>NC_136414.1:22047500-22647500 GCF_051521515.1 Lactuca serriola
ATGGTGATGATGTTGGTGATGATGATGTTGATGATGATGATGGTGATGATGATGGTGATGGTGATGATGATGATGGTGGTGGTGGTGATGATGGTGGTGGTGGTGGTGATGATGATGATGGTGATGGTGATGGTGATGGTGATGGTGATGCTCATGATGATGATGATGATGGTGGTGGTGGTGGTGGTGGTGTTGATGATGATGATGATGACGAAGATGGTGATGCTGGTGATGATGATCATGATGATGATCATCATCATCATCATGTAGGTATACATGTTTGTGAGATGTATGTGAACATATTCATAAGAATTATAGTGTTAAACCATTAAACGAGTAATGGATCTCGTATGTGCACACAACTTTATGAACGATATTAATAGTTATAAGTTAGTGAAAGTATAGATAACCATGTATAGTAGAGGTGTGAAAAAAACGAAGCGAAAAAAACGACGTTTGGTGCCCGAAAAATCAAAAATTAGAAAAATCCGTAGCTAATCCGTAGCTAATTAGCTACGGATTAGCTACGGAATTCTAACGGAAAGCATATTCCGTAGCTAATCCGTAGGTAATTAGCTACGGATTAGCTACGGAATATGCTTTCCGTTAGAATTTCGTTGCTAATCTGTAGCTAATTAGCTACGAATATTTCTTATTTTCGATTTTTCGGGTACCAAACGTCGTTTTTTCCGCTTCGTTTTTTTCACACCCCTATTATACATGATTATCTATATTCTCACCAACTTATAGCTATTAATATCATTCGTAAAGTCGTGTACACATACGGGATCCATGACTCGTTTAATGGTTTAACACGCTTATGATCTACATTCACATATAAATACGCACAAACACGTATACATACTACACGTACACATATACCACAACTCTTTCATGTTTGTAAATATACATATACAAAAATAAATTCATCACAATTTGGTGAAAACTATAGTAATTACATTGTTAAAACAATGAAACGAATTTTTGATCCCGAAGGTGCACACGACTTTATGAATGATATTAATATCTATAAGTTGGTGAAAGTATAGATAATCATGTATAGAAGAGGTGTAAAAAAACGAAGCGAAAAAAACGACGTTTGGTGCCCGAAAAATAAAAAATAAAAAAATTCTGTAGCTAATCCGTAGCTAATTAGCTACGGAGTAGCTACGGATTTTTCTTATTTTTGATTTTTCGGGCATTAAACATCGTTTTTTTCTCTTCGTTTTTTTCCCACCTCTGTTATACATGAGTATCTTTATTTTCAACAACTTATAGTTATTAATAGTGTTCATAAAGTCGTTTGCACCTTCGAGATCATTTACTCATTTAATGGTTTAATATTGTATCCGTAGCTATTCCGTAGCCATTCTGTAGCTAATTAGCTACGGAATAGCTACGGGTTAACATCCGTAACTATTCCGTAGCTAATTAGCTACGGAATAACTACGGACTAGCATCCGTAGTTATTCCTTAGCTATTTCGTAGCTATTCCGTTACTAAATTAGGGCGTCCCATTCTGTAGCTAATCCGTAGCTATTTCGTAGCTAATTAGCTACGGAAATTTTCCGTAGCTATTATCCGTAGGAAAACACCCTTTTTTCTAGTAGTGCTCGGTATGGGCTCGTTGAGAGGCATTATGGCCAACGTGGTGTACCCTCAACGACGTTAAAACACCTTGAACACCCCCACCCCACACTTGCCGTTAAGGGGTATCCCGTGGCTATGAAAACGGAATGCAACACGTGGATTTTCAAGCGAAAACGGTCAAAACAACCGTTTGTGAACGGTGGGAACGGTTAAATACAAAAAAATATTTATTTATTACTTTTTACACACACACACACACATATATATATATATATATATACACACACACACACAACATTTGGTCATTTACCTATACGATTCTCTATTTCTCCCATTTTATGTACAAAAATCAATCAAATTTTCTTTCAATCAAATTATGGTCTATGGAGCAAAACCTGAACACCCCTCAACCAAACACAAACACATCCACTCCGATGGATTTCACGCATTATGAGAGCTATATGAACCTCCTCAACTCTCAAAACTCACCACAAAGACCATTTTAAGGAAATTATTTTAATCCCACCTCACCTCATGCAATTTCCTATATTGCCCCACATGCAACAAAACTCAAACCTTTAACAAAACCTTTTCAATACCTTTGCTTCCATACCACAAACAACCACACAACAACCACTCATACAATCAACACAAGATACGGTGCCCGAAACACAACTGATAGGTAGTAGATTGTGAAAAATGAAGAACCTCCATTATGATGGACACCGGAGGAGGAATACGCTTTGGCGTTCGTGTGGTGCACTGCTTCAAAAAATGCAACCATAGGAAATGATATGAGGAGAGTTGTTTTTTGGGAAGTCGTGCTCAGAAAATTTCACACTCTTATGAAGAAACCTCCATATCGCAATGTCGATATGCTTAGCAGCAAGTTGACTTCAATCGGTCGTAGGTGCACAAAGTTTAATGAGATTTTCAACAAACTTTCTTTGCGAAAGCAAAGTGGTGCCAATGATTTTGATGTGTTTAGAGCTGTGAGGGAGCAATATCATGTCAAAATTGGTCACGTTTTTTAGTATGAAAAAGTATGGGAGAGTATAAAAAAATCCAAAATAGATTAAAACGCCAACATCATGGGAGGTACAATTAAATAGGTCTTGCAATTCAAGTTTGTTTGATGTTTTTAAGGCACCAACTAACATCGACGTCAACGCCGACAATGATGAAATCCCTGACGACATCGAAGAGATCTCCCCCCCCCCCCACGTCGACCGGTTGGACGCGACAAAGCGAAGCGCGCTCAATGACATGCGGATGAAGCTGAAAGAAAGGCACAAGAGTTGGCGGAAATAAAAGAAAAGTTAGACTAACACAATTTAATAGCAAAAAAAAAGAGTTAAAGTACAACGACAACACTTGGAATTCCTTCGTCGTCAAGCAGAGGAAGATCAAATGATGAAGGATTTGGAAATTTTTCGCACTAGCAAGGAAGATATGGAGCCACGAGATTTGGGAGTGCTTCATGCGATGAGGGAGAAGATTTGCAAGAGATATTTGGACTAGGAATATCGTTTTATGGCTTTAAAATTAGGAATATCGTATTTTAATTTCTTGTATTTTTTTCATGTAACTTTTTTTAATTGTTATATCTAAATTTAGATTTATTTAAATGGAAAGTTTTATGTCTGTTTGATAATTATTTAAAAAATAAAAAAAAAGAAATAAATAAAAAAAAGACATAAAAAACAAAAAGAATAATGACATGGAAATTCTTAGGTGTTATAACATGTTTCTCATTTCCTCATTTGATGTTATAACATGACATGGATGTGTCAACTTTGTGTATGATAACATGCCTTAACATGTTGCCGACACCTAATATCAGCTTGACCTATGTTTATGGTTTTACATCCTAATGAGTAGGCCTGACAATTATCGACACGACCCGCGACACGACACGAAATAAACGAGTTTGGATTGAGTTTTTCAACCCACAAACCCGCTAACCTGCTAACTTGCCAACCCGTTTACTAAGCATGTCATATATGAGTTTCTCAAAAAATATACAGGTTGACCTGCCAACCCGTTTAGAATTTAATTTTTTTTAAATGTATTAAGACTTAAGTATTATACAATTTATACGTCTAGGATAGAATGCCATTGACCTGTGCAATACGTTTGTCGTTTGGTGTTTGCCTAAATAATATCGGTACTCACAAAGACACAAACAAAGTCAAATAAGCAGCCCTCTCCCGGTCTCCCTTCTGTGATGAGCGACAGAAACGGCGGCGTGAATCGAATGATGCTGGCACCTGAAGCCCTCACTATGAGTCGCGCCTGAAGCCGTGAACTCACGAAGAACCTGCGATTAAGTATTGACTTCCAATCACTGGTTTGGTGCCTTAATGGAATTCCATATAGTAGGAACATCTGACCCACGAACCTGCCAACTTGTGAACCTGTATAAATAAATGGTTTGACGGGTCATATATGAGTTTATGTTCCAAACCCGCCAACCTGTGACCTGTATAGTTAAATGTGTTGTGTTTAGGTTGGTGTATTTTAACCCGCCAACCCAAACACGACACGATTTTCAGGCCTACTAATATGTTTTGGGCCATAAAAGGTTGACATTACCACTATTTGTCCTTAATTTCATTTTATTTACCTTTTGAGTTCGCATTTACCCTAAACCCGTCACCCCCACCACCTTGAGAAAGAAAATCCAAGGGGCATACATTAGGGATAAAGTACAGTTATGATTTGCGATTTTCATGGTAGTATACTAATTCCAAACTGTAAACGAAGGGGGTGTTTGGATAAATTAGCTTATAGCTTATTAACTTATTACTTATTAGCTTATTGTGGTGGGTATAAACACTTTTTGCAAAAGTGTTTGTGGTGGGAATAAGAAATAAGCAATAAGCAAGGGGGGAATGGTTATTAAAATCAGCTTATTTAGCTTATTTCTACCACAATAAGCTGATTTTTAAGGATTCATATCCAAACACTAAAACTTAGCTTATTGTGGTGGGAATAAGCAATAAACACCCTCTTTTTTCCTTATCCAAACACCCTATAAGAAAATTAAACATAACATGGATGGAGATTGAGGAACTATAGAAGACTAGGATACAGGAGGCGTTCATTTGGCAACAATCTTGGAACTCTTAGGTAATCACCTCATACCCTCATCCAATTGCAATTATCATCGCTGAATCGGAATTTGATTATCTTTCTCTTTTATCATGCCCTCAGCCCTTACTTCATCGTCTGACATAGTAAGTTAATTTCCTCCAATTCTTCAAATGAATTCAAATTGAAGCTATTTTGTGCAATTCGTTTCCCCTTCTTTAGTTTCGTATAGGTTTTTTTATGTTTGTTTTTCTTTCTTTCATTTTTGTACCTCACCTACATGTTTTTTATATTTTTATCACATATTAGTTAGAGTTCTTCCAACAAAACAGAGGCGGGTCAAAATTATAGTATATGTCATGTTTAGAGGGATGCATGGGTGTCAAAGTAGCTTATTGACAAAAAATGTTTTAAATTTTTTTATCATTTAAAATGTTTTGGCCATATAAAAAATGAATCTATTTGCTGTAATGCTAAAAATTTAATCTGAAAAATGTGTTTTAGGATTTACAGAATTTATAGAAATAACTTTTGTTTTGGACTTTAAAGTTTTTAGGAGGATATAAACAACATCTGGTCACTTTGTTTAGGAGATGTAAACAATGTTAGGTAATTTCCAAGTGCTTAAGAGTTGAAACTATCTTATTCATGATGGCTTTCACCCTTTGCAAGCTTTTTGATGCAAGAAAAATGTAAATGTTTGCTTCAAATAATCTTTTGTCTCTCTTTGGGATTTAAAAGTGCTTGGAAAGATACATTTTTTTTGTGTGTGTAGGGGCTTAATATGGATCAAATATCTTCTTCACAAATGCTTATGATTTCCAAGAAAATACAAGTTGAAAATGCATCAGGTATGTTTGGTAGTCTTGGAAACATAAAAAAATAGCCAATACTCTTTTAAATTTATTTTGTGGCATGTTGATTGTCGACCACATTCGACCAACCCAGGTCAAGGATATCAAAATATGCACGTGCTACCCTTTTTTTAGTAGTTTTCATTTCTAATTTGATTTTTTAGGGATTTGTGTTTTTAGCGTTTTTTTACAAACAACTGATCTACTTAGGCGGTCAAGAAAATTTATTGGTAAGTTTATCTGGTTGAGGTTTCTATCAATATATGTTACTGATGTATATTGAGTTTGCGATCCTATTATCCTTTTGCTTCTCCTTTGGTTTTATTAATCTATTTTAATTTTTTTAGTGTTGAAATTGAATCTAGCGTCGGAGATAATATATTTTAGGTAGTTTTTCTGGGACTGTCATCTCACTTAGATATGTAACTGGATGTTAAGATTCATAGATGATTTGTATTTGATTGTAAGTTTTCTCTTAATTTTAGGTGTCACAAGGTTTATCAAGGTAAGCAACCTTTTTTCTGTTATCCAATAAATCAAGAAATTTAATGTGTTTTCCATACCATATTACTAAATCCTTTTCAATGTTGCATGTTTATGTCATGCTACACAAAAAGAGCTCAAGTAAAAAACAAGTAGTGAATATCCTATCAGCTGATTTACTTTTAAATAAAAGATAAAAATAATAGTAAAAGCATGGAAATATCCAATACACATAAGATATCTACTTACAAAAATAGAAAGGATAAACTAATATACTTTTATTTTAAAGTCCTATATTCAGTAAGATTAAATTAAAATTTGGTAATTTTAAAAGTGTTGTCTTTAAGCATTTAACAAGATGAATATAAAATGCTCTACAACAAAATGAAAGTACTTTGTTTTTTCGTGAATTTAGCCCGATCAATGCCAAATATAAGAAATAGCAATATTCTTTCACTCTGTTGTCTAATATAGCATCAAATTTTCATTTCTTATTCTTTTTTTTTTCTTATTAAAAAATTGTACTTATAAAGTACGATGTACAATGGTATGGTGTACAAAACTTTATTGATAATCAAAACTCAAAAGTAGAGTATGTTGTTATTCTTTGCAATTCTCCTAATTTAGTAACCATCAATGAGAAGTATAACAACTAAATCTTGGCTACCAAAATCCCGTATGAGAAACTAAATGGTGATACAAATAATGAGATTTGTGGCCCTTTAACATCAGCATAAAAACGATCATTATGGAATGAAAGCAAATTATTTTGCTATGATTCGTCTTCTAAATAGATATTCAAAAAATACATTAAAATGACCATTAATGGTTTTCTTATATTTATAACAACGTACTTTAAACAACAATTATTGTTTAAATTTCCGTTGCAACGCACGGGCTAAAACTCATCGTTTATTACAAAAAGGAATTTGTTCAGGTAATAACCACTTTGGCGAACATTTTGACCATTTATATTTTCGGTAAAATATATAATTTATTTTCTTCAGAATGATTATTATATTTTAGGCTGAATAAAAAGAAAACTAAATACATAAAAGATAAATTAAAATAAAAACCATGAATACTTTATAAAAAAAAAGTAAGAATCCGACAATTGTTTACACATTTGAGATTCTAGCAGTTAATATTGAATTTTATCCGCTAAACTTCAATTTTCTTTTTATATATTCCAGGTTCTTTAACAATAAAGTTAGTAACTGTTTTTCAATAGAAGATGACAGATAAAATTATTTTATCATATTCTCTTTATTTATATTGATGTTATCTTACTATAATATTATTGTATATATATGGTAGTGACCTACTAGTAAAATTAAGACCTTGATCATAAAATTATAAAAAATAGATATTTTTCGAAAAAGAAAAATCATCAATTAGCTTAAAATACAAGAACTTTTCTAAATATTTCCAACAAAATCTCAAAAGTATAAAAAAATTACTGTATCAATATGATTAAACCCACTGTCATTTTTATCGTTAAAAACAATGATTTTATTGTTGATGTACCCAAAATATAAGAAATGTTCTAAAGATCATGAATCATCGACAAAAATTCCAAATATGTTTGGGGAAATATTAGTGAATGGGGGGTAAAGATGGTGAGTATCAGATTAGTTGGAACAGATCGTGTGATCGCTTTCTTTGCTAAGTTACCCCATATGTATGGGTAACACAAATTCTCAACAAGGATAATCTGCCGGAGGCAACACAATATTGAGGCACCAAAATTGTGTTAACAAATTCTAGAGAATTCCTTTGTTTAAGTGAAAGTGCCAATAAATCAAGTTTTCATCGTGCTGCATATGAACACCTCTTCTTCTTTTATACTAAGTAAAAAATGTAACTTACAAGGTTAAAGACTAATCGAAGGACTAGACGAGATTTTTATAACACTACAAGCAACAAATAACAACCATAAAGGGAAACATTTGACCTCTTGAAGACTAAGAGATGTATTCCCTCTTCTGTATCTCATCCCAAAGCTTTATTTCACTCTTTCATATTAAATACACATAACAACCTAACCTCTTGTGCAGTTTCTCTTGACTTCAGCCAACTCGAGTCAAATAAAAATAACTTTCTTTTTTTGTGTTGTTTTCCAAATCGCGCGCGAGCCACATTATTATTTAAATGTTTGTTGTGAGAGCCACTAATGTATGTCCACATTCATTAAAAGCACGTGAACAACAATTCTTGCACATTTAAAATTATATTGATAGACATTCATATTAGATTTAATAAAATTTAATATCTTAGTATTATGATTATTAAATCGTTAATTAGAGCTTTCATAATGCATAATTTAATAGAAGAGTTGAATTAGATGGTAACTTAATAAAAAACGAGTGTGTGTGTATATATATATATATATATATATATATATAACCTTTGTATTAATCTCATTCCTTATTTACATGGGTGCACTGTGTTTTCAAAAGCTTATTCTCTTTACCAAACATATACGGATCCAATCACGATCTTATAATAAGAACAATATATCTTTCTAGATCAATCCCCTTGCCTTTCATTCTTCGAGAATCAGAAAGATCATTTTCAAGTTTGAATTTGTATTTCATGTGAGTAAGTTGATTTCGATTAGACCAGGCCGACCCATAGAGGAACGTGCCCATAAACAACGACGGTTCCAAGCAAGATGGATAGTTTATAGTCGACTCAATATCGGTGAAATCCCCCCATTTATATAGATAAACCCTATGCTCTGAGAATTGAGATAAGTGGAAGTGTGTGGAGGGTTGAGGATTTAGCAACAATTTTTGTGAGTTTTTTTTTTTTGGTTGAACTTTAGGTGTTTTCTATGAATTTTGGCTAATAAAAAAAGAGACACGTGACATCTAGACTTTTTCTTTTTTTTTTTTTTTTTTTTTTTTTTTGAGTTTCAGTTTATTTGTTTTGAAGGGACTTTGTCTTCAGCCCAAATTTTAAGTTTATAAAATGGTTAATGGCCCACACTTTGGGTCCATTGCTATTTTGCTTCCACCGATAAAGTTTTGGTCGATAAGATAAGATTATTGGCCAAGTAACTCCCCCGTAACATGTTTTTACTTGGCAAAATTTGACATATGTCCTTACAAACATAACATTAACAATTACGTTTATATCCTTTCAAAATTCATAATTACATATATATCCTTATTAACCTACTAAACTCACATTTATATCCAATTTTATAATTTAAAGAGATATAAATTAATTTAATATCAACAAATAAATTTAGAAATAAAAAATACATATATATTTACCAAAATACCCTTTAAACATTTTTAAAGATTAGAACTAGATGCATTTAGTTATGATTAAACCTACTTAATTAGGAATAAACCTAATTAAATGTGGGAAAAGTCCACCACGTGAAACAGAAAAACCCTCCAATAGGTCGACTTGCAGTTTGTGGTTCTTCATCATTGGACTTGCATTTTGTGCTTCTTCATCGCAGTGGACTAATAAAGTCCGTCTTTTTCATCACAGGTATATTTTTTCCCTCATTTGATTAATTTTGATTGCATATTTGATTATGAATAGAAATCAGAAGGCGCATTTTAATCACAGATATATTTTTAGTCTCTCCGATCATAGTGTTTTTTTAAGATCATGTATTAAACTGTAAATTCCAAGTTATCTACTAATTATTTGGTATGGTTAGAAATAACGACAAATTTAGAATACATATTGCGAAATACCAAACATAATGAACATTGATAGGTCAAAAACATCCGGTTTGGTCAATAGACTTGTCAAAGAATACATTCTATTAACTGTGGTTCTACATTTGATTAATTTTTCATCTCATCGTTTTCTAATCGCAACAGGTAATCTCTTTTTTATTCAATTAATTTTGATGGGTGATGAGATTGATACACCGACATGGGAAATAAGTGTTCACTCCCTGATAATTGAGTAAGTTCTTACAAATAAGATGAATGATATTTTATGTGGCCCTTCAATTGCATTAATTTTTTTTCATTATGGTTGTCAGGCAAGTCATATCGAAATACAAGCTTAAACTGAAATATGGAGGCTTCTTTCGGTTAACTAGGAACTCATGTAGGCAAGTATATTGTTTTGGATCTACAAAATCTCTCTATATAGACACATGTTCGTACGGCTTAAATCATCTAGTTGAAGAGGTGAAAAAACATTATCCATCACAAAGTGATATTGTTTTGTCAATAGTATTTATTGACAAAATGCAAAAGAGCAATGCTTTATTGAACTTGATAATGATGAGAGGTTCATGGTGATGCTTAGCATGTATAATGAGGAGAAAGAAGTAACAATTTATGTGACAACCGAAAAATTAAGGTATAATTGTAAATTGTTTAGTTGTCAAGATCAAGTTATTGATGAATCTGATGATGAAAATGAGACAGACTCAATTTGCCCAAGTCAAGAAAGTTGTCATAGTCTTCGTAGTTCTGATAATGAATATGAGCTTCTAAATTATGGTGAAACTTATGCATATAGTAAGATAAATCCATTTATGAAAGTGAATTCTAAATTCCCAAGTGCAGTTGCTTTTAGAAGAGCATTAAACCATTATGCACTAACAAATGAATTTGAGTATGTCATTAAGAAAAGTGATTTGACAAGACTTACAGCATGTTGTGACGATAAAAAGTGCAAATGGAGAATTCATGCTTCTCTTACACAAGATGGGGTTACGTTTGAAGTAAGTATGAAATTTAAGAAATACTACACTTTTCGACATTGTTATTAAGTTAACATAATTATACGTTTTTTATGAAATTTTGTAGGTTAAGAAATTTGTAGATACTCATTCTTGTACTCGAAGCAACAAGTGAGGTAACAAACATGCCACTCAAGGGTGGATTGCTGGATTGTTGATGTTGTAACCGACAAGTTGAAATCTGAAGGCGATGTCTCTCCTGCCGACCTGAAAAAGTGGCTTATGCATAGCTACAATGTTGAAGTACCATATATGAGAGTCTTTAGAGGAAGGGAACAAGCTTATACCGATATGTACCGCGTTGTGGTATGTATGGACACCATCAAAGGACTTGCAAAAATTCCGCGCATCAAGGTTTTGATGAAACATCCACTAGCAAGAAGAAAGAACACAAAAGATCATGAGTTTTTGTTATGAGTTTGATTGCATTTTAGTATTTAATTCTTTTTGCATATATTGTTAATTTTTTTTAATCTTGTTCAGTAGGATTTATCATGGGAAAGATTGTTAAAAATTTGATCAGACATATGTATTTAATTTGGAACCATTTTTATGATTGTTTTTTTCCAAATGGACTATTTCTGTAATAATTTTCTGTCACATGGGCCTATTCTGTAATGTTCACATGCACAAAGTCCATTTCTGTAATAATATTCTTTCAGAGAGGACTAATTATGTAATGTATTTCTGGAGTGGACCATTTTGGTAATGTTTTTTTTGTCACAGGTACCTATTTTGTAATAATTTTCTGTCGTAGGGACTTATTCTATAATGTTCTCCTACGTAGAGACCATTTCTGCAATAATTGTCTATCACAAGGGACTAATTTTGCAATGTATTTCTAAATAGGTACCATTTCTGTAATGTTTTTCTGTTACAAGGACCTATTCTGTAATGTTTTCCTACATATGGGACCAATTATATAACATATTTTTGGACAAGGACCATTTATGAAATGTATTTGTGTTATAAGGACATATTCTGCAATGTTTCCATGCACAGGAACCATTTCTGTAATAATTTTCAGTCGCAAGGACCAATTTTGGAATGTTTTCCTGCCTATGGACCAGTTATATAATGTTTTTCTGCATATATACCATTTCTACAAGTAGGATGCTATTATAAGCAAATAGTTGAAAGTACATTGCTCACTCATTGACCAAGAACAAAAGAACTTTTATTATAAACTCAAACTTAAAATGGATGTAC
This sequence comes from Lactuca serriola, assembly GCF_051521515.1. Lineage (NCBI taxonomy): Eukaryota > Viridiplantae > Streptophyta > Magnoliopsida > Asterales > Asteraceae > Lactuca > Lactuca serriola. Next base: position 22,059,456 of record NC_136414.1, read on the forward strand.
ATTACTATAACCCAAATAAATTGAAAGTATTATCCTATAATATGAAAAAACTTGAAATTTTATTTTTTTCTAAATTGTTTAAAATGCATTAAACATAAGGACAAGTCTTCATTAGGTTTCTCTTCCTTCTCAATTGTGATTCCAATTCGTGTCTTCTCCTCATTTACATAGGGATAAGGACAACTGCTAACTCTATCATAACTTTTCATCTTTTGAGATGAGTTTTTGCTTTGACCAGTCAAACAAGTTTCATCTTCATCTTCACTGCTTTCAACATCATCACCTTCATCCTCTGTCATGTATTTCACACTCTAAAAATATATGAGAATAACCTGGTAAGAAAATGAGGAAGACAGAAAATAAAAGCTAGCAAAAATATTGTAGTGCATAGGATTTCATTCACAGAAATAGTAGAGCTAATAAATCAATAATGAGTGGTAATTTCTCTCAAATTTCCATTAATTTGTTCAATGAAGCACAAGAATTAACATTGACAACTCTAAATTAGTGTCCCCAAAGCATCAGTAAACACTGCAAAAACACACACACACACACGTAATATAACTTTTTGAGGTAAACATGTTACACAAATTACTTGAAGGGTATCACTGTAATTTACAATCAATTTGAGTAAGATGTTGTAGCTCAAATGGGTCAGCAAATACTCCAGAGGACAGTCTCTCGATAACTATGGCCTTACAACACCGATTCAGACTAGCAAAGAAAAACGACAGACAATGAGCATAAATTACAAATCCATGAACTCGATTTGTTCAAAAACAAGTTGAATTGATTGGCTTTCTCGATGGTTTCAAATATATCTTCATTTGAGCTCTTAAAATACTCCCTCTAGTAGTACGTCCCGTGCAGCAGATTTCGAAGCTGCCATTGTAACCACCTCGACTCCATCAAACTCGAAACAAAATCCACAAAGATCAAATACTTTGATTATTTGAAAAATCTTTGACAGGTTGTACCCAATGATCAAAAACTCGATTCGATTACACCCGACAAATCAAAAAGCTTCGATTGTGAAACAAATTCGGTAGAAATTAGGGAATAATAGAAGAATAGAAGAAAAGAGCAACAACTAAGAGGGAAGAAAGTGATGGAGACCGGAAGATGGGAGGGAGAGATGGAACTCGATTTTTGGCGATGGAGAAAGGTGCTTGGTTGGCTGATCAATCACGACGACTGAGGATTCTATTTTCCCCTCAAAACCTAATTCACAATTTCTAGCAATAAAAAGGAATACGATTTAATTTTAGATATAATGTGTAAAGGGTATTTTGGTAAATCTATATGTATTTTTTATTTCTAAATATATTTGTTGATATTAAATTAATTTATATCTCTTTAAATTATAAAATTGGATATAAACGTGAGTTTACTAGGTTAACAAGGATATATATGTAATTATGAATTTTTAAAGGATATAAACGTAATTCTTAATGTTTGTAAGGACATATGTGAAATTTCCCCTTTTTACTTTATACTCATTTTTGTTTAGATTCAAAACAACTTGGGGTTTTTTCCCCTCTTTCTCTACGATTCCACCATGTTTTTTTTATTTTTTTTTCGGTGTTTCCCCATGTTGTCAACTTGCTCCTTTTTTCTTTCTATTTTTAGAGTCATTTGTATTGTTCCAGCACTGGTGGCATGCAGAGGTGTTGGTTCATTCGCCACCATCTTTCTCTCAGAGAATTGTGGTTGTTTAAATGGGCATCCATTCGAAGGCGATATTTGTTGGTGATTTTAGTGTCACCATATCATTTTGAGTAACTAGAACTAACATGTGAGCTAAGGGGCTTCATGATTTGTATTCTAATACATGTACGGGGTTGTGCGGATTGCACGCATGTATAAGATCGAGTCAGAATCCGGTTCGACGACTAGTTGGGGGTCCGGGGTTTCCAAAGGGGCAGCGCCCCTAGCGGGGTCCAAGGGGCAGAGCCCCTGGCTGGGAACTTAATGGAAAAACTCAATTTCTTGAGGGTGATTATGGTAAAACTAACGAAACTCGTTAGTTTTGGTAACCCTAATCCGAATTAATATTACTGGCTTCCAATGCAACTAGTGACGGTCCAACCCTAATGAAACCCTAATCGTGTTTAGTATATAAACGACTCTTCTTTTCCAGAAAGGGGTTACATTCTTTTTAGCTCTCGTTTTTCATCACATATTCACAGAACCCTTTAGCATAATAGCTTACGTTTTCTGTGCGTAGAAACATAAGTGTCCGCTTGAATTATCCTAGACTGAATTTCTTGTAACCCAGACATAGGGTAGAAATATCAGTTCGGAAAATGATATCACGATCCAAGCTGGTATCCAGATCTCCACCGCAAACCCTAATATTCCCAACAATATTGACACAGTTTTCTAATTTACTTTTCATCTTGTTCATCATGTTATTATTAGGGATAATTGGCGTGTGTAATTTGTGTTTGTTACTAACTGACATTTGGTATTTGTTTTGGACATAATTTTCTTCTTCCTGTGCATTGTGCATCTGGTGAAGTAAATAGGTGCATGAAAGAATCTTCTTTTGGTGAAGTAAAAGCTGATTGATTTTGTATTCTTACATCCCTTGCCCTTCGAACCTCTATATGCCCATCGATTATTTATCTCCATCTCTTCCACATTAACCATTTTAACTGATAAGTTAATTAGGATTTACTTGAATTTTCGATTGTGTAACAGCCCGGAATCTCAGGTATTGTTAAAATTATGTTTTGGGGTGTTTTAAGAGGGGACTCGGCGAGTTGGAGCCTAGACTCGCCGAGTAGGATCGCAGACCTGGTCGCGGGTTCGCGACTGGACTCGACGAGTCCAGATATGGACTCGGCGAGTCTGCACTGTTTAGCGAAAACCCTAACCGTTCAGGTTTGGGACGTATAAAAGGGACTTATTGGCCGTCATTGTTCATTTTAGCCTTCTGAGAGAAACCCTAAATCGATTGTGTGCATCTGGAGCAAAGTTAAAGGCCATTGGTGATTTTGAAGGAGTTGTTGTGCAAGGAAGAGAAGGGCTTGGCTAAAGGAACAACAAGGGAGTCACGTTCTGAGGATTGGGGACACAGAGAGTACATCATCCAGGTAAGAACTCGAGTATACTCTGCTATGGTGATGTGTTTAGAGGATTAGGGTTTATGGAACCCTTTTTGTGGATAGATTGAATGTTATCCTAGTCCCCCCAAACGATTGTAACCCCGTATTGGGACCTTTGGAGGTCCAGAATGTCCCATGCCTGTGCATTTCGGGAATTGATGAAGGTTTTGGATTGGAATCCTTATGCCTTAGGTCAATATGTAAATTATAAGTCATGGGGTGTATCATGAGCACCGAAATGAGGACCTTACGTGATGGATCAGTCTAGGAAGGCCAGACCTATGAATGGTCGGAGCAGTTCTGACCTTAGGAAGCAGTTTGAGCGGTTGCATGGCATGGACTCGCCGAGTCCGATGAATAGACTCGGCGAGTAGCTTGAAGAATAACTGGGACTCGTCGAGTTGTTCTTCAGACTCGGCGAGTTGAGTCGAGGTGGCCCCGCGATTCTTCCAGGAGTAACTCGTCGGGTCAAGGAGGATACTCGACGAGTAGAAGGGGAATCTTAGAGGATTGGAGGACATCTAGACTCGCCGAGTCGCCATGGCACTCGCCGAGTCCGGTCGAGTTGACCGTTGACCGTTGACCAGAGTTGACCTATGTGTGACTTCTTAGGGTCAGTTAACTTAGAAGATAAAAGTGTTAATAAGAGATATATGATGTTATAGGGAGTTTGTAGCTCGACGGATCGAGCACGAGTGATTTCAGGATTTGCTAGCTTTCAGCATTTACGAGGTGAGTCTTCTCACCATACTGTACCCGGAAGGGTTTGACTGTGTGACCGGAAGGTCGGATATGATATGTGATATGTATGCTATATGTGGTAAGTTAATTGTTATGCGTGCTATGTATGTTTATGTGGGCCGGAAGGCAATATGTTATGGGCCGGAAGGCGTTGTGTTGTGGACCGGAAGGTCAGGGCCTGGAAAGGCGTCTGTGCGTAAGTGGTATATTGGGGAACTCACTAAGCATTTAAGCTTACAGTTGTTATGTATGTGTTTCAGGTACTAGCGAGGACCGTGGGAAGGCACCGACGTGATCTGTACACACTGAAGGATGTTTTTATGATCTTGGGGTTCAGACAATTTGTATTTGACATGACACTTAAATTATTTATGCCTTGTTTGAATGGAAATACTTTATTTTTAAAATGAAAAATTTGTTTGGAAATTTGCGTTGTTACAGATTGTCTGTCTACATCCGTTTCTAATCATAGGTTTCTTAGTTTTAATTTTTAACAAATTTTGCTCTAATATATTCGAGATTTTTGCGTTTTCATTTTTGGTGGTGATGAAGGAATTTGATGCAAGCTTCCAATTGTAGGGCTTGGTATGTTCTTGTTCACAAATATGTCATTTTTAGTTGTATTTCTCTCCTTTTTTTTTCTGTCTCTCTCTGGAGAACGCAATAAGTTTTTCCGCACAATTTATAATGAAGCCCAATCTGATTGCATATGTGAAATAAAGATGCTCGAAATAACATTGTTAGCTATAAGTTTTAGGATTTTTTTGTTCCATAATTGTAGTTTCTGTCCTTGAGTGGATTATGGTGTAAACGTATGTTGAAATTATGTGATTTAAAAAAGGTTTTTGAGTGTTAATGGTGCTAGAATGCTTGTATCATTTTAAAGTTTGACTTAATTTGCACCATTTAGTCTTCGCCATTTAGACTCTTGTTAGATGCATCATTTGATATGAGCATCACTTGCCTTTTTATTGAACACATAAGCTATTCAAACATATTTTATAAATATATGTCGTTATTTTTTAAAGTAAAAGATTATCAATTTATAATTAGGTGCTTGGCTTTTCAGTTGTTTATTTTTAACTTTGAGTCATGCATGAATGGTTTCATGATTATGTTCTAAAACCAATTTGTTTTGTATAGTGGATATCCTATGTTTCTTCTGGTATATCAAACATATAACTTAGTTTCATATAGTGTTTTCGGAAAATTGCAAGAATAGCAACACACTTTACTCCTGAAACCAGACATGCATAGGCCATGTACTTTATGACAAAATTGTTTTATGATTTTGCTTTTGGTTCTATTTTTAGTTCAGAATTAACATGAAAATGTGGAGGAGTTTTTGTTGCAATGTTAATTAGCTAATGATACTTCAACTAAAGAGTGGCCTATAAAGTATAACTTAAAATTTTATTTATATTACTTGGAATTATAGAATAATTCAATTTAATTTGCCAATAAAGTTTTTGTGCACTTGTAATAAAGTTGTAGATGTTTTTATTTAATTAAATATTAATTTGAGGTGTTTTTTTCCATTCAAATACTAGGTCATTGGGTTGCTGATGAAATATGGGCATCCTATCTTGAAACATTGATGGTATGTTTATTTCATGATTTCCTAATATCTAAAAAATGAATTCACCAATTTACCTATTATCATTGTTGCAACTATTAATATGTTAGTTTTGGTCTAATAAGATTCTTTTACTTTGATACGTTTTAAAAGCATTTTTGATATTTAACTTATTCAAATTTTGTGAAATGGTGTATAACGTTTTTAGATTTTCAACTTTGTTCCGTTAAAATTGCAACAAAAATTGTTCATAACACTTCATAAAAATCAAAACAGTTCCTTTTGTTTATGGATATTAGAAGTTCACATTAGTTCTTTGATCTTGGTTTTGAATTCATATTTCAGATGATGACAGGTGAGGATGATCGAATAAAAATTGTAGTGATTTCTATCGTGTTGTCTATATGTCTGCATAGTAGTTGAACCGTGTTTTTAATCTTGCGAATTAATGCTATTTTTCCATTCAACAACTATGATGTATAGAGAAATTTCATCAGGTTCCAGCCTCTTAATGCTTCTGAAAAGGAAATTTCATCTGGAAAATTCTGATATTTTTTTATTTAACAAGTGTAACTAAATTGCTATGTGTCCAACACTTAAATGTCATGCACCAATAACAACTCTGTTAAAAGATTTTCAGAATTTTACAAAGAACCTTCTATGGGTCGTGCTTAGCACAACCTTTGGACATAGCTAGTATATATATATATATATATATATATATATATATATATATATATATATATATATATATATATATATATATATATATATATATATATATTAGGTGGTTTACTTGATTTATCTTTTTTATGTTAAGAGGTTATATAAATATAAAATTTGACCTACCTTAAAGTTTTAAAGTAAACGCTTAATATATATATATATATATATATATATATATATATATATATATATATATCCGATATTTGAATTTTAATAAGCGAAATATACCATCTACCCTAATAAATAAAGATCTTTCTGTCACATGTTATATTCTTATTTATTTTCTCATATGTAATTTTATGGTTATTTTAAATTAATTTTTATTCCACATGTCATTTTATGATTTTTCGTATTTTATTAAATTTCACATATTATTTAAATCTAATAATAAATACATATCAATTTCATTAAAATTTTTTCCTTATAATTTCAAAATTACTAAATTAAAGTTTCATTAATTTTTTTTATTTATTTATCTAAATTATTTGTTTAAATTGAAAAGAGAAAAAAAAACATTTTAATTTTTATAATTCAATATTTTTCTTATTTTCTTATAAATTCAATCTTCTCAAATATTTTGAATTTTATATTTAAATTTTGTTTTAAACGAACCCATGTAATACACGAGTCTCACACCTAATTCATTTAATGTATAAGCTAATAAAATTAATCCAATAAAAGTTAAAGATTATTAGATAAACAAAAGAAAGAAAAAATCAACAGTAAAAAAAATATGTTCACTTCTTTGCTTTTCTCCTGCTTCACAACATTCGTTAAAACCATGATACACAATTACACAACTACTTGATAGGTTTTTTTCATTCATGTACCGGTATATATGAATTTCTTTAAGGTGGGTCCGAAAAAATGGATTTTGTGTTTCGTTATCACTTATAACCAATTGCATTATTTGATTATTGTATACCTAAATTCTTCGGAAATATGTCAAGTTTAGATTTTAGAATGGATAGAATAGTTTTTGTTATAGTGAAATTGTATTTTTTTGTTCCATCTTCCATGATTTTTGTAACGTCCTAATTTTCAGAATAATTTTTCATTATTAAAATAGAAAAAACACCAATTTTCATAAAAATATATTGAATGTGAAACCATTTGATCATAGATTACAATCTAAAATCAAATTATAAAGAAAATCATCGCGAGATCTCAAATTATAAAATTGCTGATGTGTGTGTACAGTCACGCCTTTGCATTCTCATAATGTGATGACGTACCTGAAAAACATATACTCCATAACTGTAAGTCAAAGCTAAGTGAGTTCCATATGAGACCAAATACAAAAATATACATACAAGCATACAACCAAAGCTCTCGACACCTGAGACCGATCCGCCTAAACAAGCATCAAGTATCTACGCTCACAACAGTTAGTTGATCTTGCCATCAACCCATAGAAATGAGTATATAGACTCACAACACTTCAGTTGATCTTTCCATCAACTCTCTGGACTTCATCATTAAGCTATTATGCCTGAGTATCTTGGTCTTCCGTACAAAGCTGATCCACCTCAACTCACCATAAAATATGTTGACATATACACAGATAAACATACAACTCAACATCATAGGTAACAATCTATAAGTCTACCTGCCTAACAACATGCTACACTCTAACCACATCCTAGCATATAAGGACACATAATGCAATATATAGTATAATGAAAAAACTCACATGAGCTAAACAACAGAAGCTCACTTGTCACATCCAAAAATTTACAACCAATTTAAACTTTTCAAAAACAACCCATATTCATTAAGTTATTACAAAAAGGTTTCCAACTCATTTATTATCAGAGTATCCCAGGACATCAACATAAAACTAAGGAGCGGTATGATCACGCATTCGCTTTGCCACGGTCTCTTGGAGTACCTGAAACAATACACTGAAACTGTAAGCCCGAAATCTTATTGACTTACCCCCAAAATACCAACCACAATACCACACACATATCATATCATATCATAAACAGAACAACCATGCATATCGAGTCTACAGTGTGACTGGTCCGCCTGCACCAGGCCTTCAGTCTACCCGATCCATTCTCTCTCCGAGTCTACAGTATGACTAGTCCGCCCGCTCTAGGCCTTCAATCCACCTGGTCCACTCTCTAAGTCTACAGTATGACTGGTCCGCCCGCACCGGGCCTTCAGTCTGTCTGTTCCACTCTCCGAGCCTCGGCACGTCTGGTCCGCCCTCTTGGGGCCTTCAACCTATCCGGACCACTCGCCGGTCCTTCGGTCTAAGCGGTCCGCTCTGGGTATGTTGGCCTACAGCATAAAGCAGGACCTGCCTCAACCCAACCCCAGTCCAACAACCATGTGCACATAAACATATAATCATATAACATCTCACAACTAATCAAACTGATCCAACATATCACATAACATAGCAACATCCTAACTAGGATACCGACCTAACCGGTCACTAGCATAACATTATCCTGTATACCAGGATAGCGACCTTAACCAGGTCTCTAACATATACCATCCTAAATACCAGGATGCAATCACAGCAAAGCAATAACATAACAAACAATACCCGGACTTCCATCCGATAAAGGGTCGGCCTTGGTGCCGTAGACCTTGTCAGTATAGTGAGGGTAACTCACCTGTAACTGCCGACTTGAAGAAATAAGACCACGCTGCTCCGACCACCAGCACGAACTCCACCACTGATCATTACCAAATAACCAAAACCAATAAACCACAATAACTACCAAAATACCCTTGGAAGTCAAACTGGTCAACCCTTGGTCCAAGTCAAAGTCCTTAGTCAAAGTCAACTTTCCTGGTTGACCCTACTCGCCGAGTCAACCTGTTGACTCGTCGAGTTCCTATGCTCAGAAACTCCCAAGCCACGACTCAACTCACCGAGTCGCCCCAAGACTCGTCGAGTCCAATAAGCTTTGAGTCCCTTCCTGCTCAACTCACCGAGTCATCCCTCGACTCACCGATTCACAGCTTAACCAGAAAAGGTTAGGATTCCACGACCAGAATCGCCGAGTCCAAGAACAGACTCACCGAGTCCAAGGCAATCTTCAACAGACTTGCCGAGTTGTTCTTCCAACTCGCCGAGTCCAAACGTGACATCTTCATTCAGACGATTTCAGGCCATTTCATTGCTTCCAATACATAGATCTGGACTCCTAGGGCCAGATTCACACGTAAAGTTTCCAACTTTACGTGCATGCAAGGCTCAACAAGCTCCAAACAAGCTACAAGGAGGTTTTGGGACAAAGATACTATAAATCAAGCCCCATGGCTGATGCTTTAAGCTTTCATGTCTCACTATTAACCTAGATCTGAAGTTGCAACTTGAGATCTAACCTCTAAACCCGAAATGGATTCCAATCAAGCTAAAATTCCCAAAACAACAACCAAGAATGGATCTAGAAGGAGAAAACTCAAGGTAATGACTTGTTACCTCAGAAATGTGTCCAAGGAGGAGTAGATTCCGGATCTATAATGATCTCCCGATGCTACCCTCTTGATCTTCTAACTTTTTCCTCGTAAATCCTTCTTCCAAGCTCAAACTTTAACAATGGAGGCTCACGCACACTAATTAGAGTTTTTGGAACTCAAATGGACAGTAAAGAGGCTGAGGGTGGCTATAATGTGCTTTATATAAGGCACAACTCTCGGAATTAGGGTTTTCTCCCTTCAGCACCAACTCGTCGAGTCCACTTCCGACTCGCCGAGTTGGTCACTTAACACATGACCAAAATTGCGACTCGACTCGCCGAGTCTATCCATCGACTCGCCGAGTCGACCTTCCTTATTTACACTAAGAACCCTGAACTTGCACTTCTGAACTCGGGGTGTTACAATTCTCCCCTACTTAAATTAGGCTTCGTCCTCGAAGCCTGCAACAACACACCCCAGATGATATTCCCACAATATAGCTCTCGGTCTCAACCGACTCAGGTTCCTCCAAACGCTGCTATCAAACCCTATGAAGTCCAACTCTCCCCCCACAAAGTCACGACAATTGCTTCAAACCAGCCACCGGTTTCTCTCTTTAATGATGTCCACATCAGCTAAGTATCACCCGATGATACTTCCATCATTCCAACTTACCCACTCACTTGCCCCTTATAGCGTTGGATATCACCATGTACCACCGGGTCTTGACCTGGTACCAAACTGCTATCCTTTTCCTCAAATGGCGTTACCTCTCTCGAAATCTCCGCTGGGACTCATCTCGCTTCTTTTCTGATCCAGCTCTTTCCTTCCTGTGCTGTCAAGATAATACTTCCTACAGCTCTTGAGCAGCTCCCATGAGCTCTCATCTACACTTCCATACTCATATTGCACCTGATCCAACACCCTCGGGCTGGAAAAACCCGACTCACTGACGATACCTCCAGACATCCCCCGAATGAACTACCACTACATACATAACCTCTTGATCACAACCATACTGAAAATCCAAGGCTCCATCCTTGCATCCCTTCCGGACTCCTCTGGTTCTACACCACCGGAAATTCTTCCGCAAACTCAACAGACACCCAAACCGGATGTGCTTCCATACCACTGGCACAATCACAGTGCTGAACAACCATAATTGAAATACTCTCAATCATCCATTCTCACTACTGCATTCACTTCCGTGAACCAACACTCCCTCCCGGAGTTACATAACTTTCCCTTTCCTTATCCAAGGAAGTCTACTTGAACACCTTGCCATAACAACAAGTGCCACGGTGCTCACACCCCACTCTACACTATCCCTTGTAGAGTAACCGCTATTCCATGCATCGCATATACTCTGAATATGATCACAAGGACTATCAAGGTCCATAAACCACCTTTTACTAACATAGTCAATACCCGGGTCCAAACCAACTGGTTGTTATTGCATCACAACATACTCAAGCCACCTCCTTATATAGATCTATCAACACATACAAAGTCTTCAGCATGACTGGACCGCCTTACCAGACCTTCAGCCAATCTGGACCACTCTTAGAACCTTCAGCATGTCTGGACCGCCCTCCAGGGCCTTCAGCCTGTCTGGACCGTTCTCCGAGCCTTCGGCCTGACTGGTATGCCCATCGACCTTCAGTTTCCCCGGACCGTTCAGACTATCCTACATCGTCTCGAACTATCCTTCTTGGGAATCTCTCCTGTACATATTGTTCTAGCCCTCTAGGGGTTCCGAACTCTAACTCCATTTCATCTACTTCCTAATCGTAGGCCTCACAACAACCAATTACCTTTACGAAACCTTGGCCTGTACCCCGCCCCATTTTTCTGTCACTTACTCATACCAGCCCACACTCTTGGCTGACTGAAACACTGCTAAATCCCAAACAACTAATCAACCTCTAATGCTTGTCGGTCCTCCTGAGAATTTTCCAATTCTCCCCACTTAGAGCACTGACTACTAACCACCAGTGACTCAACCAGCATAAATCAATCATCCCTACTCAACATACTCCTCTTATCCATGAGCCGATTTCCTCTGAAGCGAGCAATCCTCCACAAAATCACTTCTTGGCATCGCACATCATGACCTCTAAGGGAGTTCGACTCTCCGCTGAATACTTCTCAAATCACAATTGCTATACCCGACAACAAGACCATACAACCAAATTCTGATCATCAATCCCTTGGATGCTAACCGCCTACAACTCCTAGTTACTAACACTCCCAACCAAACCATGAAACACGCAAAACGGCGAATAAAATACAACACTACATAAATAACCAGATAACAAGACAACAATGAAACGAAAACATACCCGCAACTGCATCCGGCTCTGCCCTGACCTCCTCTGATGTGAGCTGAAAAGCGCGATCCTGAGTCCTCAGAGGCTCCGCTCCACCCTGATCTCCACCCGTAATCCTCAAAGGTGCCGGTGCTGAAGCCTGCATCGGTCTAGCAACAAGCTATGAACAGTTGGCCCTCAAGTGGCCAACCTGATGGCAATGATAACAAATCCTCAAATTTTGAACCGGGGCTGACTGTCGACAATCCCTCGCACAATGCCCCTCTCTCCCGCACTTGCGGCACGCACCACCAAACCTACAAACTCCGGTATGACCCTTCCCGCACTTCTCGTAAGTGCGGCTGCTCTGATTTCCCAACCTGGAATCAATGGTCTTGGACCGTTTCGGCGCCGACTGCGACTGCGCCGAGGCCTGCCTCTGCTCTCTCAACTGCAACTCAATCTCCAACTCACGCCGCCGAGCGGCCTCCTGCAACTCTAGCAATGTCTCGCACCTCTGCGTAGACACAAACTGCCTGATATCCCTCTTGAGCATACTCAGATATCGGGACATCTAAGCCTGCTCCGAAGCAAACTCAGGGCAAAACATCGCCCTCTTAGTGAACATCCTGGTGATCTACGTCACCGACTCTGAATCCTGCCTCATTTCCCAGAACTCCTGAGCCAACCTCTCCCTCTCAACCCGTGGAACATAACGGGTACTGAACATCTGCCGAAACTGGTCCCAAGAAATCGCAGCCCGCTACGCGTCCGAATAAGATCCCGTGCTCAACCTCCACCAATACTTCGCCCCAAGCCTCAAAAGGTTCAGAGCACACCTCACCCTCTGATCTGCAGGGCATGAACACGTGAAGAAACAGCCCTCCACGTCTGACAACCATCTCATAGCAACGATCGGATCCTGAAATCCATCAAAAATAGGGGGCTTCGTGTAACGCCTGTAGATTAGGCTAGTCAATTTAGAGACAATAAGCATCAAAAATGACTTTTTGATGGAAGATTATTTAGAAGGATTAATCTTAACCTAGTTGTAGTATATGTCTCAAGGTTTCCGAAAATATAAAGAGCGTCGAAATTCGAGTTATAACGAAGAAGTTATGACCTGTCGAAGTTTCGCGACAGAACCGACACGACACAGCCCGACGTAAATAGTGAATTTACGTTAGAGCGATATTTATCCAAAACAATCTAAATGAGAATTGAAGATCTCATCGATAGTAGTGCAACGATGGAAAGACGGACGAAAAACGGACGTCAGACGAAGGAGTTATGAGTTTATAACGGAGTTTTCCTGTCTCGGCCTACTAAAAATAATATATAAGTAATATAATTATAATATATTAAAAATAAAGTCAAAATTAGCCAATGGAGTCTAAAAGAGAGTTGTAGAGCATAATCTCACCTTCGTGTCGATATAAAGAACATCGAAAATGGAGTTCGTATGCGAAAATTATGAATTTCTGAAGTTCGGGGCACGAAACCCCAAAACTGTCAGATACCACGACGTGGCAAGTAGTGCCACAACGTGGCCAGTCTTCTGACACCTCTGGGAGTCCCCCAGATGCAACTTGCGATGACGCATGCAGTGACGACCAAGCCCACGACGTGGAAAAAGGTGTCACGACGTGGCAAGGGCCAATTTTGCCCTATAAATAGATTTGAAGGGCCAGCCGAGTTTGGTTGCTCATTCTCTCATCTCTCACCCATATTACCTCGATTTACGTGCAAAGTAATACCCCCGAAGCCCGGTATCAACCCCGAGACCCGAAGCAAGTCCCGGAGCCCGAAGATCCCGAGAAGAAAAGAGTTTTCGAGCCGAAGCTCTGCCTGCGAGAAACCCGGTGTGTGAAGATATCCCGGTTTCACCGAAGAATACTATTTGAAGAGCCGTAGTGCTGTCCGATCATCTTCTGATCAAGTGAGTGTATAGTCCCTTTCATAACACGATTTTAATACAAGTATTGTGTGAATGTATTAAGTATATGTTTTGGGTGAGTATGTGATCACTTTCTTCTAACATATATATATATATATATATATATATATACATACACACATATATATATATATATATATATATATATATATATATTAAGTATTTTCTATGAAATACATGCTATGTGTTTATATATTGTTGTTTATTTGAGATGAGTATGGAATGGATGTTTTATATAGGTGTTAAATGAGTTAATCTGTATATGTATTTTATATCTACAAATATGTTGGGTAGAACATGGGTAGATGAATTAGATGATGGGTGATGATAATTAGGTGATGATAATTAGGTGATGAGAAATAGGTGATGAGAGATAGGTGATGACAAAAAGGTGATGATAATTAGGTGATGATAGATAGGTGATGATAGATAGGTGATGATAAATAGGTGATGTGAGATGAGAGGAGATACCATAACCTTGACCAGCGATGTGGCAATTTGGCGATGTAGTCATCTACCAGAGTATAGATGGCGACCACGGACTATTCTAGATAACCCCGTGGAAACACCAGCAGGCTCATAACCTGTAGGTGATGAATTACGATTTCAGGTGATGTTGTAACTACGTATTCATGCGATGATACTCTAACCCTTACAATGAATTACGAGTCCAGGCGATGTTGTGACTACGTATTCATGCGATGATAGCCTAACCCTTACTTTGAGTTACGAGTCCATGCGATGTTGTGACTGCGTATTCATGCTTTAGGAATGAATATATATAAAGGAAATGCGATGTAAGAAGATGAGAGGTAAATACGATGTAGGAGATGACCCTTAGGATAATTCCTTAGGGAAGGTACTTAAGAATAAACGAAGATAATAAGGATGGGTAATTGAGTTGATTGTTTGATGATTGAATATAATAATTATATTATTGTGGGTTGAAAACCCTATATGCTCACCAGGATCCCAAGCCTGACCCACTCAGTTTTCTTTGCGTTACAGGTAATGGCACAAGAGTCTAGGTTGGTGGACTTGACGAGAGGTTTTGGATTATAGATCAGTAGTTATAAATAACTGTTGTAAGGTCTATTTTGTTATGTTTATGCTTTTGGTATGTATTGAACATGACATCCCGAGATTTTGTTATATAATGAAAATACATTTCTTTAAGGAAACGCTTTGATAAACTCTTATCATATTTTGTTTTGGGAACAAATTCCGCAACCGTTTTCTTTAAACGATCACTTTGATTTATAAAACAAAGCATAAACAAATCGGTCTTTTCTGGCCGTGAAATTGGGGATGTCACAGTTGGTATCAGAGCATTAGTTTAAGCGAACTAGGAATTTATAGGATTTCTAGACTTAAACTTAGAATGCTAAGCGATGATTGTGAGATGAGTGTCTACCATATTTTAGACACAAGCACTAGTATATTTTAGGAAAGATGATTAAAATGCTTTTATGTGCTAAATGTTATATGTTTGCCATATATGATGTTATTTGTTCGGATCTATGGTCTGTTGCCGACCGGATCTGGAAACCTTATGTGTTTAGGATTCTAAACGTATGACGATAGTATTAGAACTAGCATGTAAAAGTTTCGGAGTGATAAGGATGATTTAATTATCTATCATGGATGAGGATCTAAATTCACCTTATTCGGTGTATAGATCAAGAATGGCAAGGACAAGAAATGGAGTTGGAAACGCGAACGAAAACAGGAATCGACCACCTGTAATCGAGCAAATACCTGTTGTAGCTGCTGCACCTGAGTCGGTGACGATGGCTGGTGTATAATTGATGATTCAGACGATGTTGGATTGTCAGATGGAAGAAACTAGACGTCTGCTTCAACAAGATCGTGAAGAACTTTCAATTCAAGTTGAAAAGCCCGAAGTGAATGGAGGGCCGTCAGAAGGAGGTAACTTCAGTGGGACTGTTGGTCAAGCCAACCCACCAACTGTTAGGCGGAATAACCACGATGGAGGGAATGATAGCCTTGGATGCAAGTAAAAAGATTTCTTGACTTGCAAACCATCGACCTTCACTAGAAAGGAAGATCCGATTGGAGTCATGGATTGGATCTCAGAGATGGAGCTAGCCTTCATGACGTGTGGTTGCAGAGGCAAGTTGCAGACCACTTTCGCAATATGTCAGTTCAGGGGTGGAGCTGTTCGATGGTGGAACACTCTGGGAAAGATCCTAAACCCTAATGAGCCACTGCAACAGAATTGGGCAGAGTTCTTGGTGCAATTCAAGCACAAGTTCTGCTCGGCCTAAAATCTGATAGATCTGGAAAACAATTTTCTGACATTGACAAAAGGCGGCATGTCAGTTGATGAATACACCAATGCATTTACAGAAAAAATGGAATTTGCTTTGTGCATCGTCCCAGATGAGCTGACAAAGGTAGACCGATACGTAAAGGGACTTCCATGGGAGTACGCAGTGCCAGTACGTCAGACACCTACTCTGGAGGCAGCTATCTGGGCTGCCAAGTCTATTGAGGACATGATCAAGGGAAGAACCGCCAACAAGGTTGAAGTTGGTGAGAAAAGAAAGTTTGAGGGATCCCCAAGATCCGACGAAAAGAGAAAATTATCGAAGTCTAGTTTGAAGAAGTTCGGAGGAGGAAGAGATGAAACCAAGTGGTGTGAAAAGTGCAAGAAGAAGCACTTCGGAAGATGTGATGGAGAAGTGACCTGCTATAAGTGTGGTAGGACCGGTCACTATTCCAGAGATTGTACGTTCGACAACAGGAAGTGTTACGAATGTGGAGATGGTGGTCATATTTCGAAGAACTGTCCAAAGAAGGACAAGGCTACAAAGAAAAACGTACCGCCACAGCCAAGGGCATTCCACACGATCCTTGACGAAGCGAATCAAGGATGAGGATTTTATATCCAAGGATCAAGTTATGATGTAGCTTATTAGAGGCATAGTATAGGGTGAACTTGAACTTTTGTGTAATCGTTTCAAGATTTAATATAAACCATGGTTTTGTTATCTGATGTGATTGTGTGATTTCGTATGGTGACTTGGTTGACTGAGGGACAATACTTGGGACGAGTATGAGTAGGTGTGAATAGTAGTAGAGATCTATGCTACTGGAAGCACATGACTCACGCTTGGATCAGGGAAAGTCACAAGGTTACCAAGAAACTAGTAATTGATTCCATTTTATTCATGTATGTCATGACCATTGTTTCAGTAATGACTAGTAAGAGGGTTGTTATTCTGACCCTAGCGGTCATGACAAATTGAGTCCGACTACGATGAGTTTGTTACGTGGTTCATAAATGTGATTATATCACGTTAGAATATGAAGGAAGGTATAATCCATTATGGAATTTGACTCTAAGAGAATTGAGTCTAAGCGTTGCATCATACGATGATAGGTCATTAGAACACGACCCATCAGTCTGTTACAATAGATAAAGGAATGTATTTATCCTAAGAAGAAGAATGAGTTCACAATAAGGATTTATTTTGTAACTTGAAGGTTACGATTGAAAGTCCATCATAGTAAGAAGAGCAGATGAAGGACTGAGCATCATGGTTATTACTTAGGATGGAGAGATAACGTATGGAGTCAGTATACGAATCCTATTTCGTTGATGATTCCGGGACGTAATCATCCTAAGGGGGATATAATTGTAACGCCCGTAGATTAGGGCTAGTCAATTTAGAGACAATAAACATCAAAAATGACTTTTTGATGGAAGATTATTTAGAAGGATTAATCTAAACCAAGTTGTAGTATATGTCTCAAGGTTTCCAAAAACATAAAGAACGCTGAAATCCGAGTTATAACGAAGAAGTTATGACCTGTCGAAGTTTCGTGACAGAACCGACACGACACAACGCGATGTAAATAGTGAATTTACATTAGAGCGATATTTATCCAAAACAATATAAATGAGAATTGAAGATCTCATCGATAGTAGTGCAACGATGGAAAGACGGACGAAAACGGAAGTCAGACGAAGGAGTAATGAGTTTATAACGGAGTTTTCCTGTTCTGGCATACTAAAAATAATATATAAGTAATATAATTATGTAACGACCCGTATCTAGTAAGTTTCTTCCATGATATTTATTTAGAAGTTTTCAAGAGGGACTCGGCGAGTCTATAGCACGACTCGTCGAGTAGGGACGGGATTTCGAGCACGTGTAAGTCGGCGACTCGGCGAGTCCATATTCGGGACTCGGCGAGTCTGCCTGCCAGGAAGAAACCCTAAATCCCCGGGTTGCTCACTATTTAAGCAATGTTATGTGCCCCAAACTCGCCTCCTTCACCCTCAGAGAGCCTGTGAGAAAACCCTTAGCCATTCATTGATTGATTAAAGTGTTTTGTGTGAATCCTTGAAGGTTTGAAGAAGAGAAAGAAGAAAGGACCAAAGGGAAGAGGTGTAGAGCAAAGATCCAAGGTCAAAATCAGAGTTCATTGAGGTATTTCTCGGATTCCTTCTGTTTTATGCTTTAAACCTCCATTAGAACACTTCTAGGGCTAGTTTGATGTAATTTCCAAACCTTATAGTTGTATGGATGCCTTAATAGGTCGAGATATCCCTAGATCTGTTCATTTAGGAGTTGTAGAGCCCGGATCTATTGCCTTTTTGAAGATGCTTTGCATGAGAACCCTAGATCTAGCCTTTATTATGCTTTTTGAGCCTTATTATCTTCATGGATGCTTATGGGCACGTAAAGATAGAATCTTTACGTGCTAATCAAGCTAAGGGAGCCCAGATCTATAAGTTTTATACGCTGGATTCAAGCAGAATCGAGTCAAGAGTAGCTGCATGCAAGCGACTCGGCGAGTCGAGTTGCGAGTCCTCGATTTTCCCCTTTTGAGTGATGCCGAGTGGGGACCAGTGAGTAGTAGAGTAGACTCAGTGAGTTGGAGGTCAGACTCAGTAATGGAGGAACTCGACGAGTTGTTCATACAACTCGGCGAGTCCAAGGCAATCTTCTTAGCTCGAAGAACAACTCGTCGAGTTGTTCATACGACTCGGCGAGTCGGATGCAGATTGCCTGAGTTTTTGAATCAAAAGGGAACTCGTCGAGTTGATGCCATACTCGACGAGTAGCCACGAGTAGGGTTGAGAAATGAGAATAGAGACTCGGTGAGTTGGTGGCCCAACTCGGCGAGTCAGGTCAACTATAGGTTGACTTTGACTGGGAGAGTTGACTTTGACCAGGGGTAAAAGAGTCATTTTACCCCAATGCAATGATTAGTATTTGATTGAGTGTTTTATGGAAATTGTAGCCGGGGAGATACCGGAGCAGTAGCAGATAGCTTCTAGATCCATACACACAGCAGCCAGTTCACGAGGTGAGTTTCCTTCCAGTAGGAACGGGTCTACGGCCACAATGCCGGCCCGTTTAGTTAGCAGTAGTTCCGGATTTCAGTCAGATGCAGTAGTTAGAGTGATTGATGTCTTTGTGATTCAAGCATGTTTTGTGTTATGTGTTCCGGACTTCGGTCCGATGTAGTATATGTGTTATGTTAGCAAATACGTGTTTATGTTATGCTATGTTCAGACAGTTCCGGACTTCGGTCCGATGCAGTTAGTTCCGGACTCCGGTCCGATGCAGGGGACAAGGTCCCAGACAGTTCTGGACTTCGGTCTGATGCAGCTAGTTCCGTACTTCGGTCCGATGCAGTTAGTTCCGGACTTCGGTCCGATGCAGTCAGTTCCGGACTTCGGTCCGATGCAGTTAGTTCTGGACTTAAGTCCGATGCAGTGGGCAAGGCCCAGTATGTGCTTTATTTGTCATTGTGTGGTACGTGGTAGTTTGGGGGAGCTCACTAAGCTTCGTGCTTACGGTTTCAGTTTTTGGTTTTAGGTACTTCTGCAAGTAAAGGGAAGAGCTCGGGATGATGGCATCGCACACACCACAGCTTCAGTTTTTGTCCTGGGAGTTGATACAGTTTTCTTAGATTTGTTTTGATACAGTTGTGACACAACTTTCTCACAGTATTTTAGTATGGTTGAGATACGTAGCGTATGGTTTTATTATATGATACTCAGTTTTATGACTTTTGGTTATATTAAAAATGAAATTTTCGGGTCGTATTTTTGGGTTGTTTCAAGTTGGTATCAGAGGCTTGGTTTGAGGGATTCGGATGCACTTCCGGGTGTATCTGAACTCAAACTAAGGGAAAAATAAAAAGATTTTCAAAAGGAAAATGTTTTCGAAAGAATTTTAAAAAGGCACTTAGAAAGAAAAGAATTTTAAAACGAGATAAGGGTGTGGTGCATGCGATCAGCCGAGCTCAAGTAAGTACTCCCAAATTACCATACAAGTATATTAGTTCAGTTTCAGTTTTAGTTCCAGTTTCAGTTTCAGTTTCAGTAGAACAGCATGGTAGTATAGGACTGAGGATCTAGGAGGATGCCTTATGTGCCTGCTATATGTGTTTCAGCTTTATGAGAATTGCATGCTAGTATTGAGTAGACAACAGTAGGATAGCCTGTTTAGGTTATGCCTGATAGTATAAGTTTAGCATTGTATGCTAGTACAGTTTTCTCGTTTTGAGGATAGAATTGCTTGAGTAGTTTCTTGTGTCAGAATGCTGCTTGCTTTGTGCTTTGTGGGACTCCAAGTGATGGGAGTTAGCCATTAGGTGAATATGTCACGTCACATGTGATCAGGGTTGAATAATCTCAGAGTATTGGATTTGGCCCTATTGCGTAGCTCTTGTTTGAGTCCAACCGTTGTAGGGACGAGCTTTTACTCGAAGGATTATTTGAGCCTCATCACATGTGGTGGTATTCAGGTGATGGATAATTAGCATTATAAGGAGGCCTTCAGCAACTGAGGACTGGTTTGAGTGGAGTCAGAGATTTCCCTAGGGCAAGCCTAGGATGAGAGTAGCAGAGATCAGTAGTAGTAGTAGTGACTTGGTGGAGTCAAGGCAGTTCTTGAGGAAAGTACGGATAGATGTGGAAGGTAGTATGGGCCCGTACTACTGAAAGCAGAGGATCCGTACTCAAATCAAGGAAGGCTGAGGCAAGACCAGGAAGCTAGTAGTAGTATCAATGATCCCTTGAGATATTTCAATTTTCTGATGTTGCCTTGATGTGTTTCAAAATGGTGGTTTTGCGTCCGAGGCTAGCAGACGGCAGTACCGGTGCCGGGGAGGGATCAAGATCAGGCTCGGGGGTCGAGCGTATGGATGAGCAGACCAGAGAGTTTCTTTCTTCAGAGATTACTCGTATCATACTGGAGCAGACTCCTGTGATCTTCGGTTCGATCAAGGAGGGTATCCTAGAGCTGATGGATGAGAGGTTGGGCACCTTCCGTGCCGAGGTGGCGGCCATGATGGGGTCGCGCAGGCTTACTTTCAGGGAGTTCAGGGCATGTGGAGCTCCAGATTATCACGGGGCGCGGGACCCCATAGCGAGTACTAGATGGTTGGCGGATGTGGCCAACGCTTTCCGCACGAGCAGGTGTCCCGAGGGGGACAAGGTTAGATTGGCGTCCTGTCTTCTGAAGGACAGGGCACGGGATTGGTGGGAAGAGGTCGGACATACCATTGGAGATGATGCAGCGCTAGATGCCATGACCTGGGCTGATTTCTCTACCAGATTCAGGGCAGAGTTTGCACTGGTTATTGAGGTGCAGCAGTTAGCTAGAGAGTTTCAGGACCTCACCCAGACTACAGAGACCGTGGCGGAGATCACCGCCAAGTTCAGAGAGAGGGCTCTTCTCGTTCCTCAGTATGCAGCTGATGAGGAGATGAAGAAGGCCCGTTATCATGAGATGTTGCAGAGCGATATCCGCCAGTTTGTGAGCCGGTCCAGCTGTAAAACGATGGATGACATGATTGCTAGGTCTCGGGAGAGGGAGATTGACCTCGAGATGGAGAAGAAGAGGAAACCGGAGGCGGTTTCGGGTACAGGTAGTTCGGGCAAAAAGCCCAAGGTTTCAGATCACAGATCCAGGAGTCAGCAGAGCCACAGCCGATGTGGCAAGTGTGGGAGATTGCACGATGGGGTGTGCAAGGCAGGGAGTTCCGGCTGCTACAAGTGCGGTCGGACTGGGCATTTGAGCAGGGATTGTACGGCCCCTGCTACCGCCATTGCAGCATCAGATCTGATTTGCTTTCAGTGCAATCAGAGGGGACATAAAAAGTCCCAGTGTCCGAGTTTAGCTGCAGCAGGGAAGGTGGCTGCACCTGCCCCTGCTACTTTGAGGATTACAGATGGCCGGCAGGGCCGAGCTGAGGCGCCAGTGGCGAAGAGTAGAGCTTTTCAGATGACAGCAGAGGAGGCACGAGCGACTCCTGATGTGGTGACGGGGTCGTTCTTTATGAACGGCATTTCTGCTACAGTATTATTTGATTCGGGGGCTACCCGATCATTTGTATCGCTAGCGCTTAGCAAGAGATTTAGTAGAGCTCCAGGGGAGCTGGATTGTCCACTAGAGGTCGAGATAGCAGATGACATGACCGTGAGGGTCGCCAGAGTGCATAGAGGATGCTCTCTTCAGTTGTTCGACGAGCAGTTTACGGTGGACTTGGTCCCTTTTCCCCTGCGAGGGAATAAGTTTATAGTAGGCATGGATTGGTTGAGTCCCAATGGGGGAGGTGATTGATTGTGAGCTACAGCTAGTAAGGGTTCGCACTCCCAGTGGGGGAGAGTTAGTGATTCAGGGCGAGAGGGCACAACGCGGACCAACTTTTTGTTCAGCCGCAAGAGCGAGGCGCTATTTTCAGCAGGGTTGCGCCGGATATGTAGCTTATGTTTTGGATGCCCGGGAGAAGGGTAAGATGGCAGTAGATGATGTTTCGGTAGTGCGAGACTACCCTGATGTATTCCCAGAGGATTTGCCTGAGATACCTCCAGAGAGACAGGTAGAGTTCGGGATTGATCTGATTCTGGGTGCGGTGCTGATAGCTAGGGCCCCGTATCGGTTAGCTCCCCCTGAGATGCAGGAGTTGTCTACGTAGTTGCAGGAGCTGCTAGACAAGGGTTTCATCAGACCGAGTAGTTCGCCTTGGGGAGCTCCGATTTTGTTTGTGAAGATAAAGGACGGGTCGCACCGTATGTGTATAGATTACCGGGAGTTGAATAAGGTAACGATGAAGAACCGTTACCCACTCCCGAGGATAGATGATTTGTTTGACCAGCTTCAGGGAGCGTCTTGGTTTTGCAAGATCGATTTACGTTCCGGGTATCATCAGATGCGAGTCAGAGATGAGGATGTGCAGAAGACTGCTTTCAGGACCAGGTATGGTCATTATGAGTTTGTGGTGATGCCATTTCGGCTCACCAACGCTCCAGCCGCGTTCATGGACCTCATGAACCGTGTGTGCAGGCCGATGCTGGACCGGTCTGTGATAGTATTCATAGATGATATCTTGGTGTATTCCAAGACACAGGAGCAGCATGAGGAGCACCTGAGAGAGGTGCTAGAAGTTCTGAGGAAGGAGAGACTTTTCACAAAGTTCTCCAAGTGCGAGTTCTGGTTGCGCGAGGTGCATTTCCTTGGACACCTCGTCAACCAGAGAGGCATTTTAGTAGATCCGTCCAAGATAGAGGTCGTGATGCAGTGGGAGGTCCCAAAGTCTCCATCCGAGATTCGGAGCTTCCTAGGGTTGGCAGGGTATTACCGGAGATCCATTGAGGATTTCTCCAAGATAGCAGTGCCACTCACCCGACTGACCAAGAAGTCGGTGGTGTTTCGTTGGGGGCCTGAGCAGCAGGCAGCATTTGAGACCCTCAGGCGGAGGTTGTGCGAGGCTCCGATCCTTACCCTGCCAGAGGGAGTAGAGGATTTTGTAGTCTACTGTGATGCCTCAATCACAGGTATGGGAGCAGTATTGATGCAGCGAGACCATGTGATAGCTTACACCTCGAGACAGTTGAAGCCTCACGAGGCTAACTATCCTACCCATGATTTAGAGCTGGGGGCGGTGGTGTTTGCCCTCAAGATTTGGAGACATTACCTTTATGGGGTACGTTGTACCATCTACACGGATCACAAGAGTTTGAGGTACCTTATGGATCAGCCGAATCTGAACATGAGACAGAGGAGGTGGTTGGATGTGCTGAAGGATTATGATTGTGAAATCCTTTACCATCCAGGGAAGGCCAACGTAGTGGCCGACGCCCTAAGCCGCAAGGCGTCAGCAACCCCTATCAGAGACTTATGTTTGAGGATGACAGTGATTATTCCATTGTTGGATCGGATCAGGGAGGCTCAGGTTGAGGGCCTCAAGGAGGAGAGACAGAAGTGTGAAAGGATAGTGGGCCGAGTAGCTTCATTTGATTATGATATTCGAGGGTTGATGACCCTTCATGGGAGAGTATGGGTACCGTACTGGGGCGGAGTACGGCAGGTGTTGATGGACGAGGCTCATAAGTCTCGATTTTCTATCCACCCAGGGGCGACGAAGATGTATAGAGATCTTCGACCCGATTATTGGTGGCCCTGCATGAAGCGGGATGTCGCCTGGTATGTAAAGAGGTGCCTGACCTGCAGGAAGGTCAAGGCAGAACACCAGAGGCCTCACGGAAAAATGCAGCCGTTAGACATTCCCGTGTGGAAATGGGAGGACATCACCATGGATTTTATCACCAAGCTTCTCAGGACCGCACGTGGGGTAGATTCGATTTGGGTAATAGTGGATTGGTTGACAAAGAGTGCTCATTTCATATCAATCCAGGAGAGCATATCAGCAGAAAAGTTAGCCGATATCTATGTACGGGAGGTAGTGGCACGTCATGTAGTGTCGGTATCGGTGGTGTCAGACCGAGACGTCCGTTTTACATCCAGATTCTGGAAGCAGTTTCACGACGAGATGGGTACTCGTCTCCATTTCAGCACCACTTTCCACCCTCAGACGGACGGGAAGAGCGAGAGGACGATTCAGACTCTCGAGGACATGCTCCGGGCATGTGTCCTAGACTTTGGTGCCAGTTGGGATACGTATCTTCCGTTAGCGGAATTTTCGTATAACAACAGTTATCATGCGAGCATTGATCGACCTCCCTTTGAGATGCTTTATGGGAGGAAGTGTAGGACCCCGATTTGTTGGGGCGAGGTCGGTCAGCGGGTCATTGGGAGCACAGAGGTGGTGCTCAAGACGACCGAGTTGATTCAGCAGGTTCGTAGTAGACTGCAGACTGCTCAGAGTCGGCAGAAGAGCTACACCGACATGAGGCGTTCAGACTTGGAGTTCCGGGTGGGCGATATGGTCCTTCTGAAAGTCTCACCTTGGAAGGGTGTCATCAGGTTTCGGAAGAGGGGCAAGCTGGGTCCCAGGTTCATTGGTCCTTTCAGGGTTTTGGCCCGAGTGGGTCGGGTTGCTTATCGGTTGGATCTTCCAGCAGAGCTTAGCCAGATCCACAACACTTTCCATGTGTCTCAGTTGAGGAAGTGTTTGGTGGATGAGTCAGCAGTTGTTCCCTTAGAAGATATTCAGGTTGATAGCAGCCTGAATTATATTGAGAGGCCGGTCGCGATTCTGGACCGGAAGACAAAGACCTTGAGGAACAAGTTAATTCAGTTAGTGAAGGTGCAGTGGCAGCACCGGAAGGGGTCTGAGTGGACGTGGGAGGCTGAGGAGGAGATGAGAGAGCACTACCCGAAGTTATTTGCAGATTCAGCCGTAGCAGACTTCGAGGACGAAGTCTGAGTCAAGTGGGGGAGAATTGTAACGACCTGTCTCTGGTAAGTTGCTTCCATGATATTTATTTAGAAGTTTTCAAGAGGGACTCGGCGAGTCTATAGCCCGACTTTTCGAGTAGGGATGGGATTTCGAGCACGTGTAAGTCGGCGACTCGGCGAGTCCATATTCGGGACTCGGCGAGTCTGCCTGCCAGGAAGAAACCCTAAATCCCCGGGTTGCTCACTATTTAAGCAATGTTATGTGCCCCAAACTCGCCTCCTTCACCCTCAGAGAGCCTGTGAGAAAACCCTTAGCCATTCATTGATTGATTAAAGTGTTTTGTGTGAATCCTTGAAGGTTTGAAGAAGAGAAAGAAGAAAGGACCAAAGGGAAGAGGTGTAGAGCAAAGATCCAAGGTCAAAATCAGAGTTCATTGAGGTATTTCTCGGAGTCCTTCTGTTTTATGCTTTAAACCTCCATTAGAACACTTCTAGGGCTAGTTTGATGTAATTTCCAAACCTTATAGTTGTATGGATGCCTTAATAGGTCGAGATATCCCTAGATCTGTTCATTTAGGAGTTGTAGAGCCCGGATCTATTGCCTTTTTGAAGATGCTTTGCATGAGAACCCTAGATCTAGCCTTTATTATGCTTTTTGAGCCTTATTATCTTCATGGATGCTTATGGGCACGTAAAGATAGAATCTTTACGTGCTAATCAAGCTAAGGGAGCCCAGATCTATAAGTTTTATACGCTGGATTCAAGCAGAATCGAGTCAAGAGTAGCTGCATGTAAGCGACTCGGCGAGTCGGAAGAACGACTCGGCGAGTCGAGTCGCGAGTCCCCGATTTTCCCCTTTTGAGTGATGCCGAGTGGGGACCAGTGAGTAGTAGAGTGGACTCAGTGAGTTGGAGGTCAGACTCAGTAATGGAGGAACTCGATGAGTTGTTCATACAACTCGGCGAGTCCAAGGCAATCTTCTTAGCTCGAAGAACAACTCGTCGAGTTGTTCATACGACTCGGCGAGTCGGATGCAGATTGCCTGAGTTTTTGAATCAAAAGGGAACTCGTCGAGTTGATGCCATACTCGACGAGTAGCCACGAGTAGGGTTGAGAAATGAGAATAGAGACTCGGTGAGTTGGCGGCCCAACTCGGCGAGTCAGGTCAACTATAGGTTGAATTTGACCGGGAGAGTCGACTTTGACCAGGGGTAAAAGAGTCATTTTACCCCAATGCAGTGATTAGTATTTGATTGAGTGTGTTTATGGAAATTGTAGCCGGGGAGATACCGGAGCAGTAGCAGATAGCTTTTAGAGCCATACACACAGCAGCCAGTTCACGAGGTGAGTTTCCTTCCAGTAGGAACGGGTCTACGGCCACAATGCCGGCCCGTTTAGTTAGCAGTAGTTCCGGATTTCAGTCAGATGCAGTAGTTAGAGTGCTTGATGTCTTTGTGATTCAAGCATGTTTTGTGTTATGTGTTCCGAACTTCGGTCCGATGTAGTATATGTGTTATGTTAGCAAATACGTGTTTATGTTATGCTATGTTCAGACAGTTTCGGACTTCGGTCCGATGCAGTTAGTTCCGGACTCCGGTCCGATGCAGGGGACAAGGTCCCAGACAGTTCCGTACTTCGGTCCGATGCAGCTAGTTTCGGACTTCAGTCCGATGCAGTTAGTTCCGGACTTCGGTCCGATGCAGTCAGTTCCGGACTTCAGTCCGATGCAGTGGGCAAGGCCCAGTATGTGCTTTATTTGTCATTGTGTGGTACGTGGTAGTTTGGGGGAGCTCACTAAGCTTCGTGCTTACGGTTTCAGTTTTTGGTTTCAGGTACTTCTGCAAGTAAAGGGAAGAGCTCGGGATGATGGCATCACACACACCACAACTTCAGTTTTTGTCCTGGGAGTTGATACAATTTTCTTAGATTTGTTTTGATACAGTTGTGACACAGCTTTCTCACAGTATTTTAGTATGGTTGAGATACGTAGCGTATGGTTTTATTATATGATACTCAGTTTTATGACTTTTGGTTATATTAAAAATGAAATTTTCGGGTCGTATTTTTGGGTTGTTTCAAATTATAATATATTAAAAATAAAGTCAAAATTTTCCAATGGAGTCTAAATGAGAGTTGTAGAGCATAATCTCACCTTCGCGTCAATATAAAGAACGTCGAAAATGGAGTTCGTATGCAAAAGTTATGAATTTCTGAAGTTCGGGGCGCGAAACCCAAAACTGTTAGATACCACGACGTGGCAAGCAGTGCCACAACGTGGCCAGTCTTCTGACACCTCCGGGAGTCCCCCATATGCAACTTGCGATGACACATGCAGTGACGACCAAGCCCATGACGTGGAAAAAGGTTCCACAACGTGGCAATGGCCAATTTTGCCCTATAAATAGATTTGAAGGGCCAGCCGAGTTTGGGTTCTCATTCTCTCATCTCTCACCCATATTACCTCGATTTACGTGCAATGAAGTACCCCCAAAGCCCCGGTATCAACCCCGAGACCCGAAGCAAGTCCCGAAGCCCGAAGATCCCTAGAAGAAAAGAGTTTTCGAGCCAAAGCTCTGCCTGCAAGAAACCCGGTGTGTGAAGATATCCCGGTTTCACCAAAGAATACTATTTGAAGAGCCGTAGTGCTGTCCGATCATCTTCTGATCAAGTGAGTGTATAGTCCCTTTCATAACACGATTTTAATACAAGTGTTGTGTGAATGTATTAAGTATATGTTTTGAGTGAGTATGTGATCACTTTCTTCTAACATATATATATATATATATATATATATATATATATTAAGTATTTGCTATGAAATACGTGCTATGTGTTTATATATTGTTGTATATTTGAGATGAGTGTGGAATGGATGTTTTATATAGGTGTTAAATGAGTTAATCTGTATATGTATTTTATATCTACAAATATGTTGGGTACAACATGGGTAAATGAATTAGATGATGTGTGATGATAATTAGGTGATGAGAAATAGGTGATGATAATTAGGTGATGAGATATAGGTGATGATAGAAAGGTGATGATAAATAGGTGATGTGAGATGAGAGGAGATACCATAACCTTGACCGACGATGTGGCAATTTGGCGATGTAGTCATCTACCAGAGTATAGATGGCGACCACAGACTATTCTAGATAACTCCGTGGAAACACCAGCAGACTCATAACTTGTAAGTGATGAATTACGAGTTCAGGTGATAGTTGTAACTACGTATACTCTAACCCTTACAATGAATTACGAGTCCAGGTGATGTTGTGACTACGTATGCATGCGATGATAGCCTAACCCTTACTATGAGTTACGAGTCCAGGTGATGTTGTGACTGCGTATTCATGCTTTAGGAATGAATATATATAAAGGAAATGCGATGTAAGAAGATGAGAGGTAAATACGATGTAGGAGATGACCCTTAGGATAATTCCTTAGGGAAGGTACTTAAGAATAAACGAAGATAATGGGGATGGGTAATTGGGTTGATTGTTTGATGATTGAATATAATAATTATATTATTGTGGGTTGAAAACCCTATATGCTCACCAGGCTCCCAAGCCTGACCCACTTAGTTTTCTTTGCATTACAGGT
Source organism: Lactuca serriola (assembly GCF_051521515.1). Classification (NCBI taxonomy): domain Eukaryota; kingdom Viridiplantae; phylum Streptophyta; class Magnoliopsida; order Asterales; family Asteraceae; genus Lactuca; species Lactuca serriola. The sequence continues at coordinate 22,088,531 of NC_136414.1, forward strand.
AATGGCACAAGAGTATAGGTTGGTGGACTTGACGAGAGGTTTTGGATTATAGATTAGTAGTTATAAATAACTATTGTAAGGTTTATTTTGTTCTGTTTATGCTTTTGGTCTGTATTGAACATGACATCCTGAGATTTTGTTATATAATGAAAATACATTTCTTTATGGAAACACTTTGATAAACTCTTATCATATTTTGTTTTGGGAACAAATTCCGCAACCGTTTTCTTTAAACGATCACTCTGATTTATAAAACAAAGCATAAACAAATCGGTCTTTCTGGCCGTGAAATTGGGGATGTCACACTTCGTATTATCGAAGTCCCAATACTGAAAACCTCGACCGGTTCCTCCCCCTGTCGTTGATACAGCCGTTGTAGCTGCCGCGGCAGCCGCCTCCGCAAGAGTTGAATAGCGCTCATCAAAGTAATCAACCATGGCGGTCTTGATCAACCCAAACATCTCCAGAAACTCGGCCCGGAACATAGCAGCAACCTTATCATGCAGGATCTCACAAATCCTAGCATCCAAATCATTCGTACTCATCTGACCAATGACCTCGGGTAGTACGGGTCCATCCTGACCACCCTCTCCTGATCCGATCCCGAACTAGATCCTGCCCCGAGACGTCTCGTAATCGCCATACTGAAAATGCGCCACAAGAATATTAGGCATTCCTCATAATAATCCTGAGAACTAGCTTCCAAAAAACCCTAGGGGTTGTGACTTCCTTGATACGCGTATGGGTCCTGTGCTTTCAGTAGTACGTGCCCATACTACCTTCCACACCTACCCATATTCGTATCAAGTATCACCATAACACCCTAACAATAGCATATACATAATGAACACTCGACTCCTAGAGGAGCACCACTATCTCATAACCGACCTACCGGTCTCACGCAACCCTCCCGTCCATGAAACTTCCACCAACCCCTGCAGCACTAGTGTATGCTAGTCATACATAACGTTGGATCTATAGAGTTTCGAATATCCAATCCTACCCTAAGCTCCCAATCATACCAGAACAGAACATAAGGCCAAATCAAACATTCTCAGGCTATAAGATCTTAATTACGTATAACCATGATGCATACACTAAATGGCTACAGTAATGCTGTCAATTTCATACAAAGGAAAACCTAGGCTTACATGCATCATATAATTAGGCAATTCTATCATGCAATTCCTGAAGATCCCTAGCCTAGTACTAGCATGCTGTTCTAACATATCACATAATCAAATAACTTGTATGGTATTTTGGGGTCTACATACTGGCTCCGGCTGATCGTACCCTCTGCGTCCTCCTTTACTTATTTCGAAAAACCTTTTGAAAACCATTTTGAAAATCCCTCCTTGATTTGAGACTGGATTTACACGAATGTTCCTCCAATTCACTCAAACCAAGGCTCTGATACCAACTTGTCACATCCAGAAATTTACAACCAATTTAAACTTTTCAAAAACAACCCATATTCATTAAGTTATTAAAAAAAGGTTTACAACTCATTTATTATCAGAGTATCCCAGGACATCAACATAAAACTGAGGAGCGGTACTATCACGCCTTCGCTTTGCCACGGTCTCCTGGAGTACCTGAAACAATACACTGAAACTGTAAGCCCGAAAGCTTAGTGAGTTACCCCCAAAATACCAACCACAATACCACACACATATCATATCATATCATATCATATCATAAACAGAACATCCATGCATATCGAGTCTACAGTGTGACTGCTCCGCCTGCACTAGGCCTTCAGTCCACCCGGTCCACTCTCTCTCCGAGTCTACAGTATGACTGGTCCGCCCGCTCTGGGCCTTCAATCCACCTAGCCACTCTTTGAGTCTACAATATGACTGGTCCGTCCGCACCGGGTCTTCAGTCTGTCTGGTCCACTCTCTGAGTCTCGGCACGTTTGGTCCGCCCTCCTTGGGACTTCAGCCTATCCGGACCGCTCGACGGGCCTTCGGTCTAACCGGTCCGCCCTGGGTATGTTGGCCTACAACACAAAGCAGGACCTGCCTCAACCCAACCCTAGTCCAACAACCATGTGCACATAAACATATAATCATATAACATCTCACAACTAATCAAACCGATCCAGCATATCACATAACATAGCAACATCCTAACCGGTCACTAGCATAACATCATCCTATATACCAGAATACCGACCTTAACCAGGTCTCTAACATAGCAACATCCTATATACTAGGATGCCGACCTTAACCAGGTCTATAACATATACCATCCTAACTACCAGGATGCAATCATAGCAAAGCAATAACATAAAAAACAGTACCCGGACTTCCATCCGATAACGGGCCGGCCTTGGTGTCGTAGACCCTTTCAGTATAGTGAGGATAACTCATCTGCAACTACCGACTTGAAGAAATAAGACCACGCTGCTCCGACCACTAGCACGAACTCCACCACTGATCATTACTAAATAACAAAAACCAATAAACACCAATAATTACCAAAATACCCTTGGAAGTCAAACTGGTCAACCCTTGGTCCAAGTCAAAGTCAACTTTCCTGGTTGACCTTACTCGCCGAGTCAACCCGTTGACTCGTTGAGTTCCTATGCTCATAAACTCCCAAGCTACGAGTCAACTCGCCGAGTCGCCCCAAGACTCGTCGAGTCCAACAAGCTCTGAGTCCCTTCCTGCTCAACTCACCGATTCACAGCTTAACCAGAAAAGGTTAGGGTTCCAAGACCAGACTTGCCGAGTCCAAGAACAGACTCGCCGATTCCAAGGCAATCTTCAACAGACTCGCCGAGTTGTTCTTCCAACTCGCCGAGTCCAAACGTGACATCTTCATTCAGACGATTTCAGGCCATTTCATTGCTTCCAATACATAGATCTGGACTCCTAGGGCCAGATTCACACGTAAAGTTTCCAACTTTACGTGCATGCAAGGCTCAACAAGCTCCAAACAAGCTACAAGGAGGTTTTGGGACAAAGATACTCTAAATCAAGCCCCATGGCTGATGCTTTAAGCTTCCATGGCTCACTATTAACCAAGATCTGAAGTTGCAACTTCAGATCTAACCTCTAAACCCAAAATGGATTCCAATCAAGCTAAAATTCCCAAAACAACAACCAAAAATGGATCTAGAAGGAGAAAACTCAAGGTAACGACTTGTTACCTCAGAAATGTGTCCAAGGAGGAGTAGATTCCGGATCTATAATGATCTCCCGATGCTAGCCTCTTGATCTTCTAACTTTCTCCTCTTAAGTCCTTCTTCCAAGCTCAAACTTTAACAATGGAGGCTCACACACACTAATTAGGGTTTTTGGAACTCAAATGGCCAGTAAAGAGGCCGAGGGTGGCTATAATGTGCTTTATATAGGGCATAACTCCCAGAATTAGGGTTTTCTCCCTTCAGCACCAACTCGCCGAGTTGGTCACTTAACACATGACCAGAATCGCGACTCGACTCGCCAAGTCTATCCATCGACTCGCCGAGTCGACCTTCCTTATTTATACTAAGAACCCTGAACTTGCAGTTCTAAACTCGGGGTGTTACATCACTAGCAACCCCATCATAGAAATAGCTAACACAAGCCGTCTAATGACAAACCGAGACCAGTCCTTAAACAAATACTCAAGTATACCAAAGTTGGACTAAAAGTCAAATGGGTCAAACAGTCAACGATCAAAGTCAATGTCAAAAGGTCAAAGTTTAACAACCTTCTATCGTGAACCTTGACCAATCATGTCACGAACCACTAAATTCCAAAATAGTCAGGAATTCTCCAGAAATCTCTTCGCGACACATGCTGTGATTTTCAGCTTAACAACCTTCTAATTTAAGGACTTAATCCATTAAGTCCAACACCCCTAAATCTCATATTCGAATCACACAATGGTTCTAATGGATAAAGTTTCTAACTTTATTCATTCCAATGACTTAATCACTAAATATCTCAAACCGTAGGTCTAAAATCCTACTTATGATGACAAAACTAAGTGCATGGCTTAAAAAGAAAGCAAGCATGATCCTTTTTATCTCTTCACTGACGTCTATAACTTCAAAAAGGCCATCACTGTAACATCCCAAATTTTCAATAAATTTTTTCATTTTTAAGTAACGAAATCATTTCCATAAAATATAAAATTCCAATCACATTTGTTTTCAAAATCCATAACATCAAATAATTTATTCATAATATCAAAGTGTCCCTAAATAAAATGTCGGAAAGTACATGCCGTGCCATCACGCTGGGCTCTTGCCCTTAGATCCTGAAGTACTTGAAACAACCACCAAACTGTAAGCTAACGCTTAGTAAGTTCCCCATAACATAACCCACATAATCCATATAATCACATAAACCATACCAGCCATATAAGCTACATAAGCCATGCATATAAACATATAAGGATGCCATGGAAACCCTCCAAGGTCTTACTCTGGGTGCCACTAGAACCCCCACGTGGTCTTAACACACTACCATAGGAACCCCCATATGGTCTTAACTACCTGCTATAGGAACCCCCACATGGTCTTCCCGAACTGCCATGGGAACCCCCACATGGTCTTAGCTAACCACAGAAATGTCATACAAACTAAACATGCAAACATATTAGGATACCATGGTAACCCTCCAAGGTCTTACACCGAATGCCATGGGAACCCCTGCATAGTCTTAGTCCACTGCCACAGGAACCCCCCGGGGTCTTCCATGCAAATATCACAAGGACAACTAGCATATCACATATCACGTAATCAACTTGGATTCCATATAACACATAATAGGCTGACCTTGGTTCCTTCGACCCATTGGTATAGTGAGGAGACTCACCTTAGTTTGCTGAACACGAAAGCTACTCGCCTAACAGTCCGAAACCACCCGTGCTGAACAATAATACCATTAACCCAAATTTAGGATTAAATACAATCTAATTAAAGAACCCACTTACCTAAGCCCAAGTCCTTTCATAATGGCCAAAGAGTCTTTCCTTTGTTAATGGGATCAAAGTCCATATCTAAAGCTATTAATGGGCCTCATGACCCAATAAGGCCCAACCAATACAAACATGGCCCAAAACAGATTAATCGGATCACTAACCCAAAATATGACTAGGCCCAAAACTGATTAAGGCCCAAAGGGTTTATAAGCCCACATGAAGCCCAAAACCAACTGGGGTGCGTACACCTTGCGTACCACTCCGGTACACTCAACGTACTAGCTCTTCGTACATGTTACTCTGCACGACGTACAAGTTAGGTATGCACAAATGACCATTAAGCTCTTAATGTTTGGGATCATAACATCAAGATTTAGATTTGAGTCCATTAAGACGTTCTAAGGCATAAAGTTGGCAACTTTATGCCCTTGTATGCTCCATATGTTCCCAAAAACCCATTAAGACCTTTCCAAGGGTCTTAACTCATGCATGGGGTCAAAACACTCATCAAGACTGCATTTTTATGGTATGAATGAACTAAGGGACCTCATACCTAATCTTCCTAAGCTCTAGAGTTGCTCAAACACCCAAGAGATGATTCATGAACACAAAAGGGGACGATATAACAAACCCTAGCTCAATCTAATGAATAAGATGGCAAGATTAAGACTTTATACCTCCAAAAGCTCCTCAAGATGAACTAGATGCAGGATCTTGAAGCTCAACGCCACACCAAGCTTGCTCACTAACTTCTTCTTCTTGAATAATCTCTAAAGTGGCCACAAATACACTTTTTAAGCTCAAGAACACTCTCACAAGGAAATCTGGGGTAAAAGGAGAAATAAGGCTATGGGGGCTTATTAGGGTTTGGTCCAAGAGGCTTAAGGATGAATAAATAGGTCTCAAGTCTGGGTTATAAGGTTTAGCTCTTCTATCGCGTACGCCCCACGTACCTCTTGGTACGCTCAGCGTACGCGACCAGCCTCTGCGATCATCCATCCTTAGTACGCTAAGCGTACTCTTAAAGTACCCCCAACGTACTTAAGGGACCATTATGTTATACTTTTCATTTCAAGGGTAGAAAAGGTATTTAACTGATTTGGAGTGTTACAATCACCAAGTCATGGAGTTCCTAAAACTCCAAAAACATTCATAAAAGGAACCAAAACCACATATATCAACTAACATCTAATAGGAAAAGCATATAGGAAGGAACTTTATGACTCAGTTAAGACCAGAAACACAAGGAAATGTTGGATCAAAGCTAAAGCACACTCTAAGCACCATAAATCACCTCCTCTAACTTCAAGAATGCACCAAAAGCTCAAAAATTAGAAAGGGATAAAGAGGGAACAATTATGAAGGCTAGGGTTTGCTCCCAAAAACCCATATGATGTGATGGAGGCTGCAAATGGCTTAAAACATGAATATAGTTCCTTTAAATACGGGATTAAACCCCCAAAAGATGTAGGATTGGGTTACCTAAGATTTGAGCTGTGAATTCCTGAAGATCGCGCCATGATTGGCCTAGTCCAACAAGGCCCAATAAGCTTAAGCCTAAAACGTTCCCAGGCCAAAACTAACCCTTTAAATTATAAACCTCGAGAATTTAGCCTAAAATCACAATCTATTAAGGTCGATGCCTCTTCCTTAAAATCCCTAGACCTTACTTGATCGAATAACAATCCACTAACCCGAAATAAGAAACATCCCAAAAATGGATGTTACAATTTTTTTAACTGTTTATTTGATGGTTGGTGATACTTTGGAGTCATATATTGATAAAGGTGTTTAGAAAGTATTAGAAATGATACAATTTTGATAATATATCAAGATATAAAACCTCATCGGCTACATTTGCAGAAATTTAAATCTTTTTTTGCTTATAAGACCGAACCGACCTAAACCAAACCTCGTAACTAGTATGGTTTTTTTGCTATTTTTTGTCGGTTTCATTTAAATAGTAAACCATGTGGTTTTACGTTCTAAACTTGTCACTGTGCCTAACTGAAATTCAATAGATTATACTCTACCATCGTGGGATGAAATATTGACATTCAAGGATATGAAGTTCAGTCACATTTAACTCATCAAGTGGAAAAAAAGGAAACCTTTAATTATTAAAAATATATTTCATTGAACCTTGTAGAGTTCATTGCAATGTAGGAAATTAATGGCGTGTATAGAAAGTAAAACAATGATGTATCGATTCATTGAAATCTAATAAGTTCAATGCATTATGGATGTATTTAATTTAAAACATATGTTATAAGATTCATATTAATTACAAGTTAATCCCTTATTTAGACTAGCTTCTAATTAAATCACCATAACAATGATAAATTAATAAACTAGTCATTTTAAAAAAAAGATTATATTCTTACTAAGGTTAAAAATGATTTGTGTGTAATTCAATATATCTATGTACGGTAAATTACACGAATAGTCCCTATGGTTTGATATAATCTGTGTGGTTGGTCCCTAACAAAGTTTTTTATTCGACGGTCTCTAAAGTTTCCTTTTGTTGTGTGATTAATCCCTATCATACTTAAAATGACTATACTGTCCTTACTAGATTTTTTTAAAATATTTTTAATTAGTTATATAAAATTTTAAATAGAAAATACAGCCATTGGGTCCCACTCTACCCCCTATTCCCTCAACCATCGCTCTATTCGTTGAGTCCTTCACCTCCGACAACCCACCAACACCTCATTTATTTTCTCCGGCAAGATCGTCGCCATGTCTTGCCCTAAAAAACCAGAAAACCAGATACAAGTGTTGCCCTAAAAAACTCAAATATAATCAATGGGCAAAATCCATACGCAAATTAAAAAAAAAAGATACAAATCGATATACATGGCGACAAATTTGTGTGAGCAGATTTTCAATAATAAAAAGAAATGATATTCCTTCTTTTCTCTCATATCACCAGTGATACAACATCCCCTACCGGCTTCAACCTCACGAAAATAGCTCGCCGATGACCCTTTGCCACATTCTACAACCTCAGACGACCCTTCCTCCTCCTCCACCATTCTCCTTTTTTTTTCGACACCATCTCTCGCTATCTCCGCCAACACAACCACCTACCCTTCCCATCTTTCCCTTTCTTCTATGCCCACTTGATGCGACTCTCCTGGTGATTAAATATTATACCAAAAGAAAAACAAAAAAGCATTTCTCCAACCCATACCATTTACTCCTGGTGATGACGATAATATATAGCAAGAAAGGGGGAGGATCTTCGTCGACATCAAAAATTTGTATCGCCGTCGGAACCTATTGACATTGAGATATAAAAATGACCACCATATGCAATCTGAATTCCATAAGTCTGTAACAGCTGGTTCGTTTTAGGGATTGAAGCAAGTGGCTTTTGATTTTTTTTTTAGTTTTGAAAAACATAGATGGGTTTTGATTTGGTACTATGATTTCGTTTAATGGTCTGGTTTGATGTGGATTAGTCTTGATTTGATTATTGGCATATGATTTGAATTCAAGATTTTATCATATTTGAGGTTAGATGTTCAGGAAGAAGATGGGGTAAGTATATGTTTCCACCGTTCGATTATAGATCGAAGAAAATGATATTGTTTCGATTTATTGCAGATCGGAGATATATTGGAGTTGAGAAATAGAGATACACTATAGCAGATGAACTAGAGATGAGATGCGAGAAGATTAATGGTGCGGAGTTGAGAAAGGGTTGGTTCACCAAAAGCATCCAAGGCAGCGGCGACTATGACTATTTGAGGGTTCTTTCCTTCGAGCTGAGAAACAAAGAGACTGTATTAGAAGAATAAGATAGGTTGGGGTTGGGGTATCAGGCTAGAGGGAGTGGTGTCACAGAAACCGCACTCCCTTCACTGCCACATATATGTCACGTCATTTTTGCCACACAAGTGTGGTTTCTTGCCACACCCAGGAAGTGGTACTACACTTTTCTTTTTCTTTTATTTTTTTTGTTTTTTTAAATAATTTAATTTAATAAAACTTCCTTTTAAGAAAAAACCTAATTTTTCATTACTTGAAAATTAAGAAAACATTACATTGCATTACTAAAAAAACCACACATCACATTAAAAACATCCTACAAACTTAAAAAACACAAATAAAATAACTAAACCATACTATATAAAGTTGTTCTCCGAGAACTCGTCTTCGAGTCATCCGGTGGATCCAAATTAAGATTAATGTTTTGAATCCCGTAAATGTGTTCCACCAAGTCCGTGCGAAGATTGTGAAATGTTTCAGTACAACGTATCTCTGCTCTCTTGTTCATATACTCTTCGCCACCAATTTCTATTAGTTGTGTCTCAGGTATGGTTTCTTCCTCGTCAAACACACATATCGTTTTTCCTTCATCTTCAATAATCATGTTGTGCAATATGAGACATGTATACATTATTTCTTGAATTTTTTCCTCGCCAAAATAAATTGTTGGTTTTTTCAATATGAACCAACGTTTCTTAAGAGCTCCAAAAGCACGCTCGACATCCTTCCTAGCACTTTTTTGAGCTCTTTTGAATTTTTTCGTCTAGAACCATGTAGACACGTAAACGATTTAACAAACACAACATACCCATGATAGATTCCATCGACCAGATAATAACCATACTTATATGGCGTTCCACGCACTTCAAAAGAAGAATCTGGTGCAGATCCATCATATATGTTGTTAAATATAAGTGAGCGATTAAGAACGTTGATGTCGTTAATCGAACCAGAAGAACCAAAAAAAGCATGCCAAATCCATAGATCCTATGATACAACTGCTTCAAGTATGAGCGTTGGGTGACCATGATCACCTTGGGTAAATTGTCCATGGTGTGAGGTAGGGCAATTTTCCCAAGCCCAATGGAGACAATCTAAACTTCCTAGCATTCCAGGAAACCCATGCACACCAGCATGATGAGCTTGCAATTGTAAGATGTCATTACGTGTAGGCTTATGTAAATATTTTGGACTATAAAACTGAATCACAGTTTTGTAGAAATAGTGGAGACTGTCTCATGCGGTCCTAGTAGACACCCTAAGACTCTCGTCCAACGCATCAGACGTAATACCATATGCTAACTGATGAAGTGCGACCTTGCATTTTTGTAAGGGAGTGAAACGAGGTGTACCTCTAGCATCGTAACGTTGTTGGAAAAAATTGCACTCCCTTGTTACATCTTCAACTATACGTTTGAATAGACGTTTGAACATTCTGAAGCGCCTAAGAAAATAGTACCCTTGATAAGTGACATTCTCTTGAAAGTAATTTTGTACCAAACGTTGGTTGGCTTCTTCACGATTTCTGCAAATATATCTTCGTGTACTCTGTTAAGAGCTTTCAACTGCGTTATTGCATAAATCATCATATGTTTGTTCCGCCATTTGAACACACGCAACATCAACATAAAAAATAACTTAAAATTCTTCAGAAGATGACATTTTGAGAGAGAAGGGTGAATTTTTTTTAATAAATTTGAGAGAGAAGGGTGTTTTTTGTTTGAAAAAAAATGAAGTGTATGTAGTATAATTTATAGGAAAGAAAGGAAAAAGGAAAGAAAAAAAATATATATTAAACCGTCGAAATTTTGACCGTTCAACGATTCCATCCATCAACCAATCACATTGCACGACGAGAAAATGCCACACTGCGGCTGAAACCGTAGGAAACCGTACCCAGGGATCGTGGTCCAGGTGGCAAAACCGCGTTTCCAAACCGCGCCCACTCCGTATAGCCTTAGGATACGGTGGTGGGTTGGGTTTTGTATTTTTGTTTTTTTATGTTATAAATAAAATAAATGATAAACTAAATAAAAAATGAAACTAATAAGGATAAAAAATTCCTTTTAAGTCAAAGGGGGACTAAAGACACAACAAAAACAAATTATAGGAACTTTTCGAATTAAAAATACTTCTTAGTGACCAACCATCCAGATTACCTACCATAGTGACCATTCATGTAATTTATCCATCTGTGTATTTATTAGCAGCCACGGAACTTGTTGTGTCATGACAAAACTGACTCGATGATTCAAAACCTTTGACATTTTTATTTTTTCACCTCATTCAATTTGAACGCATATGAATTTAATCCTAAAACTAGGGGTGAGCGCGCTACGGTTCGGTGCGGTTATTAGCCAAAATCTCACCACTAACCGCAAATGTAGTTAATCCAATTTCAAAACCACATGGTGCGGTTATTTTTGCGGTGCGGTTAGACGGTTATTTTTGCAGTGCGGTTTTGTTTTTTCTGTGTTGCGGTTATTAACCGCATGGATTTGGTGCAGTTATTTTGTGTGGTCTTTAACCACAGTTTAGAGCTCAAATAGTTTTAAGAGTTCAAACATATCACTTGTAATAAAAAAAAAATCATAAGGTATAAGACAATTACCTATTTAACTTAAACCACAAACAGCTAATATCTTAAAAACGTGGAATCAATAGTAATTAACAATAAATATCTTAAAATTGTCTAATTTCATCATTTTTTTCAAAGTGAAACATAAGAAAAAACCAACAGTTTTGTCTTCTAGTAATGTATACGTCTTCAATTCATGAAACATGTCTTATTTTTAATATTTAACAAACTACTAATTGATAAAAAAAATTGTATATAATATATGCGGTGCGGTGCGATTTTTTTTGCGGTTTTTGGAAACTAATAACCGCACCGCACTGCAAATTTGCGGTTTTTGAAAAACAGAAAACCTCACCTTCGGTTTTTATTGCGGTTGCGGTTTTTCGGTTGCGGTTTTTATGGTTAATTTTAATTGCGGTGCGGTTTTTGCTTACCCTACCTAAAACCGTCAATATACTGTTTTCCAGATTCCAATGCAAAGTGAATAATATTTTATTGGTTTACAATTTACACGCCCAAATATAAAATGTAATTTACAGTAAAAACTCTTGCGGACCAATCGGACAAACTTTCTGCGATGCACATGGTTCCGTGCACAGACGAACAATACTATTCAAATAATTATAAATAAAAAACCAAAATTTGTCTTTTATTTGTTTGTTCTAGATCAGATTTAATATTCCATCAAAAATTCCTTTTCAATTTGCGCTAAAAACTATTAAGTGGTTGGCTAAAGTTAAATCTTATGAGACATATTTATTAATTTTCAATTAAATTAGTTTATTCGACTTAATTCTAACCAAAGTAACATTATTATATAAGCCAGATAATGTTCTCCACAAGATCCAATAAAATAGCATGCTATGATATTATGACAACGTATCTCAATTTTTCTATCTTCTAACTTTAAACTTAAACTTATTTAAGTGAAATCAATATCTAAGAAGTGGTTTGATAGTTGTTGATTAAGTAATATCTAATTGAATCGAGGTCTAACCGAGTAGACACATGAATATGACATGATACGAGACATATCAGAGGAGTCATGAATGAGTCATTTTTTTTTAATATGATATCAAACAATCTAAATCTGATAGAGTTAAACCCAACATCTTATTATGTCAAATCCAACCTCTTATTAGACTTAGTAAATAGCACATCAAACAACCCTTAAGTTTAATTTTTTTTATACACACAATTTTGACTTGGTACGAATCAAATTATGAAGTTAAAGGCTTATAAATATGATATCAAACAGTTTGAATATTACCAAATCAGACACACTTCTTATTAGACTCAGTAAAAGACACATAAAAAACAACCTGTAAATTTAATTACTTTTACACACTAAATTTTTTAAAATTTCTCGATTGGTTAAATCGGATGTCCTCATGGATATTATACCTCATCCACAACATTCGTTTAATGAGAAAACTCTCAACAAATGATCGTACAACTATAGAAGTTACACCTATTGTATTTTTTTCTCTATGAGTATGAGTTTATATTGTTTGCTACTATTATATATATTATATGTTGCTGTCGTATACATATTAGGGATGTTATTCGGGTCAGAACTGGACTGAACTGACCCGAACCCAAATAACCCAAAAACTGAATAAGAGTAATTAGATGAACCGAAACCAAACCGATTAACCAATACGGGTTCAATTCAGTTCGAGTATTAATTGGTTCGGCTTGGTTATTATCCAAATAACATGTATAAAATGATTAAGGACCTAATATAACCGGAAAAACCGAATAACCATATTATGATTCTATAACCCGAATAGCGGAATAAAAATGTACTTTTATACATTAACATAAAACATTAAACGACAAACATAACATAATAACACATTGAAAGAATAACATTTACATAGTAGATTAACATAATGAAAATTAATTTCTTACTTGAGTTTCTTGAGTTGGAGCCCAATTTTTCATGACTAGACAAAGTAAAATTCGTGAATCCTTAGAGACAATAGAAATTGTCGATTTTTGAAAGTCAAAACAAGAGAAATGATCAACATAAGTAATAACGAGTTTAGAAATAGATGAGAAGATTGATAGATTTTGAAATGACGAGAACGAGCGTACGGTTTTTCTTTTTCTGTTATGAATAACGAGAACATAAGTGATAATCGTGATTTTGATTTTTGTCGTGCGGAGAAAAGGGACGGGGAATGCTTATTCGGGTCGGGTATTTAGAACCAAATAAGCTCTTATTTGGGCAATCCCAACTGAATAGCCTGAGAACCGAGTAAACATAATATAGATACCAAAAATCCGAATCAAATTGCTTAGTCGGGCCTAATTCAGTTTCGATTTCGGTTCAGTTCAAGTTTTCGGGCCAAATTCTCGTCCCTAGTAAATATTATATGATATCTCACTACTATACTTTATTTATTAAAGTCGATGTTTATTTTATCAAAAATGATGATGATAGATTGTATTGATTTGAAAATATGATAAGAACAAATAAATTCAAATAAAGGGCAATATAAAGACAACAAATATTCGGTCCACTCAATATTCATGCATACATCACACTTAAAACAACTATCGTCGTTTTCATTGATAAATGCTATTCATTTTTTATTTTATTAAATAAAAACCTTTTAGAATCCTTTGAAAAATTAGAAACATTCGAATATATTCTCAGGGACTCATATATATATATATATATATTTTGTGACCCGCGTTAAACTCGGGGAACATAAATTAAATACATATCACATTAAAAGATGGCATTGTCTTAGGTGAAATTTTAATAAAAAAATATTAGTTTGATTCATTTTTAGAGTTTTGAACCAAACTTGTTAAATAAAAATATTAAATATTTATATCAGAGCAATTTGGTTTTTTAATACAATAATTTTTAACATAAATGATGCACATGATCATTGTTTTATCACGACATGATGTGACTCATTGATTAAAACATGTTGTGTGGTAGCTTTATGAATTGACTATGTTCAGTGTACCAACCCACATGGAGGCTCGTATGGCTCTTTTCATATCGGTCATGTAAAACCAAAAACAATAATAAGTTGTTATATGTACCAACAACCTGCAAAGAAATTCGATAAACATTACAATTAAAGTGCATTGCCATAACCATAAACATCAAATTCAGACATGTAATTTGATCAATTTCTAAAGTATTTTTTTCTTATAAGAATTAAAATATGATTTTTCAGGCTACACCCAATCACATATACATATCTTTCGCTTAAAGTAATTATTATAAAAAAAACATGTTATGAACAAAAAATAATATTAGGTTCATAATTTGCCAAAGGTTAACACTAATAAATTAAAATGAACTTTCACAAATCTTGCATTTTGGTTACCACATCCAACTAACAAATGAAATTCAATTTAATGGATTGATTCAAGAAGCGCATCCATGATTTCTTGTAGCTGAATTTAGGGAAATGCTAAAACCTACTGAAATATTAGGGAGCAGTCTGTGAGGCTATGGTTGCTTTCTGGAGGGCATTATAAATTCAAAATCGTTAGCACATATCTTTCATACATGCTTCAATTATCGAATTTAGATCAAACTTGTCAAAATCAAATTACAAAAAAAAAAACCAGAGCGAAAAAACTAATCATTGTTAAACACATGTGACTCAACCAAGTAATATGGATCGGGTAAAATAGGCAAAACATGAATAATTCAAAATTATAGGGTCAGAGCGAAAATATAGTTTTAAGGACGAAATTTATAACATTTGACATAACTCAAGGTCGCCGAATGTAATTTAGTCTAAAACATATAATGTAGAAAGTCTTTTGTATGTAATCAAAATCAAATTCTAAAAATAAAATAAAATTCTTATCATCCAAATATTAATGATGTTATATACTTTTTAAAAAACTCATAATGCAAACTTGGCAATAAAGTTAGTATAAATAGTTTTTTCTGATGCTCATCAGAAAACATATCAAGCAGTATAAGGGGCAGTAGTGGCAGGGGTGGGGGTATTTCAGGCAAAGAAAATGTATACATAGATGTTGTTCTATCCTCATTCATCATGCAAATAGTATTCAATGTAGAGGAGTATTTTTTTTCTTGATTTCTCTTCATGGATCTGCCCCACCTGTTGCCACCTTTTATGCTCAATGTCAGCCTTCTCGAGGCTATGTTTCTGGTTTTGGCTCTCGAGGTGGCTGAGGTCGTGGTTCCGGTTTCTCTGATGGCCGCGGACGTGGGAAACGTCCTCCACACTGTCAATTGTGGAGGATAATAAAAAAGTAAAATGAAATATGAGGGTAAAAATAATTCAAAAACTATTTAACATAATGTATATTTCATAAATGGAAGTTAAGTATATAAACTTCATCTACTTGTTGGAGATCAACAATAACATGAAAATCAAACTTATAAAGGAAATCGTCATTTGCAGAGTATAGGATGGAGGAGAAAGCGTTGCTAAAATTAGCATATGTGCTTTCTATACTGGCTTTGGCAAGAAATCTTAACAATAAAGAAGATGTTATTTTTGTTGCTTTAAAATAGGATCATTGATAAAGATCCTAGTCGTGGTGAAGCAATTTGTGACGGAGAACCATTCTAAAATGATGCATAATGAAGCTAGTATAAATGTATATTCATTTATAGTAAAATGAAGAATCATATTTTGAAATTTTTTTTTAAGGTGTAAGTTATGAATCAGAGTAATGAACAAACCTCTATAATAAGATATTTTTTCGTATTGAATAACAACTACCATAGGAGTTTGTTTATTATTTTCCAAATAGTTAGCAAACTGTTGTGCATACCCATCCCAGAGTGTTACATTTATTTGTTTGCTTCAATAAAAACCAAAAAATAAATAAATATACAATATAAAATGACATTACAAAGTAAAATTTGACACAAAATTTTAAAAAGTAAACATACTCTAGATCTTCCAAGCTCAAATTGACTCTCTTTGATAATTTATTTTTCTTGTTCAAAAGGGTCCGACTTGGAAGCATCTCACAACATCTACAATAACATATATTATATAAGATAAAAAATGGAAGATTAGTATAAAAGTTTCGGTATGGTGAGTGATGGTAAATAACATAATATCGTTGTATAAATCGTTAGATTGTAACATATAAACTAACCAACATGTGTGTTCTCAATGAAGGCACCATCCAAAATGGTGTTGAAGTTTGCAAAAGAGAATCCATAAAGTGATCCAGTCCACTCATTGAATGGTGTAACTTTGGTTGTGATATAAATATTGATTTTGTTTTCATTATCAACAAAACTGTTTTTGTTTTGATTAAGACCAAGTTGTGGATTTTAGATGTAGTAACAACCATCTTCATGAAGCAAACTTTTAAATCTTTCAACCCATCTATTAGTAACCTCTACCTCGACCTTCCTTCCCTAAATGCACAAAAACTAGTTTATATATTTTTATATGTGGTTAGAATGTGTAACACCGTGAAAATTTAAAACAATTTTTCGCATTTTCAATCACATTTTTACAAATTCATTCATTCATAAAATGTCATAATATCATGTCTTTGTTTCACAAAATATCTCCCAAGATCACAATACATAGAATCCCATGTGTGTGTACGAATCAAGCTGACACCTTCCTGCGGTCATCACTGGTACCTGAAACACATAACACATAACACTGTAAGCATAAGCTTAGTGAGTTCCCCAAAATACCACTCTAGCACATAATAGCCACTCGAGGCTGAAACTCTGTACACCTTCTGGTCAATGTGTCTCAGTGGGGCCCTCCAGCCCCAACTCTCTGTGGGCCCTCTGGCCCTAACTCTAGGGACCCGAAAGTCCCAACTCTGTAACTCTAAATCATGCATAGCACATATCACAATAAATCACAACACATAAATAACATGCAAATACACTGGCATATAACTCTATAGTACTCTGTCACATAACTATGTTACCACACTAGGTAAAGTATAGTGAGAAGACTCACCTCAGGCGTCTCGGTAAATCTCTGACTCGATGGAAACTATTGCCTAGCCTCCGCCTATTCACATAAATAAATATTCTTATAAATATAACTCTCGAGACTAGACTCAACCTACCATTGGCACCCTCAGAAAGGTAAAAGACTATTTTACCCTCCCCTCTTGTCACAACGACTCCATTGATGACCAAACCCTAAATGTCAACAAAAGTCAACGGTCCCACTTTGACCCTACTCGCCGAGTGCACCCAGGTGACTCGGCGAGTTCTCACATGTCCTTTAACTCTTTTTCCCGCTTGACACGCTGAGTCCCTCTCTATGCTCGATGAGTCATACCAGTCATGAATCGTGGGGCACCCCGACTCAACTCGCCGAGTCTCAAGAACAACTGGCGAGTACCGCCTTGAACTCCAGTCCTCTAATTCCCTCCTGACTCACTAAGTCATCCCCCAACTCGGCAAGTCTACTCGCTGAACAATTTACGTGAAAACCTAACCCTACTCGCCGAGTCCCAAGAACAACTCGGCGAGTTCATGCCATGCACAAACTCTACTGACCTCCTGAGGTCAGATCTGTTTCCCCAAACCATAGATCTGGCCTCCCCAATCATGAATGTCACGTAAAGTTCGAAACTTGATGCTTGTACAACCACAACAAGGCATCAAAAGGAGATTTAGTCCCAAAAATGGCAACCTAAGTCCAATAACCCCAAACTGATCCATAAAGCTCTAAGGGTTAAGGTCTCTGGACCTCTTTGAGTCCAGATCCAAGGCACAAACTCGAAGAGGGACTATTTGCTCCACTAATCACTCTCCAAAGGGGGTTAGAAAACCCTAACTCTAAAGATCAACACCAAAACTGAAGGAGGTTTGAACTATTACCTCAAAATGAAGTCTATGAACTCTGGAACTGCTTGAATCGCACCTCTTCTTTGCTCTTGTCACCTTCTTCTTGCTAAACCAAAGGTTCAAGGATCAAAAAGTGACTTCTTCTCCCTCACAACGATTTAGCTCACTTAGGGTTCTCTCAAAGGGACTGGTAGCCGCAATGGGAGGCTATAAGTGCCCTTAAATAGGCTCCAAACCCGGGGAATTAGGGTTTCATTAAATAGCGTGGACTCGCCGAGTCCACTAATGGACTCGCTGAGTCCGGACGTGAACCCGGATGAACATCCGCGACCCTACTCGGCGAGTCTTGGCTCCAACTTGCCAAGTTCCTCCACAAATTCCAAAATAAATAAATAAAATAATATACCTGGGAAATCAGGATGTTACAATTCTCCCCCACTAGAATTCGCCCTAGAAGTCTCATTCTGGAAATAACTCCAGATGCTGCTCACGCATCTCGCGCTCCGGCTCCCAAGTAAACTCTGACCCTTTCCGGTGTTGCCACTGGACTTGCACCAGAGGCACTTCTTTGTTCCTTAGAATCTTGATCTTTCGATCCCGAATAGCCACCGGTCTCTCAATGTAGTTCAGGCCCACATCCACCTGAATATCCTCTAATGGCACCACTGCCGACTCATCGACTATACACTTTCGCAGCTGCGACACATGGAAAGTGTCATGGATCTGACCTAGCTCTGCAGGTAGCTCCAACCGGTAGGCTACCCTGCTTACCCTTGCGATCACCCGAAAAGGACCAATATATCGGGGCCCCAACTGGCCTCTCTTCCTGAATCGGATCACTCCTTTCCAAGGAGAGACCTTCAGGAGTACAAAGTCGCCGACCTGGAACTCGAGCTCGGACCGACGCCTGTCCGCATAACTCTTCTGATGACTCTGAGCGGTCAATAACCTCTGCCTGACCTGTTGTATCTGCTCAGTTGTCTGAAGCACGATCTCGGTACTACCCATAACACGCTGCCCGACCTCTCCCCAACAAATGGGGGTCCGACACCTTCTCCCATACAACAGCTCAAAGGGTGGCATACCAATGCTCGAATGATGGTTGTTGTTGTAGGAAAACTCTGCCAAGGGAAAATACGTGTCCCAACTCCCACCAAAATCCAACACACACCCCCGGAGCATATCCTCGAGCGTCTGAATCGTCCGCTCGCTCTGCCCGTCAGTCTGGGGGTGGTATGCGGTACTAAAGTGCAGCCTAGTATCCAATTCCTCATGAAATTTCTTCCAGAATCTGGAAGTGAAACGCACATCTCGATCCGAGACAATCGAGGTCGGCACTCCATGCCGCGATACCACCTCCCGCACGTACATTTCTACCAACTTCTCTGCAGAAGAGCTCTCACTGATAGCAAGGAAGTGGGCGCTCTTCGTCAACCTGTCCACAATCACCCAAATTGCATCGACTCCCCTAGCAGTCCTTGGCAATTTGGTGATAAAATCCATAGTAATCTGTTCCCACTTCCATTCGGGAACCTCCAACGGCTGCAACTTACCATGCGGTCTCTGGTGCTCGGCCTTAACCCTACGACAGCTTAAGCACCTCTCAACAAACCACGCGACATCCCTCTTCATACAGGGCCACCAATACTCCCTCTTCAGATCTAAATACATCTTAGTGGCCCCAGGATGGATCGAGAACTTCGACCGATGAGCCTCTTCCATCAAAATGGTACGCGTCCCTCCCACAAACGGTACCTAGATACGCCCCTGAAATGTCATAAGCCCCCGGCTATCGGTAACAAACTCCGATACCAACCCGACAACTCGCTCTCTCTTCTGGCTCTCAGGATGCAAAGCCTCAGCCTGGGCCCCACGAATAGCATCCAAAACCGGGGTCATCACCTTCAATCTCAAACATACATCTCGCAATAGGGCGCTCTCCGCCCTACGGCTCAGTGCATCGTCTACAACATTAGCCTTGCCCGGGTGGTACAGGATCTCACAATCATAATCCTTGACCACGTCCAACCACCTCCTCTGTCGCATATTTAGGTTGGGCTGATCAATCGAATACTTCAAGCTCTTGTGGTCCGTGTATATCGTACACCGAACCCCGTACAGATAGTGACGCCAGATCTTGAGGGCGAACACCACTGCCCCCAACTCTAGATCGTGGGTGGGATGCCTCGTCTCATGAGGCTTCAGCTGCCTTGATGCGTATGCTATCACATGCCCTCTCTGCATCAGCACCGCTCCCAACCCCAAGATCGACGCATCACAATACACCACAAAGTCCTCCATTCCCTCTGGGAGGGCTAACACCGGGGCTTCGCATAGCCTTTGGCGAAGTGTCTCAAAGGAGGCCTGCTGCTCCGGGCCCTATGAAAAAGCGACACCCTTCCGGGTCAACCTGGTGAGTGGCACGGCGATCTTGGAGAAATCCCTGATAAATCTCCGATAATAGCCTGCCAACCCTAAGAAACTCCTGATCTCGGAGGGTGACCTCGGCACCTCCCAACTCATCACTGCCTCAACTTTGGCTGGGTCGACCAATATGCCTTTCTGGTTAACGAGGTGCCCTAGGAACTGGACCTCTCGCAACTAGAAATCACACTTAGAGAATTTCGCATAAAGCCTCTCTGATCTCAGAACTCCGAGGATCTCCCTCAAATGCTCCTTATGCTGCTCTCTAGATCTCGAATACACCAAAATGTCGTCGATGAATACAATCACTGAGCGATCCGACATCGGCCTACACACTCTGTTCATGAGATCCATGAACACTGTCGGGGTATTGGTGAGTCCGAAGGGCATCACCACAAACTCGTAATGCCCATAACGAGTCCTGAACACTGTCTTCTGAATGTCCTCATCTCGCACCCTCACCTGATGATACCCAGACCTCAAATCGATCTTGGAGAACCAAGATGCTCCCTGCAGCTGATCGAACAAATTATTGATCCTCGGAAACGGGTAACGGTTCTTGACCATCAGCTTGTTCAACTCCCGGTAATCAATGCACATCCGGTGTGAACCATCCTTCTTCTTGAAAAAAAGGATAGGCGCTCCCCACGGTGAGCTGCTCGGCCGAATAAACCCCTTTCCCAGCAACTCCTGAAGCTGCGAGGATAACTCCTGCATCTCTGGAGGTGCAAGGCGATAGGGCACCTTGGCGATAGGCGCGGCCCCCGGAACCAAATCGATACTGAACTCCACTTGCCTCACGGGAGGCACGCCCGGCAACTCCTCTGAAAATACGTCCGGGAACTCACGCACTATCGGAACCTCCTCAACTGACCTCGGTCTCTCTGAATCAACCCGCATATCTATCACATACGCTACAAAACCCCTACAGCCCTGCTGTAGAAACTGCCTTGCCTAGCGGCCGAAAAAAATGCTGACCCAGAATGTGTACCCTCGCCGTACACCGTAAGAACTCCCCCACTAGGGCCTCGTATGGTCACCAGCTGTCGCTCGCAGTCGATAACCGCTCCGAATCTGCTCAACCAGTCCATGCCCACGAACAAAGACATCCCCATCGCAATAGGAACTAAATTAATCGGGAACCCAACACCGAAAATCTCAAGCTCACACCCTCGGATCACCTCTGTGGCATACACCGCCCTCTCGTCAACTATGGAAACTCTCAGAGGTCGACTGAACGCCTCACGACTAACACTGATGTGCTGAATAAAAGCCAAAGATACAAAAGACCGACTCGCACCCGAGTCAAATAACACCAAGGAAGGTACAGAACTCACAAGAAAAGTAGCTACACATAGCATAAAATAAGCACAATATCTCAACATCAAAATAAATACACGAAAGAATACATACCATCCACGACATCGGGCATTGCGCAGACCTCCTCCACGGTTAACTGAAAGGCTCTCCCTCGTGCCTTCGGTGCCTCGGCCTTCACTGGCCGGCTCTCAGTAGCTCTGATGGCAGCAGGGGCAGATCCCTGAGATGCTCCCTGTGCTGATCCCCGCAGCTGCGGACACTCTGCCTTCCGGTGTCTGGTCTGGTTGCAGTAAAAACATACTGCAAACCCCTTGGGGCAGTCCTTGGCCATATGCCCCTCCTTGCCACATTTGTAGCAAGACCCTGCTCTGCATACCCCATCGTGGCTCTTGCTGCACTTGCCACAAGTGTGGCCCCTCTGGTTCCCTGATCTCGAATCAGCAGGCTTGGCCCGCTTGGCTACCGATTGAGACTGTACCGGTCGCCGATCCCTCCCATGAGACTCAGCCTCCTCCCTAGCCTGGGTCTCCAACTCTATCTCCCTCTTATGGGCATTTGCCTGAAGCTCGGCAAATGTCTGGTACGTCGAGTTTGCCACGAACTCTTGTATATCCCTCCTCAAAATGCTCAGATATCGGCTTATACGTGGCTGCTCGGACGACACGTGCTCTGGGTAGAACATCGCCCGCTCATGAAACATCCTCGTAATCACCGTAACAGACTCAGTACCCTGCTTGAGGGTCAGAAACTCCTGGGCCAAATGCTCCCTCTCCACCTGGGGAACGTACTCATCTCGGAACATAGCAGTGAACCTCTCCCAGGTCACTGCTGCAAGCTCAGTAGGCGTGTAGTGAGCCGTCACAAACTTCCACCAATCCTTCGCTCCCAAGCGAAGCTGGTTCAGCGCGAACAGGACTCTCAAATGCTCTGGAGATGAGCAAGTAAAGAAACACCCCTCTATGTCTGAAATCCATCTCATTTCCGCAATCGGGTCCGGGTCCCGTCAAACTCTGGTGGTTTTGTGTTGCTGAACTCTCGGAACAGCAACGCATCACCACCCTGCGGCCTAGTCGCAGCTATAGTTGCAGTGGCCGCAGCAACAGCAGCCTCAGAAAGAGCAGCGTACTTCTCATCAAATGTCTCTATCAACGTGGTCTTGATAGACCCGAACATATCTGGTATCTCTGCCCTGATGGCCGCAACCACCTCCTCCTGGATGATCCTACGGATCTCCTCATCACTCGTACCGCTGGTCCCTGATGTGTGGCGCGTCCCAACCATGATCTCCCTCTCTCTAAAATACAACACAAGAATAAATATCAGGGACTCGCTCGAGTATGCTCACACTTGAATACTCTACCCTACTTGCCCCTTGGTACTCCAAGGATTCTTACTTGGACTGTGTACTGACCCGGTGTCTTCAGTATTACGGGCCCAATACTACCGTCCACACCGCATCAGCATTCACCCCAAGTCCTCCTCCCAGAGTCCCAAGTCCCAAGTACTCTACTCCCTCTGATCATATGTTACTCGCTAGCAGATCTCTCACAACCTCCTCGCTACTACCTAAACACTCTAAAGTATTCCTAGCAGCAAGACTCCTAGACTCAGACATCACATATCAGGCCACTCTAGTCCTAATAAGAATACCTAGTCTACTCTAGTATGGATAGCATAGCTCATCATATCACATATCACATCATATCTTATAACACTTATAGTAATGGTATTTTGGGAAATCACCATTTGGGCGCTGGCTGTTCCTACACACGACTCTGCTTTGTTTGTCTCGTAAGTTCTTCTTTTGAAAACTTATTTTATTATTAAAATTTCCTCAAATCCTCGGTTTGAGTTCAGATACGCCCGAAGGTGCACCCGAATCCCTCAAACCCAGGCTCTGATACCAACTTGTAACACCGTGAAAATTTCAAACAATTTTTCGCATTTTCAATCACATTTTTAAAAATTCATTAATTCATAAAATGTCATAATACCATGTCTTTGTTTCACAAAATATCTCCCAAGATCACAATACATAGAATCCCATGTGTGTGTACGAATCAAGCCGACGCCTTCCCGCGGTCATCATTGGTACCTGAAACACATAACACATAACACTGTAAGCATAAGCTTAGTGGGTTCCCCAAAATACCACTATAGCACATAATAGCCACTCGAGGCTGAAACTCTGTCGACCTTTTGGTCAATATGTCTCAGTGGGGCCCTCCAGCCCCAACTCTCTGTGGGCCCTCTGGCCCTAACTCTAGGGACCCGAAAGTCCCAACTCTGTAACTCTGAATCATGCATAACACATATCACAATAAATCACAACACATAAATAACATACGAATACACTGGCATATAACTCTATAGTACTCTGTCACATAACTATGTTACCACACTAGGTAAAGTATAGTGAGAAGACTCACCTCAGGCGTCTCGGTAAATCTCTGACTCGATGGAAAATATTGCCTAGCCTCCGCCTATTCACATAAATAAATATTCTTATAAATATAACTCCCGAGACTAGACTCAACCTGCCATTGGCACCCTCAGAAAGGTAAAAGACTATTTTACCCTCCCCTCTTGTCACAAGGACTCCATTGATGACCAAACCCTAAAAGTCAACAAAACTCAACGGTCCCACTTTGACCCTACTCGCCGAGTGCACCCAGGTGACTCGGCGAGTTCTCACATGTCCTTTAACTCTTTGTCCCGCTTGACACGCTGAGTCCCTCCCTATGCTCGACGAGTCATACCAGTCATGAATCGCGGGGCCACCCCGACTCAACTCGCCGAGTCTCAAGAACAACTCGGCGAGTACCGCCTTGAACTCCAGTCCTCCTATTCACATAAATAAATATTCTTATAAATATCCCGCAACTCGGAAAGTCTACTCGCTGAACAATTTACGTGAAACCCTAACCCTACTCGTCGAGTCCCAAGAACAACTCGGCGAGTTCATGCCATGCACAAACTCTACTGACCTCCTGAGGTCAGATCTGTTACCCCAAACCATAGATCTGGCCTCCCCAATCATGAATGTCATGTAAAGTTCGAAACTTGATGCTTGTACAACCACAACAAGGCATCAAAAGGAGATTTAGTCCCAAAAATGGCAACCTAAGTCCAATAACCCCAAACTAATCCATAAAGCTCCAAGGGTTAAGGTCTCTGGACCTCTTTGAGTCCAGATCCAAGGCACAAACTCGAAGAGGGACTATTTGCTCCACATAATCACTCTCCAAAGGGG
Source organism: Lactuca serriola (assembly GCF_051521515.1). Taxonomy (NCBI): domain Eukaryota; kingdom Viridiplantae; phylum Streptophyta; class Magnoliopsida; order Asterales; family Asteraceae; genus Lactuca; species Lactuca serriola. The sequence continues at coordinate 22,113,605 of NC_136414.1, forward strand.
GTTAGAAAACCCTAACTCTAAAGATCAACACCAAAACTGAAGGAGGTTCAAACTATTACCTCAAAATGAAGTCTATGAACTCTGGAACTGCTTGAATCGCACCTCTTCTTTGCTCTTGTCACCTTCTTCTTGCTAAACCAAAGGTTCAAGGATCAAAAAGTGACTTCTTCTCCCTCACAACGATTTAGCTCACTTAGGGTTCTCTCAAAGGGACTGGTAGCCGCAATGGGAGGCTATAAGTGCCCTTAAATAGGCTCCAAACCTGGGGAATTAGGGTTTCATTGAACAGCGTGGACTCGCCGAGTCCACTAATGGAATCGCCGAGTCCGGACGTAAACCCGGATGAACATCCACGACCCTAATCGGCGAGTCTTGGCTCCAACTCGCCGAGTTCTTCCACAAATTCCAAAATAAATAAATAAAATAATATACCTGGGAAATCAGGATGTTACAGAATGAACTTGTAAGAAAATTCATAAATAAAAAAATTGTTATTACCTGTTCATCAATGAGAATCATATCAATAAAAAAAGTCTTTGTTGAAGATCCATAAGCAAGATGTTTTATGAGACGGATTATTCTTACTCTCATGGTAAATTGAGTTTTTGAAGCATCAAGTTGGTATATGAATGTAATGTTGCTTTGAACCATGTTTCTGTTTGTGAAAAAACTAATCATTCTTAAACACATGTGACTCAACCAAGTAATATGGACCGGGTAAAATAGGCAAAACAGGAACAATTCAAAATTATAGGGTCAGAGTGAAAATATAGTTTTAAGGACGAAATTTATAACTTTTGACATAACCCAATATGCTTAAAATATATTGATCAATTTTTTTCATGACCTCTGAACATGAATACAATAATAACAGGTAATAAGAACAGAGAAAATGCATGAAATTGGAGAAGAAGAAGGAGAACAAAGTAAAGAAAGAACCCGGAAAAAAGAATCAGAGAAGAAGATCGCTGAAGAAGAACACTATAAATCGTAGGGCTCAATCCAAAATCCCAAGAATAACAATTTCAATGTAATCGTATATAGGATGTTTTTGAATAAAAAAAAATCATTATCTTCCAAAAAAATTGAGATCCTAAGATATTATATTATAGATTTTTGGCTATTCATTTGGAAAAAAAATTAAAATATCAGTTATATTGATTCAAAATTTTAAATTAATTGACTTGCTTATTTAATGAGTTCTAAATTCAAATCAATATTTGAAACTGATTCATTTGATGTGGGATATACTGTGAGATAAATTATAAATAATATTGATTTTAATTTTAACTCTCACATAGTTTGCTGATTTAATGAGATTAGATTAGATTTTATATGTTAAAAACCGAATTATTGATATGCTTATTTAATGAGTTTTTTTAAAAAAAAAGCTAAACGGATTTGAATTTTGAAGCCAAAAACTAGAAATAAGGAAGTTAAATTAAGGACAATATTAATTAGAGAAACTAATATCTGGTATATAAATAGAATGATATGCCTTAATTGATAACATAATTGTTGAATTAAAATATTCTATAATTATTTAAGATTTTATAATTAAATATAATTGTGTTTGATTTATATTTGGGGAAGATGATGTCAGCAATTTGATCTAACGGTGAAAAACAAATGATTGAAATACAATCAAAGGCTCTGATTGCTTCATTGATAAATTAAAGGTTCTCTTTTAATAATAACATATATATATATATATATATATAGAAAAGTAAATATGTGGTTGTTATGTACCTAAGTTTAGGTCACTACTAGAAAAACAGCCTTTTACGACACTCATTGCGCGTCGTAAAAGGCTCAAACGACGCGCAAATGCGCGTCAAGGAAGGCCCTGTCATAAAGAGAGACGACGCGCATTCACGACGCTCATTTACGACGCGCATTTACGACACGCAATGTGTATCAAGGAAGGCCCTGTCATAAACGAAGACGACACGCATTCGCGAGTCGTAACCTTACGACGCGCGTGTTAATGACACGCAATGTGTATCAAGAAAGTCCCTGTCAAGAAAGGCCATGTCATAAATGAAGATGACACACATTTTTGCATATCATAATTTTAAATGTTTAAAAAAATATTTTTTTTATTGATTTACTAATTTTCAAATTAATTTTGCATTTAATGTCTCATAATAGAAAATAAAATATCATATACAAAAAATATCCATTGAATAATATTTTATTACAAATTTGACATTTTTTTGTTTCCGTACTTTGACAATTTTCCGGAGCCAATCTGCGACTGCATTCCAGAGCTGATTCAATTTGTGTCGCTGCTGATTCCGGAGCCAATAATGTTCAATAAGAAGCCTAAATAATACTTATAGGAAAATTTTATAACAACCAAGACTTACAAGAACACCATGAGTTGTTATTCGTCTTTTGGGGTCTTTAATAAGCATTTTCCTAACCAAATCTTTAGCACTTTCAGAGATACTAGGTCGTGGATCTTAGGAAAAGTCGAGTTTACCCCTCAAAACCTTTTCAAAGATCTCATTTTCAGATTCTATCATGAAGAAAAAAAGAACATAAATTCAGTCACTAAAAAGAAAGTTTAGAGCATTTGAATAAATATTCTGAAACTTGGTTTATTGAAAGCAAGTATTAAATGGTCATGGTCATGGTCATGTAATGTAGTAGTAGTCTTATTCAGTCTGGAAAATTGCAAATTTTGTCCCACTGCCACCCAGGCGAAGAGTAAAGACGTAAATGCCCTTCCTCATAAAGCCTGTGTTATTATGATTATGCTTAAAGTAAAAGACAGAACAGAAAGAATGGGAATGGAGGTTGTGTACCTTATGAAGTAATAGTAGAAGAAATCAGCATAAAGAGCTGTTTGTATTAAGCCAGAGAAACAGGCTGAAAACAAACAAACAAACAAAACAAAAGTCAAATGAAATACATGTATAGACAATAAGAATAAGAGAAAAGCTTTAACTTACATATCCATTCATTGAAATGGGGCTGTGTGAGATACCGACAAATCCAGTTGAGAATATACAATGCACGGTATGCCCTAACAATATAATGCAAACAAACAAATTTTCATTCATAGCATCCTATTTTCTAAATGATTATTATACTATTTTTGATCATTTAAAAAGCCATTTTTCATGGTTATCCATCTTCATAATGATATCATGCCAAAATATAGAAGGGAGAATACCCACGAAAGAAAACATATTGACCGGTCAAATTGTCAACATTTCCCCTTTGCTGCAGCAGAACCAACTGTGGGAGAATAGCAACAACTTCCAAATAGATAGAAAATGCCCAACATATCTGCACATTCCTAATAATATTAAAAATATAATCACAAAATAAAAAGATTTAACTTGAGTGGAAAATCCTAATGCTTACTCATTAAATAGACCATGAACATCAAGATCATTTCCCCTAGCTTTGGGCCAGTGTTGTACCTTCCAACCACATGCTCCTTAGCTGCAACAACAAACTTCAAATTTTCAAAAACAACTTTACTGCATAAACTAGGAAAAAGATGAATTATAACCATATCAATAATATATGTTTTCTTGGTTATCTTTATCATTTATAATATTGATAATTCTTGACAACTTAGTAATTGAAAAGATCATTATTTATCATTTTCCTCTTAGTTGCTGTAACTTTTGGAGCTTCACTTAATGTGTTGTGAATACATGGTACTCTCTAATCATATAACCTAAAATACCCTTTGCATAATTTCTAATATTGTTCTTTATTTAGTTTTCAAGGTGCGATTAACAGGGGAGCAATCTCAGCAAACCCAATTTACTTTAATCTGAATACAAATTAATCAAACAATGTAACTTTGTCAAGCCATGGAAGTAACTTCATATTCAAGTGGGAGAGGTAAACCAACAATAACTCCAAAAAAAAAGTACCTCTTCTGGAGCAGTATATCGAAAGAGAGCTTCAGCAAATTCCACAGTACTACCCTGGGCAATTGCCTGCCGCCCGGCCACTGCCCCAACTGACCCATGCGGTTCAACAGTTCCTACAGAAGGAATATTATATGATGATGTTTGATTGTTAACTCTGCAGATCGTGAAGGATCAAACAGGTATCCTAATGTTGCTTGTGGCTCATGATTACAAAGTATATACAATACAACATTTGAATCTTTCAAGTAAAACTGGACACAATGAAGTATATACAATACCACACAGTGAAGTATATACAAGTAAAACTGGACACAGTGATGACAGGACATTCCCTTAGTCGTTTAAAGGGTAAAGGAAATAAATTAGTATCATGAATTCATGAGGCTTTCTCTTACTTTTTTCCTTTTGGCCCAAAGAAAAAAAAATAACTATATATGAAGGTAAAAGACAAATTTCCTGTTGCATTTATTTTAGAAACTTATAGATTTAAGGAAAGATAAATTTTCCTGTTGCATTTATTTTAGAAACTTACGGATTTACTGAATTCCATGAGTTCATGCAAATATTTCTGTAGATGAAGGTAAAAGATAAATTTCCTGTTGCACACTCTTTCAATCTCAATGTAAACTTGTCTATTGCCTCTGTAGTTTCAGGATCCACTTTTTGAAAAAAATTAACATGAGAAAGTCAGACCACATGAAATCATAACATGTGATATCATATGAAGAGTTACCTTTCTCTCTTCTTGAAGGGGTTGCAATTCTTCAGAAGCTGTTAGTAATATCCCTTCCACCTGAAGCAGATATAAGCCTGGATGTGTCAGTAGGCTCCAACTCCAAGACCCAAAAGACATAAATACCCTTTTGAAAGATGGTGGGATAGGGACTCGTTCTTGATCTCTCATATGTGATAAAAGACGTGAAAGCCCTCCTCATCGATGTAGATACCTCTAGAAATCTTTCGAGGGCTATTTTTTACGGTGAGGATGAGAAGGGCATTAACGTCTTTTCAACAGAGAAGAGATCGAGGGTGATTCTCTGGCCCACCTCTTTGAACGGGAGAAAATTGCAATTTTTTTCACATCAACAAGATGTGTAATATCCAATTGTTAAATATTGTATATTAACATCACTAACAAAAGACCATGTAAATATAAATGACTATTTTTTTATATTCCAAATAAATGTAGTCATGAACACTAGATACATAACATACAGTTGATAAAGATCCACGTTGTGCTTCTGGAGGAATTTCAAACTCCAGCTGAGGAATCTACAAACATATAAAAGAAAGTCAACATACTTTGGGAAAAGGATTAGAGAAAAATTCTTTCATCATTAATCCAAATCAAATTTAAGGGGTAAAAGAATGCAGTTTCCTCTATTGAACCAGAATCATATAAAGTCAAAGTTGTTTTTTTACTTGCTAAAACCATTAGCAATAATGTGTAAACCGTTAATCAAGATGAACCTCATAAAGCTTCATTATTAATGGAGAAATCAGAAACACAAATAGTAAATTAGAAAAAAGTTATTTTCATTTTCTATAAGCATTTGCAGTTTTAATAAATAAAAGCCAAGTTAGTCTCTAAAATAGAAGCTCGTTTTAACAGAGTTTGAAGCATCAGAGTTCCTTTCCTTAAATAAGATAGAAGTGAGTTTTTTGTGTGGTAATATAATAACACACTAAGGCATGCCTTATAATAACATCAAAGAGAAAAATGATTACAAATTATATACAATACAACATTTGAATCTTTCAAGTCAAACTGGACACAGTGAAGTACCTTAATTGTAGCAGTTCGAGACTTCACTACTTGTCGATTAAGCATCTGTATTTGGGCAAAGAAAAACATTAGTATAGTTTTATAATAAAGGAAATTCCTATGTATGTTTGTGAAAAAAAAGGAAAATTGCAGGAACTGAATATGGAATAATATGTTAGAATAGCACTTACATAGCCAGGAACTGAATATGGAAAACGAATGTATTGTGCAAAATACTCACATTGTCCTCATGGCCACAACTATGTATAATAAAAAAATACATAAGGTAAAACCACATACAATAATAGAATAAAGCAACGTTATAGAAAGAGAGAAGAACCTTAAATTTGATCTCTGACTAATATTAGCCATTGTTGATGTGGCCATGGAAAGCAGAGACAAGTTGAAGACACTTTCTGAATTCACCAATCAACAAGACCAACCATTGATGGTGCAAACATTGTGCCATGGATTCCAAGTTTTTTCAGACACCTAGCAGGATTTTTAGTTCACAAGAAGATACTGTTGAATTTATGAGTGGTTTTACCCTAAAAATTTGTTCATATAGTTGAATGACTTGTTGACGATCTGTGGATGAACACATTCTTTGGATGTATACTGTGTTGAGAGAGCATCTTTCCCTCAAGTCTTCAGCCTCCTTTTTCAAAATTATGGCCTGTACCTAATAATAAGAAAATAAAACACAATATAAACATAAGAAATAGAATGAAGAACAAAAATTATGTTAAAGAGTGTTTCTGTGAAGCAATCACAACGAGAAGCACACCAACATGTTATATATATATATATATATATATATATATATATATATATATATATATATATGTATATATATAGCTCATTAAGAAATAGAATTAGGGTTCTTATCTAGTATTGTCGGACAGAGGAACCACCGCCACACACCGCCATCTCCAAAACCTTCTGCAAAAAAATTGAACGAAACCATACCAAATCGACGATGGCAGTTGATTCCGGATGAACGAACCCATATCAGAGAACGAAACCTGCAAATGAGGTCTACGATTTACATGGAAAGGCAAGTCTACTGTTGCCTTTATCGACGGATGACCGGGAATTGCAAGTAACGATGGTCGAAGTGAGAGGGAAGAAGTAGGCGGCGTCCATAATTTGGGAAAGAGGGAAAGGAGAAAAAAAGGAAGGCGGGGTTTTTAATTTTTTCAGAATTTCATTTCCCCCTACTGTTAAAGGATGGAACACGCGTTCCGTTAAAAATTATAAAGCGACATCCTTAGACGACGCGCATTTTATTATAGGTGCCCTCCGTGTTTTTTTTTTGTTTAGACACTAATTTAAGGGCACGCAATAATGTGTGTCCTCTATTGTTAAATTTTTTGAAGAGATGACACTTTTTTAATGTCACTCTCTTTTGCGTAACATAAATCAACGAGTGTCGTGGTTTGCGCGTCGTAAAAGGGTCTTTTTCTTGTAGTGGGTATAGAACCTTTTAAACGACATAGTTTTAAACAAAACAAATCCAATTTCATTTTATCTTAGTTTTTTTAATAGAATACCATTGAATTAAGTTCAATTATGGAATGAAAAAGATCAATTATATATATTTTTATTGCAAATAATTATTGAAGTTTATAAAGAAAATAAAAAACCAATAGTTTTTGACGAATATAACTCAAGCGTTTTTATATTTCAATTGAAAAATTATATCCAATGATTTTGTGAAAAGCTTGATTGAATTATGACATGTTCTTCTTTTATCTTGTATTCTATTAGTATTCATTTAGAATTTAGTAGGGTTGATTAAGTGGTCACAACTTTTAATGCTTTAAGTTCTTAGACACAATGAAGAAAAAAAACATAAATTTGATCGATTTAGTAAGTCACATGATTAAGGAAGAAGAGTAAAAGATATATCATGACTAGTTTGGATATAAATGGTTCAAAACTACATTGTTTGGAAGGTTCTGTATATAAGCTTAGGTACATGACAGCCACATATTCCCTAAGCCTTATATATATATATATATATATATATATATATATATATATATATATATATATTAGGTATAGAACCATAAAAACTACATAGTTTTAACAAAAGGCAATCAAATCTCTTTACCATCTTTCTTGTATCCTCTATAAGATTAGATGATAGACTTTGTACATATTTTTATGGAGTTCTAAATATTTGATTTTACACCACAATCCATGTATAAGATTTCATTATCAACTACATATAAGTCTTCATATCCAAATTTAATATAGAAAACTATAGTGAAAGATTGAAATTGTTCAATAAAAACCCAATAAATTTTTTCTCATAACACATCAAAAAGAACCATGCAAGTATATATATGGTAGGTGTCAAAGAAAATTATGAAGCCTACTAGAGGTCTAATATAAACAACATATTCGAAATACATAGATGTTCGGGATAAATTATAAAATAAAAAATAATAAGAGCTCAAAAGCAATCATAAGAAGCTAACAATGAAAAAAAATATGTTTTTTTTAATCAAAATGAAGTCAAATTTGATGGTTCTATACCTAATATTACATACACGACAACCATATATTCACTTTTCCCGTATATATATATATATGTATATATATATATATATACACACACACACATACTAGATTATCACCCCGCGTTAAACGCAGGGGAACACATAAAAAAACATAGAATTATATATAGATATTGCAGTGTAACTATAAAAAAATTTATGGTTATTGGTGTTATTGAAATATGTATAACATATAGAATTGTATATAGATATTGCACATTTTTTGTTTTTTTAGTTGAACGACTTTCTTTATCACAAATGAAATCTTAGTTACTAATTCATGTCAACGCATGTCATTTCAACATTTTAATTTAAGTTCTTTTCATAATAAGACAATGTACTTTAGAAAATCTACCCAAATTAAAGGATACTTTCGTTTTTTTTCATACCTAGATACGAATTATTTTGTATATGAATGACATTGCTATAAATTGATAGACTTTTCAAAATACAATATTATAATTAGGAAAAAATGTTAGTAAGATGCTTAATAAACAATCCAATGAAAGTTAATTGCTATTTTTGGAAAAAAGAAAAAAAAAACAGATATAAAAGAAATAATGATATAATAAAGTATTGCTAATCTTTATACAACTTTTAAATTGTACATCCAATTTATTTTTTTAATTTTTTTTAACAGTTTAACCTTTTTGCAATACAATATTATTTCCAAAACGACTCACTTTTTAGAATATAAAAAATGATTACAAGAAATAACAACATAAACGTAATTATTTTTGTAATATAGAATCATACTTTAAATTCTTTCTATTTCAACAATGTACTTTCAGTTTTATTAAGACATTGTGAATTATAGCATTTTATGTTTACATTTTTCTACATTGAAAATTGATTTGTATATGAATGACATTTAATAAATGGGTAGATTTTCCAAAGTACAACTCTATAATAAACAAGTCAATGAAAGTACATTGTTATTTTTTGCATCGAAACCAAATTTTACATTTTTCTACCAATTATAATCTTTTTTTTTTGAAAAGATTATTAATCAAATTTAAGAAAAGGGTCTTTGATTTTAACATAAAAACCATAACCTTTGGCAAGGAGAATAAAAAATGGAAAGTCGAAAATGGTATTTGATTTTCATGTACCATATTTGATGAGTTCTATAGGGTTTGTTTGAATAAGTTGTCTCCCATCAAGATAATGAAATCAAGATAAGTAAGAAAAAACTAAAACCAACAAAGAGCTTTAGTTGAACTATGTAACATCTTCCAACATTGATTATGTTAGATACAATACTTTAAATGGTTACCTTGTGTATATGCTATCAAATTTGGAGTTATTAGCCACCAAATTCCTGAAATAATAGGAAAAAACTTCAATATATAAGTTATAATTAATAGGCTTACAAAAAAACATAACTCATTTTTTAAAATGTAGAATAATTACGTATCAGAATGACATTCAAATGATACAAATGAAAGAAGTTTCACATGATGAGTGCTCAAATAAATTTTCATTTAATATCAAACTGATGGAATTTCAGTTTAATGAAATATTGTTAAAAAGAATTACTAAAATCTCAACAAAACCCCAAAAAAATCAAATCTTTGACTCTACTCTATTTAATTAAAGAAACAAAGGAAAGGTAGGTTTCTTTGTAAAATTTTGTCAAACACCTAGTAGGTACTAAAGTCAAGAAACTTATAAACATTTTGCATCTTTTGACTTCTAGGAAAGCATCACGTACCTATTAGGAGTTTAAAGAAAAAGATAAATGTCGCATGGAATTTGGATGATGCTTCGTACACTTGATCAACATAAAATATTAAACAACCCTTATAATGTAATTTACTCATTTCAATGATTATACCTATTTCTTAGAGCAACTTCATCAAAATTGCCCCTCCCACACCAAAAGCAAACCGTGTAAAATTGAAAATTAAAGAAAAATTGTAAGTTTAGTTAATAAATTTAAGCAAAAATTCTTCAATACTAACATGGTTAGTAAATTATAGGAAAAATGTGAAAATATGATACTGGAAATTTCAGAGGTTACTAAACGTGATGAACCAAAGCATTGATCAAGTTTGAGTTAAAAATAAACCTTTTAGGATAGTTTCGATTCCACCATCGAGCAACCATGAGGAAGACCCAAAATCAAAAACACTTCTCTAAAATTAGAAATAAAATATAATTGTAATATGAAGACAAAAAGTCAAACCTTCCATTGACTCAACAAATCCATAGGACAAACAATGAGTATTCCACCTCTTGGTATTTTTTGAGAAGCTTTATTCTACTTTTTATGAAATCATTTTTCTCTCAATTCCTAGGGTTCATTTTCCTATTATTGCAAGGATCAAGGAAATTGCCATCATAAGTTTACCAAGTCCCATTGCATCGGCTAATATCTGTACAATTTTAATCAAATCACAAAAAGAAAAAAATCATTATTATGTGTATTTATTATCAAACTAAATACTTCCATTTATTTGTGTGCCATAGCATCTAACTTTCTTTTTTCCCTTTTAAAACATTTTACTTTTAACTTTTTGTTTTATTAATAAAATTTACTTTGAAGAATTCACTCAATTACAACATTAAAGTTTCGATCTTTTTTTATTACGACATTATACTTTAAAAAATATACACTTTGTATTTGGATTTTTAAGGTTTAATCTCATAAAATACCTTATATTTTGTGTTTTTCTAGATTAAACCTCACCTTTTTTTCTTGAAAAAGAACTTGTATTTTTTGGTTTTTTATGATCAGACATTTTAGTTATTTTTTGTTGAAAATTTGTAGAATGTGAGGGTTTTTTTGAAAAAACAAAAATAAATTTGAGGATTTGTTCGGAAACAGTTAGAATGTTGAGGTTTTTTTTTTTTTGGAAAAAATGAAAATATACAAGGTCTTTTTAAGAAAAAAAATAAAGTTGAGATTTAATCAAGAAAAAATAACAAAATATAAGGTCTTTTATGAAATTAACTTGATTTTTAAAGTACAATGTTGTAACAAGAAGAAATTAAAGTATGACACTTTAATAAATAAATCAATTGAAGTAAAAGTACAGTAATATTTCTTGTAATTAATCAATTCTAAGTAATAACAAACTTACCCCTCTATTGGTTGTTTTTGTTGCTTTTGACAATTTAGTAGTTGCTTCCCTAGAGAACATACTTACATAAATTAAGTGGCCCTTCTATTAAAGTAAATGATTTATTAATTAAAAAAATAAATTTTCTTTATATGGTTAAAATTTGAGATTTAAAGTCTCATACTCATCTCATATATTATATGCACCCTAACATAGACGTAGTGTTTCTTTTGCTTTTTCAATATCCATACCTTTCTTTGATGTCATCCAATAGAGAGCTTGCTTTTGATGTGGTCTTAAATTACATGTAAGGGTAGTTGAAGGATCCATTTCCTATAAAAAAAGGGGCTTTTTAGTCATTTTTATGAAAAATGAAGTACCGTTGATGGTTGTACTTCATTGATTTGTATATTAAAGAAATAAAAGTAGAAATGGTATAAGGCACAAATAAATGAAAGTGTGTTAATGTTTCTTGCATTTATTTCTAAGATTAATAGACATAAGTTAAATTATTTTAAATATACCTCTAAGTTGTGCATGTCAGCAGTTCCAACAAACTTGTTTAAAGATGATTTAGAAAGAATTTAAGCATCTTTATTGGATTCTAAGAGTAGTGGTTCACCACCTTTATGTCTTTTTACCATAGTGAATGTTGTGCAACTTCATTTATATCAGCATGTTTAAAACAATTCATATACATTAATTAAGGTAAAAAAGATAGAAAATGATTATGTGATAATAATTAATCAAACTGTTATGATTATTATAATACATAATGCTACAAGAAATAGTGTTCAGATTGCTTGTGTATACTTATGTATACTTGGGATCAATCACTACTATTTATTTCGATTTTGCTTGTGTACATAAATAAGTTGATAATTATGATCTGCCAAAACAATCTTTCATGAATCAGGGAAACCAAAAATCATTACTAATGTAACGACCCGTTTCCGGTATGATAATTCCTTGGTTTTTATTTTTAGGTTTTATAGGGGGGACTCGGCGAGTTCATAGCCTGACTCGCCGAGTAGGGTCGGGATTTCGAGCACATGTTAGCTGGCGACTCGGCGAGTCCATATTCTGGACTCGGCGAGTCTGTCCGTCTGGGAGAAACCCTAAATCCCCGGGTTGCCCACTATTTAAGCCACCTTATAGCCCCCAATCTCGCCTCCTTCACCCTCAAAAGCTGTGAGAAAACCCTAATTCGTTCTTGAGTGATTCTAAGTGATTTTTGTGTGCTATTGTGAAGGCTTGAAGAGGGAGAAGAAGAAAGGAACAAGGAGAAGGATTGTAGAGCAGAGATTCAAGGGAAAACAAGAGCTCTTTGAGGTATTCTTCAGTTTTCCTTCTCTTTTATGCCTTAAAACCCTTTCTAGATCTTGTTAATGCCTTTCTCAAAGCTTTGTGTTGATATGGAAGCTCTCTTATGCCGAGATAACCTTAGATCTGTTCATTTAGGAGTTGAAGAGCCCAGATCTATTGCCTTTATGGAGTTATTTTGCATATTAACCCTAGATCTACCCCTTTTAAGCATCTTTTAGCCTTTATTCCCTTGTTCATGTGTTTGTACATGTAAAGTTAGAAACTTTACGTGGTAAATCAGCTTATTGGACTCAGATCTATCATTTGTATGTTTTGGATTCGAGCAGAATCGAGTGTAGAATAGTTGCATGGCGGTGACTCGGCGAGTCGGAAGAACGACTCGGCGAGTCGAGTCGCGAGTCCCCGATTTCTTCCTTTTGAGCAGTGTCGAGTGGGACCAGTGAGTAGTGGAGTGGACTCAGCGAGTTTGAGGGTAGACTCAGTAATGGAGGGACTCAGCGAGTTGTTCATACAACTCGGCGAGTCCAATGCAATCTTTTTACACTCAAGAACAACTCGTCGAGTTGTTCATAGGACTCGGCGAGTCGGATGAAGATTGTCTGAGTTCTTGGATCGGGAGAGTACTCGTCGAGTATGCCATACTCGACGAGTAGCAGCGAGCAGGGTCGAGGAGTGAGATTAAGGACTCGGCGAGTTGGCGGCCCAACTCGGCGAGTCAGGTCAACTGTGGGTTGACTTTGTCTGAGAGTTGACCTTGACCAACAGTTGACTTTGACCAAGGGTAAAAGAGTCATTTTACCCAGTGCAGTGTTTAGTATTTGATTGAGTGTGTTTATGGACTTGTAGTTGGGGAGATACCGGAGCAACAACAGTTAGCCCTCAGAGCTATTCACTCAGCAGCCAGTTCACGAGGTGAGTTTCCCTTCAGTAGGAACGGGTCTACGGCCACAATGCCGGCCCGTTTAATTATCAGTAGTTCTGGACTTTGGTCTGATGCAGTAGCTAGAGTGCTTGATGTCTTTGTGATTCAAGCATATTTGTGTTATGTGTTCCGGACTTCGGTCCGATGCAATGTGCAGTATGTGTGATTATAATAGTTGTTATGTGGTATGCTATGTCATGATCAGTCAGTTCCGGACTTCGGTCCGATGCAGTTAGTTCCGGACTTTGGTCTGATGCAGTTAGTTCCGGACTCTGGTCCGACGCAGGGGACAAGGTCCCAGTCAGTTCCGGACTTTGGTCCGATGCAGCTAGTTCCAGACTTCGGTCTGATGCAGTGGGCAAGGCCCAGTATGTGCTTTATATGTATTGTATGGTATGTGGTAGTTTGGGGGAGCTCACTAAGCTTCGTGCTTACAGTTTTAGTTTTGGTTTCAGGTACTTCCGCTAGCAGAGGGAAGAGCTCGGGATGATGGCATCGCACACACCATAGCTTCAGCTTTTATCTTGGGAGTTGATTTAGTTTGTGATTTTTATATGACATGGATATGATGCAGTTTCCGCACAGTGTTGTTTTTATTATGTTTGGGATACATCACGTATGGTTTTTTTTATGATATGACACATCGATTATGGTTTTTGGTTATATTGAAAAAATGAAATTTTTGGGTCGTATTTTTGGGTCGTTTCAACTAACCTATGACATGGACCGATATTAATAAAGTTATGATTTTTAGAAAATATGAGAAAAGGCCAAAAAGACTTTTAGAACTTTCTCTGAAGTATAACATGGACCTTGTTGAATCAAAGTTAATTTATTCTAAAGTCCTTGATAAAAATCTTAAATATAAAATAATATAACAATTAGCTAAAAGAATAATGTATAAAAGTAAAATAATTATCCTAATTAAAACAAATAAAAAATGTCTTGTAAGATTTACAGTTTTTCTGGTTTTGTAGTTGTAGAATTAAAATACTTATGCAACCAGGAAAAGAGACGAACATAAGAATAGCTGAAAAATATGCCCTTTGACATTTGAGCCTTTTTAACATGGAAAATGTGGTTGTAGTGGTTTCTTCTTCTTGATTCAAGAGCTTTATCCTTGAACTAAAACTATAACACAATAAGTATATGATGAATACTTTTGAAAAAACTCAATAATCCAAGGGATAAGTTTATAGAGCAGAGGAGATGTATTGGTTTTATGGGATCAAATCAAGAAGGCAAAACTGAAATTGAAATAAGTTTATGGTGAAGGGGGCTGTATATACCTAGGGCTCATAAGGAAAAAGCTTATGTAATTTCATGATGCTTGAAAACCCGAAATGAACAAATCTGCAATAAAATTAAATTTTATTAGATTTCAGTTTGATTCATGGTCAGAAAGATAGATTAAACCAAATCATTAAGCAACGAAACCCATGATAATTTTTTTTTGTGAACTAAATAGTAAAAAACAGTTTATATTAAACTCACCTATTGTTTATAAGAATCATGATTTTGATTTAAGCACACGATGAAAATAACAATAAAAGACGTTTGGTTGGATAACTCTGAGATTCCTGCCAAAAAGGAATATTAAGAAAGTTTACAGTTTGATATGACTAAATTGGGGAAAGGAATATAATGACTGATTCTTAGCAATCCTTCTCAGAATCCCGCAAATGAGCACACCCCCAAATTCAAATTCAAATATATAGTAAGAAGTAAAGATTTAAAAAACAAAAAAGGTCACGACCATGTCATAAATAATAACAATGTAGGATTGTTACAAAATAAAGACCAACCTAGAATCAATTCTCTGTCTCAACATTTGTTCACTCTTTGATATCCCAATGGTAGCAGAATTTCGACGTTGATGAGTGCTAAGTTCTGAAACTTCAGTGTTTCATATTCAATTTAGAAAATCAAAAGTACGTCAAAGTTACATAACCAATTTCAAATTGATTAAAACATACATAACCAATTTTCTCATTATTATTATTACCAACGATTTTGAACAAATCATAAGTTAAATTATAGTCGCATATTGACGAACAACAAATTTTATGTCAAATCCTTGAATTCAGGAGAAAGAGGAAGACCGGTTACATAGAAAGAGAAATAGACACGTCGAAAACATTACCTGAAAGAAGTTGTCAGAGGCGCAACAGTCGGAGCTGGAGGCGGAGACGCCGGTGACGGCAATGGCAGGGAAGAAGGAAGCTTCAACATATCGGGATGGAGGATTTGTGTGTGTACGCGTCTATAAGAAGATAAGAACGAAAGGTTTGCTAATGAGAAAGAACATAAATTGAATTAGAATTAGGGCACTTCTGTCTTATTCAATTTAATTTTGGTGAACTTTAATCGTCTTTATTACATTTTCTAAATTTAAATATAAATTACGTTTTATCAAATTGGTTGACAATAGTAAAACCTTTATAACCGGAAATTCAAGATTTAAAATATAGAAAGCTTTTATTGGAAATAAATATATTCAATTTGGGGAAGATGATGTCTTAGATCAAATTGTTGGGTGAAAAACATAAGATTAAAACACAATCAAAGGTCTGAAATGCTTAAGATGATGTCATAAGGTTTCTCTTTAATAATATATATATATATATATATATATATATATATATATATATATATATATAGAGAGAGAGAGAGAGAGAGAAAGAAAGAGAACTAGGTTCAAATGTGGATTGACATCTATTGTGTGGCCGTGTGGACAATGTTATACTATGAGAATGATAAAGAAAATAAGTTGTTTGATAATATGAATACATTTAATTTTACATAACTATTGTAATAAACACGCATTCTCACTAATTAAATCGTCTATAAAGTTATTATAGACTTTTTATTATTATTCTTATTCTGTCAGAATGTTTATTTAGTCGTATTCTGTCAGAATGAAAATGAGTGAAAAATGATGTTTGAGAACAAAAATGAATAAGAATTAGTGAGAATGCATGAAAATGACGATATTTTTAGAAGATTTAGCGTATTTGCATTACTAAACAACTTATTCACTTAGTAATTCTCATAAAATAGCACTGTCTACACTTCCACACAGTAATTGTCTATCTACATTATAACCTATATATATATATATATATATATATATATATATATATATATATATATATATATATATATATATATATATATATATATATATATATATATTCAAAAGACTATTCATATTTAGATGTTTTAAGATATATCATTCATTCGCCATCTAAATAAATTAAAAAAAGCGAAAATCGAAAGAACAAACATACAAAATGTTCTTTTCCTCTATAAAAGGAGATAACCGAAAGCCATCCACCCATTTTCACAAAAATGGAGTCCCAAAACAATGAACTTCATCAACCTTTCTTAGAACCCATTGAAGACTGTACTGCCGGCGGTCATGGCGGCAGTGCTGAGCTAGAGAGGGTGCTTTGCGACACAGAGACACCATTAATGAAGCGGCTTGTGGTAGCATCCAGGATCGAACTTAATCTTCTGTACAAGCTGGCTGCACCGGCGGTGATGGTTTATTTGATCAACAACGCCATGTCTATGTCCACCAGAATCTTTTCCGGCCAGCTTGGGAATCTAGAGCTCGCGGCGGCGTCCCTTGGTAACTCAGGGATTCAACTCTTTGCTTATGGTCTCATGGTGAGTTTCTGAATCCTGGTTCCCACTCACCACTTGTGTATGCGAGAGAGAGACTGAGATCAAGTTCCAGCTTGGGACCAGTTTTTTTGAACCAGTCCAGTCCAGTAAAATACGTATGCAAAGAAGATATTGAGAAAAAAATAAGTGAAAAAGGAAAAAATAAAATTGGCAAGTTTATTACATTAAACATTTAAAAAACAATTTATTTTCTTGCATATTTTTGCATTTAGTCCTTTAAACTGATAAACGTCACTTACAATTGTGTATGTACTTTTGTAGTTAAACAATAAAAAAGGGTTTATAATCGTTCAATTTCGTATATAATTTGACTCATTGTTGAATAAACACTTTTAATTATTGTACTTTAGCTAGTATAGTAGTAATAAAATTTGAGTAAACTACTAGTACATAAATTTGTTCATCAGAAAGCAAGATATCTTAAAGTGTCGATATACGATTTGACACGTTATTCTTATATGTCATTGTAGCTTGGAATGGGTAGTGCAGTGGAGACACTATGTGGCCAAGCATTTGGGGCACGAAAATACGATATGCTTGGAGTATACCTTCAAAGATCCGCGATTGTTCTTACATTGACAGGAATCCCAGTGACTATGATTTACGTTTTCTGTAAACCAATTTTACTTTTACTTGGTCAATCAGCATCAATGGCATCTGCTGCTGCCCTATTTGTCTACGGTCTCATACCTCAAGTATTCGCGTACGCCATTAACTTTCCAATACAAAAATTTCTTCAAGCTCAAAGTATCGTGACACCAAGCGCATATATTTCAGCTGGGACCCTCGTTGTGCACCTGATCCTTTCTTGGATCATCGTGTACAAGTTTGGGTTAGGCTTGATTGGGGCTTCGTTAGCTTTAAGCTTATCATGGTGGATCATAGTAGTAGGTCAGTTCATTTATATCTTGATGAGCGATAAATGTAAGGCAACATGGACCGGGTTCAACTCGAATGCATTTGGTGGGCTTTGGGACTTTGTAAAATTGTCTAGTGGATCCGCCGTGATGTTGTGTTTGGAGACATGGTATTTTCAGATACTTGTGTTGATTGCAGGGTTGCTAGAGAACCCCGAGCTAGCATTGGATGCACTTTCCGTTTGGTAACTCTTATCTTCATTAAGTTTTGCATAATCAAATTAATATAACCTTTGTTGGGCCATTTTGAAATAGCCCATTAAATGAACACATGGTTAAGACATAAGAGTAAGGATTTTTTTTTTTTTTTACACATGTTGTGTAATAACTCTTTATAGCATTAATTGTTTTTATATTATGTAGCATGGGTGTCAATGGATTGCTGTTTATGGTCTCAGTTGGGTTCAATGCAGCCGCTAGGTTAGTTTTTTGAAGCTTTAACGAATTAAATGACATAAATTTATTGTCATATAGTTTTTGTGTAATTATTGTAAAAGAAATTATAAATTAAACTTGCAATTAAACGTTTTGATGTAAACGGGTTACCGAATGTGCGATCATGAATATAGTGTTAGGGTTGGAAACGAGCTTGGAGCTGGAAACCCTAAAGCTGCAGCCTTTTCGGTGTTAACGGTGACTACTGTCTCTTTTCTCATATCGGTAGTGGAATCAATGATTGTTTTGTCGACGCGACATTTTATAAGCTATGCGTTTACCGGTGGTGAAACTGTAGCTAATGCAGTCTCGGATTTGTGTCCATTATTGGCTATCACTATCATTCTCAATGGCATCCAACCTGTGTTATCAGGTATATATATATATATATATATATATATATATATATATATATATATATATATATATATATATATATATATATATATATATGTGTGCATGTTATTTGAGATTTTGCATGCACATGCCCAAATACGATTGATTGTGAAAACTGACTTGAAATATGAATAAAAGGTGTGGCTGTCGGGTGTGGATGGCAAGCATATGTGGCGTATGTGAATGTTGGATGCTATTACATTGTCGGCATTCCACTCGGATGTCTTTTCGGCTTCTATTTCAATTTTGGAATCAAGGTATACAAAGTATACTGTATACATATACAATAACACTTTTTTTTTTTTTTTTTTTTTTTTTTTTTTTTTTTTTTTTACTTTGGAGAATAGTTATAATAGGATTCGTTTTAATGTGTAGGGAATATGGTCAGGCATGATTGGAGGCACCGCGATGCAAACTGTTATTTTATTATGGTCAACCTTTAATACGGACTGGAACAAAGAGGTAACTCAATATAAAATTATTGTTTTTTTTTAATATATTTGAAACTTTTTGACTTTCTTGAAAACAAAACTATATTTTAAATGGGGAAATTTAAATAACCAGGTGGAAAAAGCTAGCAAACGTTTGGATAAATGGGAAGCATCGAAAGAAACTGAATGAGTGAAAGTAAAAGTCAAAATCAAGTCCACTTGGTTAAATTCATTCATACCCAGGCTGAATAACATATCTTGTATTTCTTGTGATCATGGTTCCACTATTAAAAAACGAGAGATTCACGACAAAAAGTATCCAGTATTCCGATCAAATGGTTACACCTGACTTGCATGTTATTTTTAAACCACATGCTATGTACAAGATATAATTGATAAAACATAACAATTAAAGAAATAGTCCGACTCAAAAATAAAAAATAAAAGCTACGCGGCCACTGCTGCATCTTTCTAATCTCCGTCTACTAAATTGTTTTCCTAAGTCCAACGTAGCATTCCAGACATATCCTGAAGAGATATCAAACACTAATTGGTCCCATAAACAAGTATAAAAACCAACAATAACACAAATAACAAACTAGGATATGAAAACATGATAACAATGTCTAATAATGATAGCAACACATACCAATATATAACAAATCTAAATGATAGATAATTTTGTGAAGGCAACCCAAAAGGACCATGCTACAACCGGGTCAAGTACATACCAAATATAGTTATGTCTTAAACACCTAATCCAACAGTCTCCTACTTGGATAAGTCTAATAACTCTAGATGCAAGTACCACTTTAAAATCCGATTAACAATCGTAGCTCTCAAAAGCCGTTTTCGAACGCTGACACGTCCTTTAGATAAGGGATCGTATAGTCCTTCGTTATCAAGATATCATGTGGACAATCACATGGAACATAATCATACTTATTTTCAAGCAGTTTGTTTCTCGACCTTTGATTTGTCTGACATAGAACTTAATTGAACGCATCAATTCAGTCATGACCGAGCCCGACACATAAGTTAAAACAAGATCATCGAGGGGCCCAAGATATCGCTTTTAACCTCATAGGATAAAAGGAACATATAAACTTCGAGGTTTTGGCAAACTGTTTGGGACTTTCTTATGAAAGACATTTTTATGCTTTTGAAACCCAACCCGTTTTCTACTACGATCTTCCTTCCAATCATCATTCCGAGAAAGAATTCTAGAGGCCTTTCTAGTTAAAGAACTTCCTTTATATTCATTCTCTCCTCTTGATGACTCAAAATGTACAAACATTCTATTAGGACAATTCCTAGCTATATGACCACCAACACCACAGTTGAAACAAATATGTTTGTTATTGTTAAAACCTGTACTGCATTTTTCAGATTTGTTTTCCATACCAACACCCTTGCTTTTCTCACATGAACATGAACAAGAATTAGGTTGTGAGACAAGTGAGGGTGTATCAGATGGAAAAACTTGTGAAACTGATGGTTTTTCATTAGTATCAACAGAAACATTAGAATTGTCAACCACATCATCAAACACTTTAAAAACATTCAAACCAGTATCAGAAGGTGCAGTAAATTCACAAAAAACATTGTCACTTTCGACATCAGAAAAATTAAAGTCTTTATTTAAAACTAAAACTCCAGGTTCAGACTCAGTTTTATTTTCAGAAACAGATCCTTCAACTTCGTGCTTTGACTGATTTAAGGATTGATCTGCAGGAGAAGTAAAAATGTTAGTACTTTCAACATTAATAAATCCTCCCGAAACAAAACCAGACGACTTGCAATAAACCATGAATGGTTCATTGGCAATCTCCTCCTTAGACAAAGGTTGAAATTGATATGAATGGTTGAAAGGAGGAGGTACTTATCATACCCTAGACCCTTTGACTGATTATGTTTAAATTGCATGCAATGGTCTATCATATTGGCAACTACCTCTCTTGAAACATTAAACTTTCTAAAATCAAAATTAGCAGTTTCAAATTTGCCCTTTAATGTTTCAAGTTCAATAATTAACTCAGCGTTCTGTTTCTTTATGTAATCATAATTTTCACATTTATTACTGTAGTCTTCCTGTAGTCTTCTAAAGTCCTTTATTTTAGTTTATAACTGGGCCTTAAGAGGTTTTTGTCCTTTTTCTAAGTTGATAGCCCTCATATCTAAGGTCCTCTACTTCTCTACGTAGTGTTTCAATTTCCTCATGATGAATTTTAACATAATCAATACAAGCTTGAGAGCATGAAGGCAAACTTACCTCACTTTTCTTCGGTTTAGAAGTAAAAGATACCATCAATGCAAACTGCAGCTCCATCAGTTGATCTTCAGCTGCAACACTCTCTGTGGAAGCTTCACCACCGACTTGAGACAAATGAGCATTTTCAGGTCTTGATATATTCAGGGCCTGCATCTGATCCTCCCAGTCAAATGACTGAGCAGCCATGGCCTTCTCACTGTTGACCTGAGCACCGCTTTGATTGTTCCCTACTGCAACCATTGTCCGGTCATTGTTCCATCTTCTATCCGGCTGCGGGTACTCACGAGCAAAATGCCTTGGCTCGTGGCAGTTGAAACACGCAGCTTTCCCTTGTTGAACCCTACATTTTTATTAGCACTCATCCCCCAGTTATTCTTCCCGGTCTTCTTTGCAAACTGTTTTGCCCTGAA
Source organism: Lactuca serriola (assembly GCF_051521515.1). NCBI lineage: Eukaryota > Viridiplantae > Streptophyta > Magnoliopsida > Asterales > Asteraceae > Lactuca > Lactuca serriola. The sequence goes on from NC_136414.1 coordinate 22,135,697, forward strand.
AACTGCCATGGCAATTTGCCATGTAATATCCATTTCTTCGACGTCTTCAGGATGTATCTGATCAAGATCAGCAAATGATAGTTGTGGGGGAAGATCTCCAGCTACAAGAGCATTGTAGCAGTTAACAAGTCCTGTAGCAAGAGATGGATTTTCATCACCCTCCTTGCTGTTTGAGGAGGAGGCCACATTTGAAGGAGAAGCAACTTGAGTAGAAGCGAATGATTGGTTCTGAGAGAAAGGCATGGCTGATGCAGCGGGAAGTGAAGTAGCTGATGGAGTGGAAAAAGACTGAATCTGAGCTTGCTGAGCAGCAAAGGGATGACCTGTAGAGGAAAAGGTGAAAGATAAAAGAGCATTGTTAGATGAGATTCCAAGGTTTGCAGCTGAGTACGAATTCACATGGTCTATCTCCCGCTGTTTATCATCAATATCACATGCCTTGATGATTGCCATCACTTCAGCGAGAGTAAGGCGATTTAAGTCTTTAGTCTTCTTGATAACTGCTACATTCGTGTCCCATGACTTTGGAAGGGCATTTAGTAGCTTCTTGTTTATTTCAGACTTTGTAAAGAAGATTCCAGCTACGCTCATCTCAGTGGTGAGAGTTGTGAACCGTTGAAGCTGCGCCTCCAGGGTCTCACCAGGAATGTAATTGAACATGTTGAACCTTTGACGCAGCATGTCTTGGCGACTCTCTTTCATATCTTTATTCCCTTCATATACTTCAATTAGGGCTTCCCACAAAGCCTTTGCTGAAGTATACTCCCTAAAACCTTGAGCTATATCCGGAGACAGGGCCATGGTTAGAGTGGTCAAAGCCCTTTCTTGCTCTTCAACCTTCTCAAAGTCTTCATCAGTGTAATTCTCAATTTTTTTGTCAACCACTTGCCCTGCAACAGTGGTGGTTATTATGAAAGGATCTTTTACGACGCTTCTCCAAATTTTGAAGTCCTTCATTTTGATATACTTCTCAATCCTGTACTTCCATTCAGGAAAACCTGCAACATACAATAGTCTTGGGATTCGAGTGGTTGTGCCCATTACAGAGTCCAGCTCATGGTGATGTGTTTGACTTTGTGAATCCATTTAAAATTAGTTTAAGTAGAAATTAAGTTATTAATTAAAAAGAATTTGAGTTTCCGGTCAAACAATAGTTCACGGTCAAAAAATGTTTACGGCCATAAACTCTGTTCACGGTCGAGTTTACGGTCGTAAAGAGTTTGCGGTTTAAGTTTACGGTCTAAGAGTCCAAGTTTCTGGTTGTTGAAGAATCCTTATTCACGGCCTAAGAATCAAGTTTACGGATCAAAAACTGAGTTGAGATTACGGCCATAATCTGTGTTTACGGCCGTAAGCTCTGGCCGTCATTTCCCAGAAATTCGAGAAAAACGTAATTTGTGAATTAAGCTTGAAACCCTTTCGCAGCAAACACCAACTTCAGTCTTAAACAATGAAGAATACGGTCAAAAATTCTATTGTAGGATGTTTTGACACTGGTTTTGTGTGACATCCCCAATTTCTTGGCAAGAAAAGACCGGTTTATTTATGCTTTATTTTAAAATCAGAGTGATCGTTTAAAGAAAACGGTTGCGAAATATGTTCTCAAAATAAAATATGATAAGAGTTTATCAAAGCATTTCGTTAAAGAAATGTATTTTCATTATATAACAAAATCTCGGGATGTGATGTTCAATACAGACCAAAAGCATAAACAGAACAAAATAGACCTTACAACAGTTATTTATAACTACTGATCAATAATCCAAAACCTCTCGTCAAGTCCACCAACTTATACTCTTGTGCCATTACCTATAATGCAAAGAAAACTGAGTGGGTCAGGCTTGGGAGCCTGGTGAGCATATAGGGTTTTCAACCCACAATAAATAATTAATTTAATTTCATCAACCAATAATAACCCAATTACCCATTCTCGTTATTCTAACTTTACATCCCTAAGAAAACTAACACAAGGGACCTAGTCTAAGAATATTTCATCGGGGCGACAACACATGCTTCGGGGGTTCCTCAGCAATATAAGTCAAATAAGGCAACCATGAGGGGGATGGAATACAGCGAATGAACACCCAAGTTCATTAACACCTACAGGTTATGAGTCTACTAGCGTTCCACTGGATTGTCTAGAAAAGTCTGTGGTCGTCATCTAAATTCCGCTAGATGACTGGATTACAATGACATCGAGGCCTCTCATCCTTTTATCACATGACAACTATCTACCCATGTTCTACCCAACATTTTATTAGATAAAATATACATTTTTAGACATAGTTTAAAACTTGTATAATATGTTCATTCAAAACACATTCCAGATAAAAGATGAGGCACATAAACATAACACATATTTCATAGAGAATAAATCATATCTATGAGATTAGAAGATAACATCGATACACTCACATAACACATATACTTAGTACATTCAAACAATACTTGTATTAAAATCGTGTTCATGAAAGGGACTATACACTCACACATATAAACAACTTTATATTATACACATAGCATGTATTTCATAGCAAATACTTAATATTTATATATTAGAAGAAAGTAACCACACACTGACACATATAAACAACAATATATATATATATATATATATATATATATATATATACACACACATAGCAAGTATTTTATAAAATACTTCATATCTATGTGTAAGATGAAAGTGACTATACACTCACTTGATCATAAGATGATCAGACAACACTACGGCTTGTAGAAGTAGTATTCTTCGGTAGATCTGGAAGATCTTCACAAAAACCGGACTCCTCGCAGGTAGAGCTTCGGCTCGGAAACTCTTTTCTTCTCGGGATGTTCGGGCTTCAGGATATTTCTTGCACGCAAATCGAGGTAAAACGGGAGAGAGAGGAGAGAAAATAGCAACCCTAAACGGCTGGCCCTTCAAATTTATTTATAGGGCAAATTTGGCCCTTGCCACGTCGTGGGCTTGGTCGTCACTGCATACGTCATCGCAAGTTGCGTCTAGGGGACTCCCGGAGGTGTCAGAAGACTTGCCACGTTGTGGCACTGCTTGCCACGTCATGGTCTCTGACACAGCTTTGGGGTTCGCGCCCCGAACTTCAGAAATTCATAACTTTCGCATACGAACTCCGTTTTCGACGTTCTTTATATCGACGCGAAGGTGAGATTATGCTCTACAACTCTCGTTTAGACTCCATTGGCTAATTTTGACTTTATTTTTAATATATTATAATTATATTACTTATATATTATTTTTAGTAGGCCGGGACAGGAAAACTTCGTTCGAAATTCATAACTCCTTTGTCACACCCCAAAACCGAGAACGGCGGAAACGTTATGGGGTGGAGGACGTCATGTAATGTATCACAACAATGCAAAGTAGTAAACAAGAAACAACATCATCCATTGCATTAATAGTATAATTTTGAATACATTTGAGTTCTTTCATAGTATAATTCTACATAATGAATAATCAAAATAAAGGACGAGTCTTGACCGCTCCGTCTTCACAAAACCTGGTAGTCATACCTGTCTATTTGTGACCTGGGAATACAAGTTATTTTGAAAGCGAGTATCAACAATAATGCTGGTGAATTCATAAGTATTTATGTGACTTTGATTTGTAAAGCTGTAAAGAAAGACCTGTAAATGTTTGAAGGAAAGTTTGTACTAATGAACATGTTTGTAAGTGATTGTAAACATTTGAAACTCTAGAAAATCCCATATTTTCTACTAGTATAAAAAGTAGTCTTCTACCAAGACCTGACTGTTTTAAATGTTTGCTATTAGAAATCCAATATTTGCCCATAAGTGGGTGGTAGTTTAAAAGTCCCAAAAATGAACTACAATGGTGTTTTTCATGCCTAAAATAGTAGATTTGTGTACATATAAAATCGCTAAGGTATTTGATAACCCCGTAAATCAACATGTTTTTAATACTCCATGTGAGTTTTATAACCATGCTAATGACCCAGACTGCCTGTAACAACGTTCTTCAGGCGTTGGAATGTTATGACGTTTGTCACCCCAGGACTGCCGGCCTAGCTGTAGCTAACAACTTAGGTGTGGGATTGTCAATCCTGTATAGATCTATACACAAGTATCACGCTCCCCCTACAAGGGATTATGGTATATAATACAGGACTTAATAATGCATACTCGAAAGTACGTGAAATGTCTCACAAACCTAGTATAAAACAGATTTATGTATGAAAATGTCCATTCGTTCTTGTATATGAAAATATCTCTTTGATATGGTACTTGTAGTATGTAAAATTTTCATGAATATCTAGTACATTATCTTATGTAATCGCATCTCTTGTAATTGTATGTCTTGAAATTGTATTCCTTGTAATTGTATGTAATCGTATCTCTTCATATAGTATGTAATGTATTAGTGTAGACTCATAAATAAACTGACTCTTGTGTGATTCCTTGCACTTGGAATGCTAAGTAGTATCTCTTAACTATACCTATTATAGTTACTAGTATTGTACGTGTATAACCGAAATATGCCCTTGCTACTCAAAGGTACCGAACCAATTGATGGAAACTTTTATGTCTATATATGTATACATGATATATATAACTAATATTTAGACAACATTCGGACGAATAACCGATTCCCTAAGGCCACATCCCAACGAGGAAAAGGAGATAAAGCGAGCTAGCCGTCCTAAGTCCTTTAAACATTACTTATATAACTATACATATATAGGCATGCATTTGACAATTTAAAAATATAAAAGAAACTTTGTAAAACCTTTGAAAAGCTTAATAAATAAGAAATGATGACTTGATGTCAGTTTATAAAACGATTTGAAAACAGTTTGTTTGATAAGAACAATTTTAAGTATAGGAAGACCTTTGTTTGAAACACGATTCTAACAGCGTTTGAATGGAAACATAAAATATGTAAGACAGTTTGATAAAGAGTTTTTAACATGTAAAAATGTTTGTCGTAAACTATTATAGTTTTTCCTAAAGTTTGTTTTGTTTGTATAGGTAAACCCTAGTGAAATGCTCACTCGTCATGTAAAGTGTAACTTTTGTAGTGACATAAATGAACACATAAACTCAAAGTATAGATATGAAACCGAAAGAAAGTGCGTGATTTGGAAGAAAACGAGATTTTCCCCGGGCGGCACCTTGATCGGAAAGTGATGAGATTCTCGAGAATCTCGGGGCTTCGGACCTTTGTCGGGGCTTAGATATGAAACCGAGAATTCGGGATTGTCGGAACGAAAAACGAGGTGAAAATGTGATTGAAATGAAGAAAATGAGCATGGATGGCCGGCACCGTCGCATTCTATTTATAGGGGTGGGAGAGGCCTCGTACGTTGGGCGTACTTCGGGCTTACGCGGGGTGTACCTCGTACGCTAGGCGTACTCTGAGGTTATGCTGGGCGCTCGCTTGCATCACTGCTGACCGCATCCTCGGGCGAAGTGCTTGGTCGACATGGACGATCCGGAGCCTAGCATCCGAGTACGCTGGGCGTACGAGGGTACGCTGGGCGTAAATTGTTTCGGTGTGTGTGCCACGAACTTGTAAAATCCGTAACTTTCGCACATGGGCTCCATTTTTGACGTTCTTTATATCCACGTGAAGGTGAGAAAATACTCTACAACTTTCATTTAGACTCCGTCGGCTAATTTTGACTTTATTTTTAATTATATTTTAATTAATAGGCCGGAACACGATAACTTCGTTAAAAATCCATAACTTCTTTATCCAACGTCTCAAATGTAATCAAAATTATACTATTAATGCAATGGATGATGTTGTTGCTTGTTTAATACTTTGCATTGTTGTGATACATTACATGACGTCCTCCGTCCCAGAACGTTTCCGCCGTTCTCGGTTTTGGGGTGTGACAGATTGGTATCAGAGCATTGTTTATAGTGAATTGAGTATATCAACCAATAAAAGATATACAAACTATAAATACAATGGGGATTAAAATACTCTGATAAAGAGTCTATACTTTTAAATAATAAAATACTTAAGTAAGTATACGTGCCTGCATTCATACTAAAATCAGTGTCACTAAGACAGAAAAAAAGTGTTACGATTGTTGGGCATCACAAGTGGACTTAGAGACATATAGTCAAAACTGGAATGATATAGCCTGATCAACTATATTATTCAAGGGTTGACTAGCATGTGCCTAAGTGCGATTGTGAGTTGCAACAAGTCTAAAAACTTACCCATAATACCACAATGAGAACAATAGAATATAAAATGCTATAGGAGTAATCTGTGTATCACTATAAACTACTTATGTGTTAGATTCTTATACCCCAATTACCGCATGGATAACATAGCTGGACCCCATCCCCACGACGACCCATACTTCCCGAACAAAGGCAATGCTGAATGGTTCAGAGAAGAACCTGAGAATGATCATCCAATCCCTTTTGAATGATCACCATGTTGAAGACCTTTTGGATGATGATAACTCCAAACCCGAGGATGAGGACCTACCCCCAGTAACTCCCAATTCAAATCCTAACCCTCGTCCAACTCTTCATGGCTCGAAGCTTCCTTGGATAGAATGCTTGGAAACATGGAGCGAAAAGCAAGATCAACCTATGTCGTCTAAAGGAGACCGAAGCTGCTACAACTTAAGCGAAGGGAGCTCAACAGACAGAGTTCTACCAACCCTGATCCGTAAAGTTGCCCGAAACGAAATTCATGGCAGGACGACTCTCCATTATATCGAAGAGGTTAAAAGCCAATGCAAAGAATGCATATCATCCACACCAATCATCTTGAAAACACTCGTGAGAGATCTGGAAGAGACCATGAGACCTTGCTGCAAGCATTAGCTAAAACACGAGCCGAAGCCATAGAGCTATGAGTATGCCAGAGAGTGTACGAAAGACACCTTCTTGATAATGGAACATCAATTGGCTGAACTAAGAGTTCACTAGAAGGATGACCGCCGCCAGTAAGATATGCTTTATTTCCCTTCCTTGTTTAAAGGAATCGTTTTCCTGTGAATGTCTTGTGTAGCATTTTTCTATCTTGTACTGTAAGTACTGTTAGTTAGACCTTTATGCAGTCAAAACCTTTCTACTCCGGATATGATGTAAGACCTTCTTCAAGATAAAATTTTCCTAAACTTATTACATCTTAAACATCGATGATATTGATAGTCGCCTAACTTCCGTGTCACTCTTTGTTCAAAAACCCTCATCATACCTTCGTTGGAGTTTATCTGAAACATGCTTTAGTCAAGTCATTGGACTATAGTAATATAACTCCGGAGACATTTCCAAATCTCTTTTAGTGGTAGGATCATGTTATTCACCAACCAACGATACATCGGCTTGAACGACAAACGTCTTAAGACCATTCTACAAACATACTTTTACTCTGTACTAGGACTGCATCATAGGGATGTAGGTCAAACCATCATGAACATACTTCCAATCCGTACTAGGACTGCATCAAAGGGATGTAGGTCAAACTTTCGAGAACATACTCTTACTCTTTACTTAAGCGATCGAAATACATCTAGGTTCAACCATAATATCTCACGAACTCCGTTTTCTTTCGTGTTACATAACCATGTCGCCGAAGAAAAGTAATCAACCCATCAGCCAAACACCAACTCTTCAGATTGATGCAGCTACCTTTCAAGCTGCAGTCTCAGCTGCCGTGACAGCTGTTCGGAATCACCTTAACGCTAACAACGCAAATGTTAGCGGGATGGTTTTCAATAATTCCAATCCAAGTAACAACCAAGTACACCCACGAGTAACAAGCTACCACGACACTCCGAACCTGAAACCAAAGAGCAATAAACGAAAATTATGGGATAGAGTTAAAGGCAAATCACCTCGAGGGACAAACAAGAAACCATCGCCGGTGGCAGCCTTCGCAGCCACGACGTCTGCAACTCCTACCACCAACACTACTAGTATCCCAATTATCCCTAACCCGGCCAGACAATATGCTGGAAACCTACCGAAGTGCAATAAGTGCAACTTCCATCACCTAGGTAGTTGTCGTCTGTTACACTGCAAGACCTGCAATAAGAACGGACACACTACCCGCTTCTGCAGGACTCGGGTCCAACACATTACTTCAACCACCAATGTCGAAATTTCTTGGATATGCCATCTATGTGGTTTAATGGGACACTTCAAGAGGGATTACCCAACAGAGAAGAACGACAGTGGAACAGGAGGAGTTTGACCTCAAAATGGAAAAAGGCAATGAAGGACCCAACTATAATAGGGACTCACTTCCAATCGTCAACACTAAGTATGCTGTTAAACATGTTTAATACAAGTGCAACTCGAGTCTTATCTTTTGAGAGATCCCGTCAGTAAAGGGGACCTTCGTGCTGCTTATACTTGCCTTTTGTAGTATACCTTGTTTGCAGCAATAGTCTTGTAGTAAAACCAAAGTACTGTAACTCTGTTAAAAGTTGCACTGTTGTGTTTTGTCTGTAACACCCTTATGATCAAATCTAATATCGTTATTTCCAAGTAAGTCCGATATCATCATACAACTTGACTCAATTCAATCCTCGCAATACCAGTTTCGTGCGTACTTATCCTTCTCCGAAAACGTCTTTCTAGCGAAGCCGTCATTCTAGAACATCGAAGTACTCATGCATAGAGTACCTCATGTTTCTTATCCTTTCCAAAGAAACCTCAGCAAACCTCCCCGAAGTACCACTCGTGCAGTACGTCAAGTTCAATCCAAAGACCTACCTTTTCAATCTTAATTATATACGACTCGTATACCCGAGACTGTGATGGATGAACCAGGTATGAGTTCTACTATGAACTTCAGGACGAAGACTGCCTAAGACTGCGAGTGATCGTGCTTCCGTAAGAATAAACTTAGAAATACCTATCCTTTTCCCTAATTCATGAGTAGTCATACTTTCTTTTAGATCTTCACGACAGCTAATCCACCCCAAGGTTTTGACATCATAATCAGTAGGAGTTGGTTAAGTCTACATCGAGCCGACATCAGGTGCTTTGATAAAGCAGTTCGTCCTAACCTCCCTAAACAACGAAGCCCTATTTATTTACAGCAACGAACCAAGTACGAACCCTCTCATCATTTCGTGTATGCAAACTCAGAAATGCTTACGAAAGGAATATCATGCATTCCTTGCACACATCGTCGAGACGTGCCGAGAAGTGAAGGACATTCAGAACATCCAAGAAGTATGCAGTTTTCCCGACACCTTTTCAGAAGGACAGCCGAGACTACCAACACAACGTCAAGTCGAATTCAGAATCGACTTAGTTCCAGGGGCTACCCCAGTAGCCAAATCACCTTATTGTCTATCTCCAATCGAGATGCAAGAACTTCCAAGCGAGCTTAACAAACTCCTCAGAATGGGGATTCTTTAGGCCAAGTTTCTCACTTGGAATAGCACTGGACTTGTCTGTAAACAAGAAAGAGCGTTCCAAACGCTAAAGTAAGCCTGATGCATCGCACCAATATTATCCCTCCCAAAAGGGATAGAATATTTCGTGGTGTAATGCGATGCATCCAACCAAGGGCTTGGTTGTGTTCTTAAGCAAGAGGAAAAGTCACTACCTATACCTCAAGACAGGTTAAGACACAGGAGGTTGACTATTCAACACACGATCTTGAGTCAGGAGCAGCGGTAATTGCTCTGAATATCTGGAGACACTACTTGTAGGTTACAAGGTGTAATACTCTCACAGACCACAAAAACACTCAACACACATTCGACAAAGAAGAGTTATCACCCCAGTGAAGGCAAGCGAAAGAAGCAAAGTTGTATCCCGATAGTGAAAGGTTCGCTGGAATGCCAAGCGAGGACCAGAGTTCACTTAAGAACACGAGTAGCAAATAAAAACTTCTATCCGTAGCATGATTATAAATGCTGCTTAAACTCTAATTTCGGGACGAAATTCCCTCTAACAGGGGGATGATGTGACAACCCGACATTTTGAGACAATATAATGTAACACCAGTCAAATTTAGGTCAAAATTTAACTTTCCTAAAATCTTATTTGGTTTAAATAAAGTATTAGGAATCATATCAAGGTTTTCGTACATATAAAGAACCCTAAAATCTGAGTTATAACGGAGAAGTTATGACCAACCAAAGATTCTCGGCAAAACCAGCCAACACCTATTAAGCGAAAAACGCAAAGTTTCAATACAATAATTTTTAGCCTTAAGTATCTAAACGAAAATCGTAGATTTCGTTAAACCGTGATCATGCATAAAAAGAACGCCGAAAACGGACATCATATGAAGAAGTTACAAGTTTTCTAAGTTTTGTAACAACGGTAAACAGCTAAAAACTCGAAATAAAGATCGAGCGATTTTTAGCCGACACAACTTAAACGAGAGTTGAAGGTCTCGACAATAATAATTTGATGGTAAAAAGACAAATGAAAACGGACGTCGGATAAAGAAGTTATGGATTTTTAACGAAGATATCGTGTCCCGGCCTATTAATTAAAATATAATTAAAAATAAAGTCAAAATTAGCCGACGGAGTCTAAATGAAAGTTGTAGAGTATTTTCTCACCTTCGCGTGGATATAAAGAACGTCAAAAACGGAGTCCGTGTGCGAAAGTTACGGATTTTACAAGTTAGTGGCACACACACCGAAACGATTTAAGCACAGCGTACTCGGATGCTAGGCTCCGGATCGTCCACGTCGACCAAACACTTCGCCCGAGGATGCGGTCAGCAGTGATGCAAGCGAACGCCCAGCGTAACCTCGGAGTATGCCCAACGTACGAGGTACGCCCCTCGTAAGCCCGAAGTACGCCCAGCGTACGAGGCCTCTCCCACCCCTATAAATAGAATGCGAGGGTGCCGGCCATCCATGCTCATTTTCTTCATTTCACTCACATTTTCACCTCGTTTTTTGTGCCGACAATATCCCGACTTCCCGGTTTCATATCTAAGCCCCGACGAAGGTCCGAAGCCCCAAAATTCCTGAGAATCTCATCACTTTCCGGTCAAGGTGCCGCCCGGGGAAAATCTCGTTTTCTTCCAAATCACGCACTTTCTTTCGGTGAGTTCATACCCCTATAAACTACATTTTCAAATATGTTATCAATGCTTTTTATACACTTTTAAAGGGGGGAAATACAGGTAAACACACGGTTATTATCGTGTGTAACCTAAAGTTTCATTATATACTCTTTTATTCAAGTAAACCATATGTGATTCATAACTACTACATGCTTTCGTACACAAAATATATCACGATAACATCTTGTCTTTTTAAATTAAATATGTTGTTAAACATATACAAATCAAACACTTTATCTATACTTTGAGTTTATGTGTTCATTTATGTCACTACAAAAGTTACACTTTACATGACGAGTGAGCATTTCACTAGGGTTTACCTATACAAACGAAATAAACTTTTGGAAAAACTATAATAGTTTATGACAAACATTTTTACATGTTAAAAACTCTTTATCAAACTGTCTTACATACTTTATGTTTCCTTTCAAACGCTGTTAGAATCGTAGAAAACTTGTAACTTCTTCATACGATGTCCGTTTTCGGCGTTCTTTTTATGCATGATCACGGTTTAATGAAATCTACGAATTTCGTTTAGATACTTAAGGCTAAAAATTAGTGTATTGAAACTTTGCATTTTTCGCTTAATAGGTGTTGTCTGGTTTTGCCGAGAATCTTCGGTTGGTCATAACTTCTCCGTTATAACTCGGATTTTAGGGTTCTTTATATGTACGAAAACTTTGATATGATTCCTACTACTTTATTTAACCAAAATAAGATTTTAGGAAAGTTAAATTTTGACCTAAATTTGACTGGTGTTACATTATATTGTCTCAAAATGTCGGGTTGTCACATCCTTCATCTGAACTCCGTTTTCGTCTGTCTTTTAATCGTTGGAATACTATTAATGAGATCTTCAATTCTTATTTATAAAGTTTTGGCTAAGTATCACTCGACCTCAATCTCGAGTTTCGGGTTGCATACTGCTATTGCTGAAACTTCGAAAAATCATAACTTCCTCATCCGAAGTCAGATTTAGACGTTCTTTTTATGCACACTCTCGGTTTAACGTATTCTACTACTTTTATTTAGATCGCTAAAGGCAAATATCTCTCTAACGTAAATTCACTATTTACATCGCGTTGTGTCGTGTCGGTTTCTTTCGTGAAACTTTGACAGGTCATAACTTCTTCGTTATAACTCGGATTTCGGCGTTCTTTATATGTACGAAATCCTTGTAACATATACTATAACTTATTTAAGATTAATACTTCTAAATAATATTCCATCAAAAAGTCATTTTTTGATGCTTATCATCTCTAAATTGACTAGCCCGGATCTACAGGCGTTACAATTATCTCCCCTTTTGGATGATTACGTCCCGAAATCATCAACGAAACAAGATTCGTATACTGACTCCATACGTTATATCTCCATCCTAAGTAATAACTGTAAGTTCTATATTTCCTCGAAAGAGTATCTAGCTCTTGGACTTCTCGATAACAGGTAGTGCTCAATCCTGCATCTGCTCTTCGTACTATGTTGTGCTTTCAATTGTAACCTTCGAGTTACAAAATAAATCCTTATTGTGACTCCTTCTTATTCTTAGAATAAATACTTTCCTTTATCTATTGTAACAGACCGATGGGTCATGTTCTAATGACCTCTCATCGTATGATGCAACGCTTAGACTCAAGTCTCTTAGAGTCAAATTCCAGAATGGATTATACCTTCCTTCATATTCTAATGTGATATAATCACATTTTAGCATGTAGCATTTCTAGCTACTAACTTCTTTAACAACGAGCGCGATGCTATTGATCGCATTGATTTCAATCTTCTGACTTAAGTCAGATGCTACATCAAACTTGGTTCTCGGAATCACGTAACAAACTCATTGCATTCGGACTCAATTTGTCATGACCGCTAGGGTCAGAATAACAACCCTCTTACTAGTCATTACCGAAACAATGGTAATGACATACATGAATAAAACGGAATCAATTACTAGTTTCTTGGTAACCTTGCAACTTTCCCTAATCCAAGCGTGAGTCCTGTGCTTCCAGTATTATAGATCTCTACTACTATTCACACCTACTCATACTCGTCCCAAGTATTGTCTCGCATTCCCCAAGTCATAAAATCACAAAACAATTTAACACATACTAATGTGTCCAATTAATCATAAAAATTCTCCTAGACTCTACTAGGACTTCTTCCATGCGTATCTTCAATCATTAATTCTACTTTAACTCGGTTGGTGATGCAAATTCCAAACGATGGGATAACTTCAAGAATTACACCAATCGTTCCATCATCTTGCCAATCGCAGGTGTACTTCAGACGTATCGTACTCCTCTTAACGTTCCGTTGTTTTATCAGACATATTCTGAAGGCAAGATACCACTCTTACGATATCCTTCGATAGGTGTCATTCAACACATCAGATAACAAAACCAGGGTTTATATTAATTCTTGAAACTATTACACAAAAGTGCAAGTTCACCTTATACTATGCCCCTAATAGGCTACACTTCCTGATACTAGCTATACCTTGATACGAAGTCTTCATCATTGATTCCTCGCTTTATCATCTGCTTCGTCAAGGATCATTTAAAATGCTTCTGCCTTTGGCTGTAGCAGTGCATTTGGTTTTGCTCCCTCATTCTTCTTTGGGCAGTCCCTAGATAAATGTCCTTCTCCTCGGCATTCATAACACACCCTCTTTTTGGATACACACTTGTTGGCATAATGCCCTGTCTTTCCACACTTGTAGCAAGTCACCTCTTCGTCGCATCTCTCAAAATGTTTCAGTGGAATATTTGGCTTTGTAGCTTCTTCCCTCTTTGGGTAGTCCTGCTTGAAGTGCCCTTCCTCATTACATCCGTAACAGACCTTTTCGTTGAATGTACATTCATTGGCATAATGCCCATGCTTTCCACACTTAAAACATGTCACCTTCTCGCGACTTTTTCTCGAGTTTTTCTTTTTGCATTTCCCGCACCATTTTTCTTTATCTCCTCTTTTTCTAGACTTCGAGAACATGTTGCTCTTGTCAGAATTTGAAGACCCCTCAAATTTCCTCTTCTTGCGAACTTCAACCTTGTTGGTGATACAACCATTGATCACTTCTTTGACTGACTTAGCAACCCTGATAGTTGTATCAAGAGTAGGTTCTTGGCGTACTGGCACAATATGTTCATCCTTACTTTGTTGAAGTAAACGCCTTGTTTCCTCCATCTGATGATCCAACATCATTCGCACCATTGCGTCTACTCTCGCCATCGTGATTGGCTCAGGTGCAGCTGATAGCTCTGGTGCACTCCCAATCACATGTGGCTCAGGCTGCGGGTTATCGTTTCCCAATCCATTTTGTGTGTTTTCCATTTCAATCTATACACCAAATTAGGTGAATTTAGATCTCTATTTCGATAGACGTTCAAATCATCCTTTTCACTCCGAAACGTTTACATGCTAGTTCTAACACCGTATTCGTACGCTTAGAATCCTAAACACATAAGGTTTCCCGATCCGGTCGGCAATAGACCATAGATTCGAACAAACAATATCATATATGGTAAACATATAGCATTTAGCACATAAAAGCATTTTAGGCATCTTTCCTAAAGCATACTAGTGCTTGTGTCAATTTAAGTGTACTGCCTAAAATATAAAAAACACACTCAACTCACAATCATCGCTTAGCATCCTAAGTATAAGTCTAGAAATTTCCTACAAATTCCTAGTTCCCTTAAACTAATGCTCTGATACCAACTGTGACATCCCCAATTTCTCGGCCAGAAAAGACCGGTTTGTTTACGCTTTATTTTAAAATCAGAGTGATCGTTTAAAGAAAACGGTTGTGAAATTTGTTCCCAAAACACAATATGATAAGAGTTTATCAAAGCATTTCTTTAAAGAAATGTATTTTCATTATATAACAAAATCTCGGGATGTCATGTTCAATACAGACCAAAAGCATAAACAGAACAAAATAGACCTTACAATAGTTATTTATAACTACTGATCTATAATCCAAAACCTCTTGTCAAGTCCACCAACTTATACTCTTGTGCCATTACCTATAATGCAAAGAAAATTGAGTGGGTCAGGCTTGGGAGCCTCGTGAGCATATAGGGTTTTCAACCCACAATAAATAATTAATTTAATTTCATCAACCAATAATAACCCAATTACCCATTCCCGTTATTCTCACTTTACATCCCTAAGACAACTAACACAAGGGACCTAGTCTAAGAATATTTCATCGGGGCGACAACACATGCTTCGGGGGTTCCTCAGCAATATAAGTCAAATAAGACAACCATGAGGGGGATGGAATACAGCGAATGAACACCCAAGTTCATTAACACCTACAGGTTATGAGCCTGCTAGCGTTCCACTGGACTGTCTAGAAAAGTCCGTGGTCGTCATCTAAATTCCGCTAGATGACTCCGCTAGATGATTGGATTACAATGGCATTGAGGCCTCTCATCCTTTTATCACAAGACAACTATCTACCCATGTTCTACCCAACATTTTATTAGATAAAATATATATTTTTAGACATAGTTTAAAACTTGTATAGTATGTTCATTCAAAACACATTCCAGATAAAAGATGAGGCACATAAACATAACACATATTTCATAGAGAATAAATCATATCTATGAGATTAGAAGATAACGTCGATACACTCACATAACACATATACTTAGTACATTCAAACAATACTTGTATTAAAATCGTGTTTATGAAAGGGACTATACACTCACACATATAAACAACTTTATATTATACACATAACATGTATTTCATAGCAAATACTTAATATTTATGTGTTAGAAGAAAGTAACCACACACTGACACATATAAACAACAATATATATATATATATATATATACACACATAGCAAGTATTTTATAATATACTTCATATCTATGTGTAAGATGAAAGTGACTATACACTCACTTGATCAGAAGATGATCAGACAGCACTACGGCTTGTAGAAGTAGTATTCTTCGGTAGATCTGGAAGATCTTCACAAAAACCGGACTCCTGACAGGCAGAGCTTCGGCTCGGAAACTCTTTTCTTCTCGGGATATTTGGGCTTCAGGATATTTCTTGCACGCAAATCAAGGTAAAACGGGAGAGAGGAGAGAAAATAGCAACCCTAAACGGGTGGCCCTTCAAATCTATTTGTAGGGCAAATTTGGCTCTTGCCACGTCGTGGCACCCTTTTTCCACGTCGTGGGCTTGGTCGTCACTGCATACATCATCGCAAGTTGCGTCTGGGGGACTCTCGGAGGTGTCAGAAGACTTTCCACGTCGTGGCACTGCTTGACACGTCGTGGTCTCTGACACAGCTTTGGGGTTCGCGCCCCGAACTTCAGAAATTCATAACTTTCGCATACGAACTCCGTTTTCGACGTTCTTTATATCGACGCGAAGGTGAGATTATGCTCTACAACTCTCGTTTAGACTCCATTGGCTAATTTTGACTTTATTTTTAATATATTATAATTATATTACTTATATATTATTTTGACTAGCCCGGATCTACGGGCGTTACATTTTCCACGGATACCAATTGTAAGGTCCTGAAACGGATGTTACTAGTGATCACACAACCAAAACAATGAATAAAAACAAGAAAGAAGTAGAAACAGAAATCAGAACAAGCTTACACACGCTTCTATTTTGAATAAAGAATTTAAACAACAAGGGCATTTTGGTCATTTCTTAAATCAAAACTGGCTTAGGGCTTTTTATGCCCATGTTTGTTTTATGATCGGGCAAAAATAGAGGCACAAATTCGAACACAAGGCAGATGTGAAGGAAGTTACTGAGGCAATGAGGAATCGGAAGCAAATTAGTTGGGAGGGAAAAGACTCGATCCTCATCTGATCGGGGAAAGGAATCGGCATCGATTTCGACTGATTGAGAAGACGACCGAACGGGATCGTCATAGAAACGAGGGAGCGGAAAGCTAGACACGAACGAAGCAGCGGGGGAAGAGGCATACGATGGTAGCAGCGCTTCGTTGGTCGATTAATCGCGAAGAGGGACCGCCGTCTCTGGGGTTCGATGAGGCCGAAGAGGCGAAGCAGCCAAGCTGCTGGGGTCTTCAGTTGTTTGATTCGGTTCCAGCAGCGGTACACGAAAAGGGAAAATATGAGGTTTCTGTGGTATTGATGTTGAAACACGAAGAAGGAGAAGGCGAGGGCAGAGGTCTCGGTCTTAGGCTGGTCGCGAAGGAGAATGAAGGCGGAATCATAACGCTCTCTTTGAAGGGGCAAGACAAGCTATGATATCTCGGGTGGGGACAGCTTGGCAGCAAGGATCGATAGAAGGAAGAAAAGGTTCGGTGATAGATTTTTTTGGTGCTTGGAGTTCAAACGCAGAAGGTATTACCGTTTCTTTTTTTTTTCTCTGTGATTTCTGAATAAGAATGTTTAAGATAAAGGGGCATTTTTGGTTAGATATTTGACTGAAAAAGATAGATTTAATCAATAAATTTAGATGGTGCTTTTGGTTTTGCTGTTTTACAGGGAATGAAAGAAAAGAATCATGGGTGCTGTGTTTTTGGTGATTTATTGACTGCTCTACTTGAGGAAAGAAACACGTTTCCTTTGAGTTTGATTGTTTACTTTTGCATTGTACATGCTTTATTTTGAGTGTGGTTTTGATTGAGTGTGATATTGGGTTGAAGAAAATTTTTGCACGTAATATGTCAAGTTGTGATGTGCATGGACAAGTGATGTTGGTGACTTGTGTTTCATTTGACAACTCACAATGAGAAATAGCTTCTAACAAGTTTGTTTTAACCAGTTTGTTTTGGGTGTATTTTTGCATAAAATGGTTTGTTTTGTGTGTGTCTTTGTATAAAATAAGGGTTGTACAATAATTTGTATAGTTTATATTGTAAATAGTCTCATTTTTGTATTTAATGTGTGTATTGATTTAATTAAGTATGTATTTAGCAATATTATAATTTGTATTTGTAATAGTCTCATTTTTGTATGAATTGTGTGTATTGATTTAATTAAGTACGAATTTGTGTGTATGTATCGTTGATAAATTTTATTGGTTTTATTGGTTTTATTCATGCTATATATATATAAATTCAACTTATAAGTTAGGAATTGTAAAATTGTTAATTTGTAAACATTGGTCTCCTAATTCCCCAATTAACACATATATAATGCATGTTTAAGAGATAAAAATATAAAGAATTGAAGATTTATACATAATAAGCATCCAAATTTGCCATATATACTATTAATTGGTATTTGAAAATTTACATGACATATATATAAATTTATATATATTTATTAGTGTTATATAATTTTAATTATATAACATCTATGCATTGAGTTTATATGATTGTCATACATTGTATATTTTGTAAAACTTTAATAAGATGACTTGCATTTGACCATAAAACATGTCCCGGACCTCTATATATAGTTGCACACGATTTTAGAAGTGTTGTATTATTTCTACCTTTAAAATTCACATTAGTCGTATTGGACCTTTACATCCTCTCCGGGATACATTACTACTAATAGAAATCACGTGAAAATCATTAGTTTAAGGTTTCTTGATTAATAAATTTGAAAACGTCTAATTTTAAAAATTTTATAAATATTTTAACTAAAAATATTTCAAATATGAAATTAAGTATTAAGTTATAGCCTAAATCCAAAAATGCTTTAGGAAATTCCATTTGAGGTGTGCAAGTCCTTCAACGGATAGAAACGGCTTTAACAATTTTAAG
Organism: Lactuca serriola; assembly: GCF_051521515.1. NCBI lineage: Eukaryota > Viridiplantae > Streptophyta > Magnoliopsida > Asterales > Asteraceae > Lactuca > Lactuca serriola. The sequence continues at coordinate 22,154,477 of NC_136414.1, forward strand.
AAAATTAGTATTATACTGGTTTTGAATTCTTAAAACGGTCAAGTCTTTTGTATACGAACTCCGTTTTGGACGTTCTTTATCTTTTTGGAGACGGAGAAACACATACTACGAAACTAGAGTGTTTGTTTTACTTTAAACGGGTTAATACGAAATTTCAGTTTTTTAGTTGCATTCTGTAACGACCATAAAATTCGAGCCAATTTAAAATATTTTAAATCATTCAAAACCATTAAGTTCATACGTTTGTTTTCAAAATAGTTTAAACATCAGAGTATTTCCCAGAACCATATCACAATAATCATAAATCATGAGGAGCGGTACGATCACGCCTTCGCCTTGCCACGATCTCCTGAAGTACCTGAAACAAAACACTGAATTGTAATCCCGAAAGCTTAGTGAGTTACCCACAAAATACCAACCACATATAACCATACTCATATGATATCACAATACAGAACAACCATGCACATCGGGTCTACTGTGTGACTGGTCCGCCGGCACCGGGCCTTCAGTCCACCTGGTCCACCCTCCGAGTCTAGCCATGTACATCGAGTCTATAGTGTGATTGGTCCGCCCGCACCGGGCCTTCAATCTACCTGGTCCATTCTCTGAGTCTACAGTCTGACTGGTCTGCCACACCGAGCCTTCATTTTGCCTGGTCCACTTTCTGAGCCTCGGCACTTCTAGTCCGCCTTCTTGGGGCTTTCAGCCTATCCGGAACGCTCGCTGGGCCATCGAAATATCCGGTCCGCCCTGGGTATGTTGGCCTACAGCACAAAGTAGGACCCGCCTCAACCAAACCCCCGTCAGACAACCATGTGCACATAAAACAATTAATCACATAACAATTTCTTAAGCAGACAAATAGTCTAACAGATCACATAGCAAATCAACATCCTAACCATGATTCCGACCTAACCGGTCACTAGCATAACATCACCCTATATACCAGGTACCGACCTTAACCAGGTCAATAACATAACACCATCCTAAATACCAGGATGCAAATCTAGCAAAGCAATAACATAACAAACAATACCCAAATTTCCATCCGATAAAGGGTCGACCTTGGTGCCGTAGACCTTGTTGATATAATGAGGATAACTCACCTGCAATTGCCGACTGGAAAGATAAGACCAAGCTGCTCTGACCACCGACACAATCTTCACCACAAAACACTATCAAAGAACCAATTCCATAAATACCCAAAATTACCAAAAAACCCTTGGAAGTCAAATTGGTCAACTCTCGGTCAAAGTCATAGTCCTCAGTCAAAGTCAACCTTCCTGGTTGATCCTACTCGTCGAGTCAACCCGTCGACTCGTTGAGTTCCCATTCCCAGAAAACTTTCATAACACAACTCAACTCGCCGAGTCGCCCCAAGACTCGTCGAGTTGAACGATCTCGGAATTCCATCATGTCTAACTCACTGAGTCACTAACTGACTCACTAATCCAAAGCTTTAACCAAAAGAGGTTGGGCTCTGCGACCAGACTCGTCGAGTCCAAGGCAATCTTCAACAGACTCGCCGAGTTTTTCTTCCAACTCGTCGAGTTCATGCACATGTTCATACAACTCGTCGAGTACACCCATGTGACTCGCTAAATCTCTCCAGTTCTCAACCCATTCAGAAGCTTTTCGAGACATGCAGGGGCTCCAATCCATAGATCCACCATTCTACAATCTAACTCTCACATAAAGTTACAAACTTTACGTGAAACCAAGGAGATATAGGCCCAAAACACACTAGGGCTTGGGTTTTAGACAAAGGGGCTTCACCAACAACTCAAAGACTGAAGCTTTATGACATTCTAAGCCATCATGAGTCTAGATTTGGGGTAGCAAACCCATATCTAACTCCAAATCCGAGATAGGTCTCAAAACAAGCTAAGGAACTCCCAAAACAACCACCAAGGATGAACCAAAAGGAAATAGCTTAAGATAAGGGCTCCTTACCTCAGAGATGTGCCCAAAACTGATGTAGATCCCAGATCTAAACAAGCCCCCTTGATGGTAGCTTCCAATTTCTCAAGCTCCTTCCACCAATTTCCTCTTCCAAGCCCCAATATCCTCCACAATGAAGCCTCACACAAAATTAGGGTTTTCTGGAACTCTTTGGGGAAATAAGAGGCTGGGATAAGGACATAACGTCCTTTAAATAGGGTGCAAGCTCTAAGATTAGGGTTTTCTCATTCCAGCACCAACTCGTCGAGTGTAGCTTCTGACTCGGCGAGTTGGTCACTTAATACTCGACGAGTTGGTCACTTAATTCGTGATCCAAACCCACTCCCACTCGGCGAGTAAGCGTACCTACTCGTCGGGTCCCTTCCACTATTTACACTTAGCACCCTTCACTTCTTGTTTCGGACTTGGGATGTTACACATTCTTTGGGTTGCAGTTTTAAGTTGTTTGATTTGTTTTTCATATTACATATTTGGAAGTAAATTACTAGCTGGTATCTTATAATAGTTAAAATAACTCATTTACTTTAACATTATATGCACTAAAACTCAATGATTCAAATTCACATGAGCTTTATTTTGATCTTGACCGTTCACAGTCTTTGACCAAAATTCCGAGATGTCACATGCAAAATTTTGAGCTCATTTCTTCTATGTTTTGACCTAGTTTGGAAGAGACATGCATGCACATAAAGCACCAATATTTATGATGATTTAAGTGTCGAAATCCTTTTGGAAGTTATGGACTTGTGACTTTTGGTGACTAAGTGCTTAATTGATTAGTTCGTGCCTTAAGTTGTTATTTAGGACCAAGGTTTAGAGATCTTGAATTATTGGGATGTGTTAATGGATAAAGTTGGAAACTTTATCCATCAATACCTTGGGAAGGACTAGATATGAACTTTGGAGCTCTTGGAATGGATGGAAAACAACTTAATCAATTAAGCTGTTGAGATCCAGTTTCCATGACATGGCATTTTGGCAGCCACGATGTAGCAACTTTGTGATGCTCGACTATTTTGTCATTATTCTACCTGTTGGAATAATGTCTAAGATCATTAACTATTGGCCATATTTCTAATAATAGCAGGGTCCTTTTGGGTTGCCCTTAAGACCCAAATTGAGTAGAATAAATAAAGGAGAATTTAGTTTACTAATTATTATGGTTAATAATTAATAAGAAACTAATTGGAAATATATTTTGGAAATATATTATGGGAACTAATTAATAGTTTAATTAATTAAAGGGTTGAATGTTCATTAATCGATAGTTGGTTAATCAGGAATGTTCCAGAACCTTATGGAATTAGGGTTGGATGAAAATCACTCTATCCCACATGGGAAAGGAGTGAAATTTCGTGGTTAGGCCTCCATCCCACATGGGAAGGAGTACTAAACCCTAGGAGGCATCCAAGAAATAAGGCCTTAGAGATTTCATTACTCCTTGCTCCATGGCTTGAAGTATTCGCCAACCCTTCTTCCTCCCCCTCTTAGGGACGATTTCTAACCCCTTTGGGTTTGTGAAATTGACCCTTCTCCTAGTTATTTTTATTCCACTCTTTGGTGTCATTGGGTGTGATACCATTAGAGGGATTCTGGTTTGGGTCCTTTCATCCAAGCAACTTCATGAAGGTTCAAGATCTCAACCATGGAGATCAAGGGCTACATAAGAGGTATGTTTTCTTACTTATGTTTTATGTTTTCTAGGGTTGATGTAATTAGCATGAAGCCATAGATCCATAGGATGCATGTACACTTAGGTATATCGTTGTTTCGATTTTTTCCGTTGCCTAGTTTTAGAGTGTATTTGATGCATAGAAAACCCAACACTACCACGACGTGGCCAACAGGAGGCCACGTTGTAGGGACTCGCTGAAGTTGACTTTGACTATTAACTTTTTGACTTAGCTGACTTTGGCCATTTGACTAGTTATAGAAGGTAGACTAAGGTTTTACCTTGTATGGTTTAATAGTAGGTGTATAGCACTCGATTCATTCAATGTAAGATCTGCCAGTTGTTGGCTACGTTTGCAAGGTGAGTCTTCTCACTATATTGTCTAGGTTGCTAAATTGTCTGTAACGTCCCGAAAATCATGACGTAAAAATTTTTGTTTTTAGATTAATAAATCGTTATTACATATCCATCCCATAAAACCATAGTAACTAAGTTTTAACAAAACATCGACAAACAGAGTAACTTTGTAACACCTGATTCCTGGTATGCATTTAATTCAAATAATTCTTATATTTTCTGGGACTCGACGAGTTGGGGGCCCAACTCGTCAAGTAGACTCGTGATCCACGGGAAGGTTAAGTGATCTACTCGACGAGTCGGGAGACCGACTCGGCGAGTAGACATTGTTTGAGTGAAACCCTAAATTTGAGGGTTTGCACCATATTTAAACAACTTATCTCTCCCCATCTCAACCTCCATCGTCCCTTATACTTCCAAAAGACATAAGCGTGAAACGATAACTTTGTTTGAGTGTTCTAAGGCAATTTTTGTGCATTTGGGTGAATTGTGAAGCTTGAGAAGAGGAAAGGAGCTTGGGAGTTCAAGGTGAAGCTAGAAGATCCAGAGATTGTGTTCCATTTTCAGCTCATTTAAGGTAAAAAGCATCTATCTTGATCTTCCACGTGTTTAATCATGTTTAGGGCTTGGATTTTGGTATGTGTGGGGCATTCTAAACCATTTTCGGGTTGTGGAGTGTAATATGGAGCTATGGCTTTAGATCTTGGTCTTTGGAGGGGTCTCATGGCATAAAGGTGCCAACTCTATGGACATGATAGCCCCATGCATCTAGTAGGTCTCATTTAGGTCCTTTACGTGTTATATTGACCCTCAGAGGTCAGATCTACCCTTTGGATGAGATGAGCTTAGTAAATATCAAGTATATGGACATGGAACTTAGTGGACTCGGTGAGTTGTTCTTGGGACTCGGTGAGTCGGGTAGTGGTTCCGTAACCTTTGCTGTTTTGGGGGTCTGATTGAGTCTAGAGAAGGACTCAACAAAGTTGGACGAGATTATAGACCTGAAAATCATAGGACTCGACGACTGTATGAACAAACTCAGTGAGTCCAAGGTAATCTCCAGATGGGTTTTAGCCATATGAACATTCCTATGTGCACATGCAACCCTAATGCTTGGATCTGGGTTTCTCTAATCGAACATACATTGAATCCAAGACTTCTAATGGCTAATAGACTATAATGACAATATGAAATCAGAATTAGAAGTTTACCTTGAATCACTTGCTTGATCTTTTAGTCCTTGAGGCTTTAGAGTCACAATTGTCACTCCTCTAATGGCTTACAAACACCAACTAGCAAAAGGATGATTTAGGAGACAGGAGAGGGGATCAAATCGACCAGGGTTTCTTCTCAAAGCACAAGTGCCGATTTCTCTTGACCCCTAGGGTCTATTTATACTTGTAAGGCTCCTATGGTTTCACCCTTAAACCCTAATTGGATAACTTAGGCCCTAAGCAATCCTAATCCCTTCATGATAAGCCTTTGGATGATTTTAAGGTCTATCCAAAGTCCTTAAAACCGGCCACCCTTTATCCATAAGGGATTTATAACCCAAAGTATAACTATCATACAATTAACAGTTTATGCCCCGTTATTCAATTAATCTCTTTAAGTCACCAAATTAATTCCCAATTAATTTATGAATTATATTAATCAAATAACAATATTATTATTCCTTATATTATTCTCATAATATATTAATAATATTTTTTCTCTCATTACAAATCATCCTGTCAAGTTGCTATGGTGAAGGCAACCCAAAAGGACCATGCATAACCGGGTCAAATACTTGCCTAATATAGTTGCAGCCTTAGACACTATTCCAACAGTCTCCCACTTGGATAATTCTAGTAACTATATGCACAAGTATAATCCGATTAGCAATCGTAGCTCTCAAAGACGCTGTCAAACTCTGATCTAATCAATCTTGTCCTTCAGATAAGGGATCGTACAGTCCTCTGTTTAGATATAATGCTGACAATCCTATGGAACTAATTTGTCTAGCATTTGGTTTCTCGATCTCCGATTTATTTGACATAGAACTTAATCGAACACATCAATTCAGTTCTTACCAGGTCCGACACATAAGTCAAATCAAATCATCGCGCGGCCGAGATATCGCTTTTACCCTCTTAGGATAAAAGTAACAGATAAACTTCGACTTATATGCATTTACTTATTCATTAATCAACGATACACAACAATGCGTTTTATAACATCAAGTTACTGATGCGGTTTCGCATTATCAATGTACAACCAATTAACAAATAACAAATCATATATCTTGGTTTTAAGACTATATGATATTATCTTCTTGCGATCACCCTTTTTATCACATTCCATAAGGTGATTCCAACAAGCGCGGGTTTGTTCCAATGCTCAAAACTAGTTCATAAGCACTCATGAACGTTGCAGCAAACTTTTGCTATGTCTAATACCATTTAGACAATCTACACACCAATTCATGACAATCTTCATTCATACCTACTTCCAACATATGAGCGATTGTGGACAATTTGAGCAATTCGATTATTCTTAATAAACTCAATTATTCTGGATGTCAAAACATGCAAAATGAAACAATAGTTAAACAATTAACATAAGACAGTAACATTACTGATAAATAATAATCTTTTATTTAATCATCAAATGTAAATTACATTTATCTATTACACGTTTCTACTATTATCTAATCTATACTAATATCATTCTTCAGCCCAATACTCCTAGCATTCTGCAAGTGCTTAACCCTACTCAGTCCCTTCGTAAGCGGATCTGCTGGGTTATCTTCTGATGATATCCTCTTCACTACGAGTTGTCCTTCTTCTACATGATGTCTAATAAAGTGATATTTTCTGTCGATATGTCGAGATCTACCATGATCCCTCGGTTTCTTGGTCGAGGCAACCGCTCCTTCATTATCACAGAAAATCTCCATGGGCTCCATTATGGCAGGTACAACTCCAAGATCACCGATAAAGTTCTTTAACCATATTTCCTCCTTTGACGCTTCGCTCGCTGCAATGTACTCTGATTCACACGTTGAATCAGCTACGGTTTCCTGCTTGGAACTTTTCCAAGTTACTGCTCCTCCATTCAGGGTAAAGACCCAGCCCGACTACGAACGGTAGTTGTCCCTGTCGGTCTGAAAGTTGGTGTCACTATACCCTTGCACCTTCAAGTCATCACTCCCTCTGAGGACTAAGAACCATTCCTTCGTCCTCCGAAGGTACTTAAGGATATTCTTAACCACAATCCAATGGGCTCTGCCATGATTCCCTTGATATCTGCTAACCATGCTCAAAGCAAAGGCTAAATCAGGGCGAGTACAAGTCATAACATACATGATTGAGCCAACTGCGGAAGCGTATGGTACTCGGCTCATTTCTGCTATTTTAGCTTTGGTACTCGGACTTTGAGTCTTACTCAATTTGGCATTACTTTATATCGGTAATTCTCCCTTCTTCGAGTTTTCCATACTAAAACGTTTTAGTACCTTATCTAAGTAAGTGTTCTGACTAAGTCCTATTAGTCTCTTACTTCTTTCTCTCACTATCCTTATTCCCAGAATATAGGAAGCCTCTCTGAGGTCCTTCATAGCGAAGCACTTCCCGAGCCAGGACTTAACCTCCTGCAGAGTCGGGACGTCGTTTCCTATGAGTAGTATGTCATCGACATACAGAACGAGGAAGCTTACTATACTCCCATTGGCTTTGACATATACACATGATTCATCTTCGCTTCGTACAAATCCAAACTCTTTGACTTTCTCATCGAAGCTAAGATTCCATCTGCGAGACGCTTGCTTAAGTCCATAAATGGACTTTTCAACCTTACACACTCTATTTGGATGCTTCGGATCGACAAAACCCTCTGGCTGAGCCATGTAAACATCCTCAGCCAACTTCCCATTAAGAAAAGCGGTTTTGACATCCATTTGCCAAATCTCATAATCATGAAATGCGGCAATGGCTAGCATCACTCTAATAGACTTTATCTTCGCAACTGGTGAGAAGGTCTCATCATAGTCAACTCCGGGAGTTTGAGTAACGCCCTTCGCAACCAATCACGCTTTATATGTGTGTACGTTTCCATCCACGTCGGTCTTGTTCTTGAAGATCCATTTGCACCTAACGGTCTTACGTCCGGGCACATTATCAACCAAATTCCAAACTTGGTTGTCATACATGGACTGGATCTCGATGTCTATTGCCTCTTTCCATTTCGCAGACTCCGGGCCTGCCATGGCTTCCTTATAGCTATTAGGTTCATCTAGATTTATAGTGTACGATCACTAATATACGTATCCCCTTCGGTAGTAATATGAAAACCATAAAACTGGGGTTGAACTCTAACTCTTTCGGAATGTCTAAGAGGTAAGGACTCGTCAATCGGTTCAACCGGAGTTTCCTCCTCGGATTGAGTGCCAGCGGTAGAGGTTCCTTCATCTATCGACTCTTGAATCTATACAAGCTCGATTTGCCTCCCACTGTCTCCTTGGCTTATGAGTTCTCGCTCTCGGAAAACTCCTCTCCTCGCAACAAAGACAACATTGTCTTTCGGTCTATAGAAGAGATATCCAAAGGATTTCTGCGGGTAGCCGATGAAAATACATCGCTCACTACGAGGTTCGAGCTTCTCGTGAGTATCTCGTCTTACGAAAGTCTCGCAACCCCAAACCTTGATATGTGCTAACGAGGGAGCTTTCCCTATCCACATCTCGTGAGGTGTTTTGGCAACCTTCTAAGTAGGGACTCGGTTAAGGATATGGGCGGCAGTCTCTAAGGCATACCCCCAAAAAGAGATAGGTAGTGAAGCACGACTCATCATAGAGCGAACCATGTCTAACAAGGTTCGATTACGCCTTTCTGCCACACCATTTAACTGTGGTGTCCTAGGTGGCGTCAATTGTGAAACTATTCCACACTCCTTGAGATAGTCGTGGAATTCAAGACTTAGGTACTCTCATCCTCGATCGGATCGAAGCATTTTGATTTTTCTACCCAATTGATTCTCCACTTCATTCTTGAACTCTTTGAACTTTTCAAACGTTTCTGACTTTTGCTTGATTAAGTAGATATACCCATATCTACTATAGTCATCGGTAAAAGTCACATAGAAGCGGTTTCCATCCTTCGTGGTTGATCTAAACGGTCCACATACATCGATATGTATGAGGTCCAATAGACCCTCACCCCTTTCACATGTACTAGTGAAGGGTGACTTAGTCATCTTCCCAAGCAAACAAGACTCGCATGTGTCATCTTCCTAAAGGTCGAATGACTCCAACACTCCATCCTTTTGGAGTTGAGCTATGCGCTTCTTGTTGACATGTCCTAGACGACAATGCCACAAGGATGCTCTATCCATACGATTGGAAGAATCCATGCATACAACATCATTTCCTAAGTTATCTACAATCGTAACAGTTTCATAAATTCCATTACACGGTATTGCTTCAAAATATAAGACACCATTTAGATAAGCAAGAATAGAACCATTCTCATTATTAAAAGAAAATCTAAAACCTTGTCTAAACAAACCATGAAATGAAATGATGTTTCTTGCCATTTCTGGCGAATAGAAACAATTGTTCAAATCTAAACATAAACCATTCCTAAGCACTAAAGAATACACTCCAATCTTGGTCACAGGCGACGATCTTCTGTTCCCCATGATTAGATTTATTCTTCCTTGCTCCACATCCATATTTCTTCTTAGTCCCTGCAATTCAGAACAAATGTGGTAACCACAATCGGTATCAAGGACCCAAGAAATAACATGAGATGAAACGTTAGATTTAATTGTGTATATACCTGCGAAAGATGGCTTGATCTTTCCTTCTCTTATGGCTTGCAGGTAGTCTGGGCAACTTCTCTTCCAATGCCCTATTTTATGGCAATGATGGCACTCTGCCTCCTTAGGGTTAGGGTTAGGCTTAGCAGGATCAACTTTGTTCCCACTAGAGGAGGAACCATCTCGGGACTTCCCTTGCGGTAGCTCTTAGACGGAGCCTTCCTCTTCTTGCCTCTTCCTAGCCCAATGGCCAAAACAGGAGCATCGGGTAGATTGGGAGTGGGTGCAACAGACTTGTCCTTGAGGTTGCTTTCAGCAACCCTAAGGAGACCTTGGAGTTTGCTTAGGGTGAACTCTTCTTTGTTCATGTGGTAGGTCATCCTAAATTGATTGTAACACGGAGGCAAAGAGTGAAGCACCATGTCGATCGCCAAGTCTTCCCCAAAGTCAACATTCAACTTGCGAAGACGATCGACATACCTTTGCATCTTTTGCAGGTGCACGGTAAGAGATTCTCCATGACCCATTTTGGCGGAAATCATGTTAGTGAAAATCTCGTAACGCTCTTGCCTCGCATTCTAGTGGTATCTCTCCAACAAGTCTTGGTGCATTTCGTACGGATACATGTCCTCATAGGATTTTTGGAATTCGGCGTTCATCGTGGCTATCATGATGCAATGCACCTTCGTTGCATCACGTTCATGAGTCTCAAAAGCAGTCATTTCAGCTAGAGTAGCAATTTCTGGGTTGATCTTCTCGAGCTTCTCATCTAGGACATACTCCTTGTCCTCGTAGTGAGCAATTGTGCGAATGTATCTTATCCATTCGCTAAAGTTCGTCCCATCGAAAGTCACCTTTTGACAAAGGCTCATCAATGTGAATGAACTAGCAACAGCGTTGTTTGCGTTCGACATCTACAAATAGAAAGGACAAAGATATATTAGAATTTGAATCCCTAATTATCACCCAATAAGAAAAATTAGGGCTAGGATCCAACAACAATATTTACATATTAGAAAAGGGATGCCGTAATCTAACATGCAAACAATTTGAAGGTAAGTGAATGACGATTCATGAATTCTCCACTATAAAAACATAACTTTAAGTTCTAAATGTATTGAGAATTCCTAGGTTTGGATGAGATTCATTGAAACTTTTTCAATGGCATGTTTAAATCTCGATATGCCCCTCTCGTTTGTGACTGGGATACCGAGGATCACAAAGTGGGTGTGAATTACCATGCAAATTCACATGGTGCCTTTATTGTAACGATCACATATTCGATGTGCCGGTAAACTGATGGGTTTTAGCCATAAGAACTTTCCTATGTGCGCATGCAAAACCCTAATGCTTGGATCTAGGCTTTCTAATTAAACATGCTTTGAATCCAAGACTTCTAATGACTAATTAGGAATAAGAACAACACTAAATCAGATCTAGAATCATACCTTTGAATCTCTTGTTTGATCTTGTTGTCTTGGAGCTCTAGAGTCACAATTGTCACTCCTCTAATGGCTTACAAACACCAAATAGCAAGGAGGATGATTTGAGAGAGAGGAGAGGGGAGGAAGTTGGCCAGGGGTTCTTTTCTTTTTATCAAGTCCCGATTTCCCTTTGCCATAGGGTCTATTTATACTTGTAGACTCCTTAAGGGTTACAGCTTAAACCCTAATTGGATAATCTTCTCTTAAAGCAATCCAAATCCATTCCTTAGATAGCCTTGGATGATTTGAAGCTATCCATAGCTTCTAGAGTCCTTCCACCATCTATCCAATATGGATTTACAGTCTAAAGTTTAACTATCAAACAATTGACAGTTTATACCCTCTTATTTAATTAATCTCTTTAAGTCACCAAATTAATACCAATTAATTCTATGACTTATATTAATCAAATAACAATATTATTATTCTTTATATTATTCTCATAATATATTAATAATATTTATTCTCTCTTAATAAATCATCCTATCAAGTTGCTATGGTGAAGGCAACCCAAAAGGACTATGCACAACCGGGTCAAATACTTGCCTAATATAGTTGCAGCCTTAGACAATATTCCAACAGTCTCCCACTTGGATAAGTCTAGTAACTATATGCACAAGTACAATTCGATTTGCAATCGTAGCACTCAAAGACGCTGTCAAACTCTGATCTAATCAATTTTGTCCTTTAGATAAGGGATCGTACAGTCCTCTGTTAGATATCATGCTGACAATTCTATGGAATGATTAGTCAAGCATTTAGGTTTCTCGATCTCTGATTTATTTGACATAGAACTTAATCAAACACATCAATTCAGTCCTGACCGGGCCTGGAACATAAGTCAAATCAAATCATCGAGCGGCCGAGATATCACTTTTACCTTTCTTCGGATAAAAGTTATAGATAAACTTCGACTTATATGCATTTACTTATTCATCAACCAACTATACACAACAATGCGTTTTATGACACCGAGTTATTGATGCGTTTTCGCATTATCAATGTACAATCAATTAACAAATAACAAACCATATATCTAGGTTTTAAGACTATATGATATTATCGTCTTGCGATCACCCGTTTACATCATATTCCATAAGGTGATTCCAGGAAGCGCGGGTTTGTTCCAATTTTCAAAACCAGTTCATAAGCACTCATGAACGTCGCAACAATCTTTTGCCATGTCTAATACCATTTAGACAATCTATGCACCAATTCACGACAATCTTCATTCATATCTACTTCCAACATATGAACGATTGTGGACAATTTGAATAATTCAATTATTCTTAATAAACTCAATTATTCTGGAAGTCAAAACATGCAAAATGAAACAATAGTTAAACAATTAACATAAGACAGTAACGTTACTTATAAATAAAACTCATTTATTTAATCATCAAATGTTAATTACATTTATCTATTACACGTTTCTACTACTATCTAATCTATGCTAATATCATCCTTCAGCCCAATACTCCTAGCATGCTGCAAGTGCTTAACCCTGCTCAGTCCCTTCGTAAGCGGATCTGCTGGGTTATCTTCCGATGATATCCTCTTCACTACAAGTTGTCCTTGTTCTACACGATGTCTAATAAAGTGATATTTTCTGTCGATATGTCGTGATCTACCATGATCCCTCGGTTCCTTGGTCAAGGCAACCGCTCCTTCATTATCACAGAAAATCTCCATGGGCTCCTTTATGGCAGGTACAACTCCAAGGTCATCGATGAAGTTCTTTAGCCATATTTCCTCCTTCGACGCTTCACTCGCTACAATGTACTCTGATTCGCACGTTGAATCAGCTACGGTTTCCTGCTTGGAACTCTTCCACGTCACTACTCCTCCATTCAGGGTAAAGACCCAGCCCGACTGCGAAGGGTAGTTGTCCCTGTCGGTCTGAAAGTTGGCGTCACTATACCCTCGCACCTTCAAGTCATCACTCCCTCCGAGGACTAAGAACCATTCCTTCGTCCTCCGAAGGTACTTAAGGATATTCTTCACCGCAATCCAATGGACTTTGCCAGGGTTCCCTTGATATCTATTAACCATGCTCAAAGCAAAGGCTACATCAGGGCGAGTACAAGTCATAGCGTACATGATTGAGCTAACTGCGGAAGCGTATGGTATTCGGCTCATTTCTACTATTTCAGCTTCGGTACTCGGACTTTGAGTCTTACTCAACTTGGCATTACTTTGTATCGGTAATTCTCCCTTCTTCGAGTTTTCCATACTAAAACGTTTTAGTACCTTCTCTAAGTAAGTGTTCTGACTAAGTCCATTTAGTCTCTTACTTCTTTCTCTTACTATCCTTATTCCCAAAATGTAAGAAGCCTCTCCGAGGTCCTTCATAGCGAAGCACTTCCCGAGCCAGGACTTAATTTCCTACAGAGTCGGGATGTCGTTTCCTATGAGTAATATGTCATCGACATATAGAACGAGGAAGCTAACTATACTCCCACTGGCTTTGACATATACACATGATTCATCCTCGCTTCGTACAAATCCAAACTCTTTGACTTTCTCATCGAAGCAAATATTCCATCTGCGAGACGCTTGCTTAAGTCCATAAATGGACTTCTCAAGCTTACACACTCTATTCGGATGCTTCGGATCCACAAACCCCTCTGGCTGAGCCATGTAAACATCCTCAGCCAACTTTCCGTTAAGGAAAGCGGTCTTGACATCCATTTTCCAAATCTCATAATCATGAAATGCGGCAATCGCTAGCATCACTCTAATAGATTTTATCTTCGCAACTGGTGAGAAGGTCTCATCATAGTCAACTCCGGGATTTTGAGTAAAGCCCTTCGCGACCAATCGCGCTTTATATGTGTGTACGTTTCCATCCACGTCGGTCTTCTTCTTGAAGATCCATTTGCACCCAATGGTCTTACGTCTGGACACATTATCAACCAAATTCCAAACTTGGTTATCATGCATAGATTGGATCTCGCTATCCATTGCCTCTTTCCATTTCACAGACTCCGGGCCTGCCATGGCTTCCTTATAGCTATTAGGTTCATCAAGGTTTATTAGTGTACCGTCACTAATATACTTGTCCCCTTCGGTAGTAATATGAAAACCATAAAACTGGGGATGAACTCTAACTCTATCGGAACGTCTAAGAGGTATGGACTCGTCAATCGGTTCAACCGGAGTTTCCTCCTCGGGTTGAGTGCCAGCGGTAGAGGTTCATTCATCTATCGACTCTTGAATTTCTTCAAGATCGATTTGCCTCCCACTGTCTCCTTGGCTTATGAGTTCTCGCTCTCGGAAAACTCCTCTCCTCGCAACAAAGACAACATTGTCCTTCGGTCTATAGAAGAGATATCCAAAGGATTTCTGCGGGTAGCCGATGAAAATACATCGCTCACTTCGAGGTTCGAGCTTGTCGTGAGTATCTCGTCTTACGAAAGCCTCGCAACCCCAAACCTTGATATGTGCCAACGAGGGAGCTTTCCCTGTCCACATCTCGTGAGGTGTTTTGGCAACCTTCTTAGTAGGGACTCGGTTAAGGATATGGGCGGCAGTCTCTAAGGCATACCCCCAAAAAGAGATTGATAGTGAAGCACGATTCATCATAGAGCGAACCATATCCAATAAGGTTCGATTACGCCTTTCTGCCACACCATTCAACTGCGGGGTCCTAGGAGGCGTCAATTGTGAAACTATTCCACACTCCTTGAGATAATCGTGGAATTCAAGACTTAGGTACTCTCCTCCTCGATCGGATCGAAGCATCTTGATTTTCCTGCCCAATTGATTCTCCACTTCATTCTTGAATTCTTTGAACTTTTCAAAGGTTTCTGAATTTTGCTTGATTAAATAGATATACCCATATCTACTATAATCATCGGTAAAAGTCACGTAGAAGCGGTTCCCATCCTTCATGGTTGATCTAAATGGTCCACATACATCGGTATGTATTAAGTCCAATAGACCCTCACCCCTTTCATACGTACTCGTGAAGGGTGATTTAGTCATCTTTCCAAGTAAACAAGACCCGCACGTGCATGACTCCAACACTCCATCCTTTTGGAGTTGGGCTATGCGTTTCTTGTTGACATGTCCAAGACGACAATGCCACAAGGATGCTTTATCCATGCTAGTGGAAGAATCTATGTTTAAAACATCATTTCCTAAGTTATCAACAATCATAACAGTTTCATAAATTCCATTACATGGTATAGCTTCAAAGTAAAAGACACCATTTAGATAAGCCAAAATAGAACCATTCTCATTATTAAAAGAAAATCTAAAACCTTGTCTAAACAAACCATGAAATGAAATGATGTTTCTAGCCATTTCTGGCGAATAGCAACAATTGTTCAAATCTAAACACAAATTATTCCTAAGCACTAAAGAATACACTCCAATCTTGGTCACAGGTGACGATCTTCTGTTCCCCTTGATTAGATTGATCCTTCCTTGCTCCACATCCCTACTTCTTCTTAGTCCCTGCACATTAGAACAAATGTGATAATCAAGAACCCAAGAAATAGCATGATTAGAATCGTTAGATTTAATAGTGTATATATCTGCGAAAGATGGCTTGATCTTTCCTTCCCTGATGGCTTGCAGGTACTCTGGGCAGCTTCTCTTCTAATGTCCTATCTTGTGGCAGTGGTGGCACTCTGCCTCGTTAGGGTTAGGGATCAACATTGGTCCCACAAGAAGAGGCACCATCTTGGGCTTTAACCTGGCAATAGTTCTTAGACGAAGCCTTCCTCTTCTTTACCTTTCCTTGACCAATAGCCAAGACAGGAGCAGCGGGTGGATTGGGAGTTGGTGCAACAGACTTGTCTTTGAAGTTGCTCTCAGCGACCCTCAAGAGACCTTGGAGTTTTCTTAGGGTGACCTCCTCTTTGTTCATGAGGTAGGTCATCCTAAATTGATTGTACATCGGAGGCAATGAGTGAAACACCATGTCGATCGCCAAGTCTTCCCCAAAGTCAACATTTAACTTGCGAAGGCGGTCGACATACCTTTGTATCTTTTGCAGGTGCACAGTAAGAGACTCTCCATGACCCATCTTAGCGGAAATCATGTTAGTGAAAATCTCATAACGCTCTTGTCTCGCGTTTTGGTGGTATCTCTCCAATAAGTCTTGATGCATCTCGTACGGGTACATGTCCTCATAGGACTTTTGGAATTCGGAGTTCATGGTGGCTATCATGATGCAATGTACCTTCGTTGCATCACGCTCATGAGTTTCAAAAGCGGTAATTTCAGCCGGAGTAGCGATTTCAGGGTTAATCTTCTCGAGCTTCTCATCGAGGACATACTCCTTATCCTCATAGCAAGCAATGGTGCGAATGTATCTTATCCATTCGCTAAAGTTCGTTCCATCGAAAGTGACCTTTTGACAAAGGCTCATCAATGTGAAAGAATTAGCAACAGCGTTGTTTGCATTCGGCATCTACAAATAGAAAGGACAAAGATAGATTAGAATATGAATCCCTAATTATCACCCAATAAGAAATATTAGGGCTAGGATCCAACAACAATATTTACATATTAGAAAAGGGATGCCGTAATCTAACATGCAAATAATATGAAGGTAAGTGAATGACGATTCACTAATTCTCCACCATAAAAACCTAACTATAAGTCCTAAATGTATTGAGAATTCCTAGGTTCGGATGAGATTCATTGAAACTATTCAATGGAATGTTTAAATCTCGATATGCCCCTCTTGTTTGTGACTGGGATACCGAGGATCACAAAGCGGGTGTGAATTACCATGCAAATTCACATGGTGCCTTCATTGTAACGATCACCTATTCGATGTTCCGGTAAACCACACACGCTCCATCGAATTATGATAAACAATGAATCACCCTTTGCCACCTTTGGTTAGAACCAATTAGTGTGCCGGTAAACCACACACGCTCCACTAACTTCTTAGCAAGGGTGCAAAGTGTAAATTCATAGGATTGCATCAATTCACTTTTCCTAAAGTAACTAAGATTGGGAAATTTAAAATATGTGTAGTTACTTTGTATTTCCTATTATACTTTTAATGAGAGGATGAGGGTGCCCTATCCTACCCGTTCGGCTAGCGACCCTCCACCGATCAAGCAAGCGGTGGGTGTGAGTGTACACCCATTAAGCGCCATTTTATAGGCCGCAACCTTATACCCACCTTATAGATCGGCTTTGTGAATGAGGCCTACTAACGGTAAGACTAGCATTTTAGTTATATATATATATATATATATATATATATATATATATATATTATTCTTGTAATATTATATTAGTATAGGGTTGTATTTTAAACATTTTAAAATCTAGGGTTTGAAATTTAAATTGTCTAAATTAAAACTTTTAATCACAAAATACAAATTTCAAAAACTTGAGGACAAGTTTTAAACATTTAAAACATGGAGGATCAAATAACAAATAATTCTAATTAACAATTAATTTCCTAATTATCTATATTTGATTTATTCAAGATTTCTTGCAAGATAATTACCAATTTAATCAAAAATAATTAATTAATTATCATATAAGGAAATTAAATATTTTATTAGTTGATAAATATCTTTAATTAGATCAAGATTATAGTCATATATATCAAAAAATCGGATTAAGGCTGATCTAATATGATAAAGGCAAGTTTCCATCATATAAGTATGGAAAAATCCCGAATCTGGCCTTTCCTGACGCTTGAACTCGTCGAGTTCTCAACTGGACTCGTCGAGTTAGGCCAACTCGTCGAGTCCACCATGGGACTCGTCGAGTTTACGACTCAGAAACACAAAATTCGAATTTTGCACCCAAGTTTCAAACAAACAAGCAACAATTTAATAGAAACCAATCTAGGCTCTGATACCACTGATGGGTTTTAGCCATAAGAACTTTCCTATGTGCGCATGAAAAACCCTAATGCTTGGATCTAGGCTTTCTAATTAAACATGCTTTGAATCCAAGACTTCTAATGACTAATTAGGAATAAGAAACAACACTAAATCAGATCTAAAATCATACCTTTGAATCTCTTGTTTGATCTTGTTGTCTTGGAGCTCTAGAGTCACAATTGTCACTCCTCTAATGGCTTACAAACACCAAATAGCAAGGAGGATGATTTGAGATAGAGGAGAGGGGAGGAATTCCGCCAGGGGTTCTTTACTTTTGATCAAGTGCCGATTTCCCTTTGCCATAGGGTCTATTTATACTTGTAGACTCCTTAAGGGTTACAACTTAAACCCTAATTGGATAATCTTCTCTTAAAGCAATCCAAATCCATTCCTTAGATAGCCTTGGACGATTTGAAGCTATCCATAGCTTCTAGAATCCGTCCACCATCTATCCAATATGGATTTACAGTCTAAAAGTTAACTATCAAACAATTGACAGTTTATACCCTCTTATTTAATTAATCTCTTTAAGTCACCAAATTAGTACCAATTAATTTTATGACTTATATTAATCAAATAACAGTATTATTATTCTTTATATTATTCTCATAATATATTAATAATATTTATTCTCTCTTAATAAATCATCCTATCAAGTTGCTATGGTGAAGGCAACCCAAAAGGACTATGGACAACCGGGTCAAATACTTGCCTAATATAGTTGCAGCCTTAGACACTATTCCAACATATACGACAGACGCTCCATCGACCTATGATAAACAATGAATCACCCTTTGCCACTTTTGCTTAGAACCAATTTGTATGCCGGTAAACCACACACGCTCCACTAACTTCTTAGCAAGGGTGCAAAGTGTAATTTCATGGTATTGCATCAATTCACTTTTCCTAAAGTAACTAGGATTGGGAAATTTTGAAAAAAACATGTAGTTACTTTGTATTTCATATTATACTTTTAATGAAGAGATGAGGTTGCCTATCCTACCCGTTCGGCTAACGACCCTCCACCGATCAAGCAAGCGGTGGGTGTGAGTGTACACCCATTAAGCACCATTTTATAGGCAGCAACCTGATATCCACCTTATAGACCGACTTCGTGAATGAGGCCTACTAACGGTAAGACTAGCATTTTAATTATATATATATATATATATATATATATATATATATAGGAGTAGGATCAAATGAGAACACTAAAAAGGTTGAGAACGCGAGAACAAAGTATATTCATTAGCGATTCCATGTATTCATTTGTGGAGAAAAGATAAACTTTTACGCATTTAATTTCAATTGAAGAGAAAAAACATATTCATGTTTTTTGTGCGTAAAAATTATCATTTATCCACAAATAAATACATGGAATCACGAATGAATATACTTGTTCTCGCGTTCTCAACCTTTTAGGTGTTCTCATTTGATCCTTTCCCTATATATATATATATATATATATATATATATATATATATATATATATATATATATATATATATATATATATATATATATATATATATCTTGTAATATTATATTAGTATAGGGTTGAATTTTAAGCTTGTAAAATTCTAAGGTTTGAAATTTAAATTGTCTAAATTAAACTTTTAATCACAAGACACAAATTTCAAAACTTGAGGGCAAGTTTTAAACCTTTTCAAAACATAGAGGATCAAATAACAAATAATCTAAATTAACAATTAATCATATAATTATCCATATTTGATTTATTTAATGATTTCTTGCAAAACAATTTACCAATTTAATTAAAATAATTAATCAATTATCACATAAGGAAATAAATATTTTATTAATTGATAAATATCTTCAATTAGGTCAAGAATATACTCATATATATCATAAAATCGGATTTATATTGATCTAATATGATTAAGGCAAGTATCTCAAAGATAAACAGCAAGAAATCCTGAAGATTGCTCTTTCTGACGCTCGAACTCGCCGAATACCCAGATGGACTCGCCGAGTGGAGCCTACAAACACCAACTAGCAAGAGGATGGTTTAGGAGAGAGGAGAGGGGATCAAATCGGCCAGGGTTTCTTCTCAAAGCACAAGTGCCGATTTCTCTTGATCCCTAGGGTTTATTTATACTTGTAAGGCTCCTAGGGTTTCACCCTTAAACCCTAATTGGATAACTTAGGCCCTAAGCAATCCTAATGCCTTCATGATAAACCTTTGGACGATTTTAAGGTCTATCCCAAGTCCTTAAAACCGGCCACCCTTTATCCATAAGGGATTTATAACCCAAAGTATAACTATCATACAATTGACAGTTTATGCCCCTTTATTCAATTGATCTCTTTAAGTCACCAAATTAATTCCCAATTAATTTATGACTTATATTAATCAAATAACAATATTATTATTCCTTATATTATTCTCATAATATATTAATAATATTTCTTCTCTCATTACAAATCATCCTGTTAAGGTGCTATGGTGAAGGCAACCCAAAAGGGTCATGCACAATCGGGTCAAATACTTGCCTAATATAGTTGCAGCCTTAAACACTATTCCAACATCTCCCAAACCATGAAGATGGACTTGACGAGTTGATCATACAACTCGGCGAGTCATAGACTGAACACATTCTTATGAGTGAGATGAACTCGACGAGTTCAAAGGAAACTCGGCGAGTCAGTTGAAGATGGTCCCTACGGTATGATTGAAGGAGAACCCGTCGAGTTCTTGCTAGACACGACGAGTAGAGTCGGGAGTTGTCTTGAGTTGGAGGAGTATGGACTCGACGAGTTGGTAGACCAACTCGGCGAGTCAAGTCAACTGGATGTAGACCAAAGTTGACTTTGACCGGATCTGAGTTGACCCTGGTTAAGGGTTAGAAGTACAAGTTTATAACTTAGAAGGGTTGTCGTGTAGGGATTAATAATATTTTTATACATATACGAAAATATTATGCTAGTGTATTCATAACAATAAGGTAAATTATTAAATAATAATATTTTTATAAACTAGATTTATTGTATTTTCACATAAAAAGGGAATTGATTTGTATAAACATAATTAGGCACATGTATTCCCTCCGAAATAATTATAATATTAAAAAGGGATCGTAAGCACTCACTTTCGTAGCATGAGTTCCAATCGTTTGAATTCGGTTTCTTTGAGAAGCTAGACGTGAGAAAGCGTAAATCCACAATTCTTGAACTTTGAAATACTCTCGGGACCATTTCATAACAAGTTGGAACTATTGGGGACTGGTTTGTAACTTCACTAGAGTATAAGGGATGTTTGGTCATTTCTTAAATCAAAATTGGCTTAGGGCTTTTTATGCCCGTGTTCGTTTTATGATCGGGCAAAAATAGAGGCACAAATTGGAACACAAGGAAGATGCGAAGGAAGGCACTGAGGCAATGAGGAATCGGAATCAAATTAGTTGGGAGGGAAAAGACTCGATCCTCATCTGATCGGGGAAAGGAATCGGCATCGATTTCGACTGATTGAGAAGACAACCGAATGGGATCGTCATAGAAACGAGGGAGCGGAAAGTTGGACACGAACGAAGCAGCGGGGGAAGAGGCGTACAATGGTAGCAGAGCTTCGTTGGTCGATTAATCGCGAAGTGGGACCGCCGTCTCTGGGGTTCGATGAGGCTGAAGAGGCGAAGCAGCCAAGCTGCTGGGGTCTTCGATTGTTTGATTCGTTTCCAGCAGCGGTACACGAAAAGGGAAAATACGAGGTTTCGGTGGTATTGATGTGGAAACACGAACAGGGAGAAGGCGAGGGCAGAGGTCTCGGTCTTTGGCCGGTCGCGAAGGAGAACGAAGGCAGAATCATAACGCTCTCTTTGAAGGGGCAAGACAAGCTGCGATACCTCAGGTGGGGACGGCTTGGCAGCAAGGATCGATGGAAGGAGGAAATGGTTCGATGATAGATTTTTTTGGTGCTTGCAGCTCAAACGCAGAAGGGATTTCCGTTTCTTTTTTTTTCTCTCTGTGATTTCTGAATAAGAATGTTGAAGATAAAGGGGCATTTTTTGTTAGATATTTGACTGAAAAAGATAGATTTAATCAATAAATTTAGATGGTGCTTTTGGTTTTGCTGTTTTACAGGGAATGAAAGAAAAGAATCATTGAGGCTTTACAAGAACAACACCTCCAATGGAGGCATTCTTGACTGGAATGAAGAAGAAGAATAAAGGAAATGGGTGCTTTGTTTTTGATGATTTATTGACTGCTCTACTTGAGGAAAGAAACACGTGTCCTTTGAGTTTGAGTGTTTACTTTTGCATTGTACAAGTTTTATTTTGAGTGTAGTTTTGATTGAGTGTGATATTAGGTTGAAGAATATTTTGCACGTAATCAAGTTCTGATGTGCAGGGACAAGTGATGTTGGTGACTTGTGTTTGAGTTGACAACTCACAATGAGAAAGATCTCTAACAAGTTTGTTTTAACCAGTTTGTTTTGGGTGTATTTTTGGATAAAATGGTTTGTTTTGTGTGTGTCTTTATATAAAATAAGGGTTGTACAATAATTTGTATAGTTTGTGTTGTAAATAGTCTCATTTTTATATTTAATGTGTGTATTGATTTAATTAAGTATGTATTTAGCAATATTATAACTTGTATTTGTAATAGTCTCATTTTTGTATGAATTGTGTGTATTTATTTAATTAAGTACAAATTTGTGTATATGTATTGTTGAGAAATTTTATTGGTTTTATTCATGCTATATATATAAATTTAACTTATAAGTTAGGAATTGTAAAATTGTTAATTTTTAAACATTTGTCTCTTAATTCCACAATTAACACATATATAATGCATGCTTAAGAGATAAAAATATAAAGAATTGAAAATTTATACATAATAAGCATCAAAATTTGTCATATATAGTATTAATTGGTATTTGAAAATTTAGATGTCATATATATATATATATATATATATATATATAAATTTATATATATTTAATAGTGTAATATAATTTTAATTATATAACATCTATGCATCGAGTTTATATGATTGTCATACATTGTATATTTTATAAAACTTTAATAAGATGACTTGCAACTGACCATAAAACATGTCCCGGACCTCTATATATAGTTGCACACGAGTGTTTGTTTTTCTGTAAACGGATTAATACGAAATTTCCGTTTTTTAGTTGCATTCTTTGGGTTGCAATTTTGAGTTGTTTGATTTGTTTGTCATATTACATATTTGGAAGTAAATTACAATTTGGTATCTTATAATAGTTAAAATTGTTGGATTAGTGTCTAAGGCTGTAACTATATTTGGTAAGTACTTGACCCGGTTGTGCATGGTCCTTTTGGGTTGTGTAACATCATGTTTCAGATTGTCCGTGATTAGTGTTGGTGGGCCACGAGTCGGGCGCGAGAGGGTTTTGGGTTGAGGCGAGTTTCTAGAAACGTAAGGGATCTCATTACCTTTCGATATGTATGAGGATTGTGGAATCAAAGTTTTATCTTTAAAGCTATGAAAGTTTGGAGGGTTGACAAGTTAAGTCCTTAAAGTCAAGAAGTTGGCAGCAAAGTACGCTGGGCGTACGTATGCGTACGCTTAGCGTATAGATGCGCGTGTTTCTTAAGCAAGAGCCACCTAGTACGCTGGGCGTACTAGGTACAGAAGAAAACCCTAATTAAGTGAAGTGTCCCTATAAAAAGAAAGAGATGGTTTCATTTCTGGCCACCTTCCTCGGTTATTAAACCCTCTCAAACCCTAATATCCGTTCTTGAAGCTTGTGGTGGCCATGATGAGCTTGTTTGTGTTCTTCTGGACTTTTGAGAGTTAAGAAGGAGCATGGAAGGGAGTGAAGTCGAAGAGCAAGTTGTGGATCTGAGCTTCCTTGGGGCTAGAGCACCATTTGAAGGTATAAAGCTCCAAGCTTTCCCTCTCTTTTTGTTAGGGTCCATTTTAGGGTTTTTGGTCCCAAGCTTGAGACTTTATGAGTTGATGCACTCCAAAGCTTAATAACCTGTCCTTTTAAGTGTATCTAGTGATGAAGAACCATAAAAATGAGATCTTGATCGTGTGAATCTACCCATGCCTGAGTTATGAGCATTTTGGGTTAAGAAAGTAAGAGTTTTTATGTGTTGTGACCTCATCAGCCATGCAAAGGCTTAAAGTCGATAACTTTATGGAGTAAGACATGTTAGGAAGTCCAGATCCAAGAGATAAGTTAAGGTCTTAACGGGTTAAGAACCAGAAATTGATTTACGCAAAACTGAGAGTACGCCCAGCGTAATCCTAGTACGCCCCGCGTACTGGGCTGAGGTCCCCGATCAGATTTTGTGCATGCTTGAGTACGCTGAGCATACCAAGACAGGTACGCCCCGCGTAACCCCTCTATGGGCTTTTGGGCTAGGTGATCTTTTGGGCTTTAAGTGTTGGGCCGGAATCCTTGGGCTTGCTTAGTGGAGCCTGTGAACAGAGAGTTAAATTGATGTCTTGGGCCTCATGTCGGGCTTGGCTTGTAGGTTGAGGTTGGGCCTTGGGGAAAGCCCATTCATTATTGGGCCTTGGTGGGCCCAATGGGTTAGGACCGTAATGGACTGGTAGATGGTCTATCTTTAGACCTGGTAATTGAGAAATTGGACTTAGTTCCTGATTGGGTTAATTGTGGGATTTGACACAGAGTTAGAGGTCTGTGTTTGGCAAGCAGCATGATTGGAGGTTAATTCTTCGTGCCAGGTGAGTTTTCTCACTATACGTTACCTTGAGTGGTATTATGAGTTGACCAGAGGCTCTTATGTGCTATGTATTAGATTACGTGCTATGTATGAGATTACGTGCTATGTGTTATATGTATGTTGTATGATTGTGTAGACCGGACCAGAGGGTCCAACGATATAGACCGGACCGGAGGGTCCAACGATTCAGACCAGGCCTGAGGGCCCAATGAGCTATGACTGGACCGGAGGGTCTGACGAGCTATGGGACTGGAGGGTCCCGCTGAGACATCTTGACCAGAGGGTCGAGTTTAGCCTTGAGTGGCGTATTTGTGGTATGTTGTATTTTGGGGAACTCACTAAGCATTTATGCTTACAGTTGTTGTGTTGATGTCTCAGGTACTAGCGAGGACCGTTGGAAGGCGACGACGTGACACGTACACACCGATGGAGTTTATTATGTGTAGAGATCTTGGGATTTGTTTTGAAAACACTATTGATTATGGATTTTAAATTGTGATGTGATACATTATGTGTTTTTGAAAACGAAAAATTATTTTGAAAATTTACGGTGTTACAAGTTGGTATCAGAGCCGTGGTTTAATGGATTCGGATGCACCTTCGGGCGTATTTGAACTCAAACCGAGGATTTGAGAAATTTTCAAATAAAACTAAAATTTTCTAAAAAGCAAAAGAGGTTTTGGAAGAAAACAGAGTGGAAGGTGTGTACGGTCAGCCAGCTCCCGAACAGTGAATCCCCAAAATAATCTTACATTATGTGTTATGAGTTATGATATGATATAAAATGCATGTTAGAGTAGGCTAGGTAATCATATTAGGACTAGAGTGGCCTGATTTGTGATGCCTTAGCCTAGGAGATTTCTGCTGCTATGAGATGCTTGAGAGTGAGTAGGTAGCAGTGAGGAGCTTACGAGAGGTCTACGGGAGATTAGACTATGCATAGCGAGATCAGAGTGCTTGTGATCTGGGATCCTAGGAGGAGGATTTGGGGTGAATACTGATGCGGTGTGAGCAGTAGTATAGGGCCCGTACTACCGAAGACACCGGATCAGTGAGCAGTCCAAGTAAGAATCCTTAGGGTACTAGGGAAACAAGTGGAGACGAGGGATCAAGGAGTAGTGTCATGGTTCGAGTACCATGCACCGTAGCAGATGGAGGAGTGATGTTGTGGTTCGAGTACCATACATTGTAGAAGATTGAGAAGTGATTTCATGGTTCGGGTACCATACATCGGAGCAGATTGAGGAGTGATGTCATGGTTCGGGTACCATGCATCGCAACAAATTGAGGGGGATGTCATGGTTCGAATACCATGCGTCAGTACCATGGTTCGTAGTGAATGACGCTTGTGGGTCTCCGGTTATCCGGTCATGATTGAGTATGCGGAGATTGGGCGCGATGAGGTTTTAGGCCTGAGGGCCATGATTGAGTCAGAAGAGGCATCCCTTGAGAGGGAGGTCGAGAGCATTTCAAATATTTTTGGTAAGATGTCAAATGTAGTCGCAAGACTCAAGGATGAGTAGAGATGGTTTTTATGGAGGATGACGACTTGAGAGGAGCAATCAGTCGAGAGAAAGGGGACACTTTCTGTGACCTGAGTGGTGCTATTTCCGCTTCCTGTGGGAAACATAAGAGGTGTGAGACTTCGGTTTTGGGGTTAGGAGTAAACCCTGCGGGTTGACATTGATGGAGATCTTCCACCAGAGTTTTTGGCAGCGTGTCTGCCGCGAGAAATGATATACCATGAGCAGGTTGTTAGTTGGGACTGAGATGGTCAGGGACCAGGATGCACCCTACTTGAGTATAGTAGGACGTATGCTAACTGTAGCAATGGGTGATCCAGAAGAGTATATCGGGGCGGTGACCCTTATGTCTATGTTGGGTATTGAGTATGGGAGTGGAGTCCCTGTTCTTGTGATGATTCACACGTTGGTTGGGAGTACGAGGATGAGGAGTATGATGATTCAGGATTTCCAGTTTGATAGTCAGGATTATTACTGGACAATTGAGATGTTCGGTAGTGGATGGTATGAGATTTTGGAGGGACTAGAGACAGTCGTGACGAGAAGTTCTTGAGGACTTCATCGGAGATTCAGGGAATTTTGGGGTTGCTTGATCCCTGTGTGGGGAGATCATGGGGTGACGTGTAGCGCCTTCCAAGAGTAGGTGCGATGTTCTGGTAGAAACTGTCTGTGGGATAGTTGTTAGTGCGTCAATTGGTGATGGTTCGAACCCTAAGTGGGGGAGAACCGGACTTTATGGAGGGGATCAGAGATTTGCTCAAGGGCGGTAAGAAATCTGGATATAGAGACCTGCGGTTCGGAATCATGAGACCAGGGTTATTAGTGGTCAAGGCGAAGTGCAGAGCGACATTATGCATGAGGTATGTTATGAGGACGGACGTGTGTCTCCACGGCAGGTGGCCATTGGTCAGGAATCTGGTGGTGGTTAGGGATGTTAAAGGTGGTAAGCTCGTAGGGAGGGTATTTGCAACTGAGGACTTATAGTTTGATTTATGGATTGTTATATGCCCTTTTAAGGTATTTAGGAGATAATCGGGCGGCCAACTCCTAGGACGGTATGTGTATTCTTGTATGGGTTTTGAGCAGTAAAGGAAAGAACTTCGAATGGTCATCAATGCGTTCTGAAACGTTAGCAATTCCTTTGTGTTCCAATGGAGTGTTTGGATACACTGAGGTTGCGCGTTGGGTAAGATGAAGGATTATTTACGAGATTTGGAGAGAATGTATTGTTGTACCTGCAGGATGCTGAAAATCGGAGACAGTGGTTGAGGCAGGACTTTGGAATGTTTTGTAATGGTGTTTCGAGGGATCTGAGTATAATGCCTTGATTTTCGAATTAATTTTAAGAAGTCTTGAGTTTGTGATGGCAGGTGGTGTCTCGAGTATCTATGACTCCAGAGAGGATGTTATGATGCTACGGGGAGCTGTAGTACTCATTATTTAGAGGAGGGTATGGTGATGCTACGGGGAGCCGTGGTACTCACTAGTCAGAGGATGTTATGATGCTACGGGGAGCCATAGTACTCATTATTCAGAGGAGGGTGTGGTGATGCTACGGGGAGCCGTGGTACTCACTAGTCAGAGGATGTTGTGATGCTACGGGGAGCCGTGGTACTCACTAGTCAGAGGATGTTGTGATGCTACGGGGAGCCGTGGTACTCACTAGTCAGAGGATGTTGTGATGCTACGGGGAGCCGTAGTACTCACTAGACAGAGGACATTGTGATGCTACGAGGAGCCGTAGTATTCTCTAGTCAGCGAGAGGTGGTTATGAGGGAATACTCTTTTATTAGAGCACGATACATGAGGATCTTGGGCTTGAGTAGCTCTAGTATTGAGTTTTTGGGAGTATGGTGGTTCAAACAGGGGCGAGACTGGGGTCTCCGTCCTTGACGGGAATCACTATATTTGAGTTGAGTGGTGATTGTCGCATCATAAGGGAATTGGAAAGGTGGTATTTGCGTTGGGCGTAGGTTGAGTCATGGGATAAACGTTTCATCGAGACATGAGGTTCCAACGTTGGTACATACCAAACTCTTGAGTTGAGTTTGGCATTAATGGTGTGTGGGTACACGAAGTGAGATTCTAGAATTCTGAGACGAATCCCGTGCTAAGAGGAGGGATTATTGCTATCACCTGATATCTTAGACCTAGGTAGGGTCGGTCCGCGGGTACGGGAAATGCCATGGGGAACATGAGACGATTCTATCGGGAGTATAGTATCCGATTGGAGTAAAGAGAACCTTGAGAATTATGTATCACTGGGCAAAGAGAGCTGATACGAGAGGGAATTCAGGGAGAGTTTTTTTGCTGAGAGACTGGCGGAATTATATGAGAGAGAGGTGGTATCGTGGCATGGAGTACCGAATCCGATTGTTTCAGATCGAGATGTGTGTTTCTCTTCCAAGTTCGGGAAGAGATTTCATGAGGAGTTGGGACACGTTTTTGCACTTGACTGAGTTTTCTTACAACAACAGCCATCACTCGAGCATTAGTATGCCACCCTTTGAGCTTTTGTGCAGAAGGAAGTGTCGAACCCCCATTCGTTGGGGAGAGGTAGGCAACGGTTGATGGGTAGTATAGAGATAGTGCTTCAGACAACAGAGCAGATTTAACAGGTCAGACAGAGGTTGTTGAACGTTCATAGTCGCCAGAAGAGTTATGCGGATAGGAGACGATCTGAGCTCGAATTCCAGGTCGGTGATTTTGTACTCCTAAAGGTATCTCCTTGGAAAGGAGTGATTCGATTCAGGAAGAGGGGCAAGTTGGGGCCCCGGTATATCGGGCTATTTAGAGTGATCGTGAGGGTGGGCAGGGTAGCATATCGCTTAGAGCTAACTGCAGAGTTAGATCTGATTCATGATACCTTCCACGTGTCACAACTGAGGAAGTGTATAGCTGATGAGTCGGAAATGGTTCCACTGGAGGATATCCAAGTGGATGCGAGTCTGTATTGTGTCGAAAGACCAGTCGCGATGGTGGATCAGAGGATCAGTGAGTTATCGGGGTTTGACATTCGAGGAGCGAATATCATGGTGATCTTTGAGTAGGCGGTTTAGCGGTGGGTCAGGCCACTAGAGTTTCCAGATTTTGGGATTGAGCGTATCAGTGTCATAGTGGTTGGATTAGTTTTGATTTTGGGAGTTCTGTGTGGGTTCAGTTGTCCATGGAAGAAGATTTCAGTATGGTATGAGATTCATTCGGTGGTACCCTTCAGATATAGTATAAATTCATATATGGCTAAGGGGCGATTTCGAGGGCGAAATCTAATTCAAGTGGGGGAGAATTGTAACATCTTGTTTCAGATTGTCCGTGATTAGTGTTGGTGGGCCACGAGTCGGGCGCGAAAGGGTTTCGGGTTGAGGCGAGTTGCTAGAAACGTAAGGGATCTCATTACCTTTCGATATGTATGAGGATTGTGGAATCAAAGTTTTATCTTTGAAGCTATGAAAGTTTGGAGGGTTGACAAGTTAAGTCCTTAAAGTCAAGAAGTTGGCAGGGAAGTACGTTGGGCGTACGTATGCGTACGCTTAGCGTACAGATGCGCGTGTTTCTTAAGCAAGAGCCACCTAGTACGCTGGGCGTACCAGGGGGTACGCTGGGCGTACTAGGCACAGAAGAAAACCCTAATTAAGTGAAGTGTCCCTATAAAAAGAAAGAGATGGTCTCATTTCTGGACACCTTCCTCAGTTATTAAACCCTCTCAAACCCTAATATCCGTTCTTGAAGCTTGTGGTGGCCATGATGAGCTTGTTTGTATTCTTGTGGACTTTTGAGAGTTAAGAAGGAGCATGGAAGGGAGTGAAGTCGAAGAGCAAGTTGTGGATCTGAGCTTCCTTGGGGCTAGAGCACCATTTGAAGGTATAAAGCTCCAAGCTTTCCCTCTCTTTTTGTTAGGGTCCATTTTAGGGTTTTTGGTCCCAAGCTTGAGAGTTTATGAGTTTATGCACTCCAAAGCTTAATAACCTGTCCTTTTAAGTGTATCTAGTGATGAAGAACCATAAAAATGAGATCTTGATCGTATGAATCTACCCATGCATGAGTTATGAGCATTTTGGGTTAAGAAAGTAAGAGTTTTTATGTGTTGTGACCTCATCAGCCATGCAAAGGCTTAAAGTCGATAACTTTATGGAGTAAGACATGTTAGGAAGTCCAGATCCAAGAGATAAGTTAAGGTCTTAACGGGTTAAGAACCAGAAATTGATTTACGCAAAACTGAGAGTACGCCCAGCGTAATCCTAGTACGCCCCGCGTACTGGGCTGAGGTCCCCAATCAGATTTTGTGCATGCTTGAGTACGCTGAGCGTACCAAGAGAGGTACACCCCGCGTAACCCCTCTGTGGGCTTTTGGGCTAGGTGATCTTTTGGGCTTTAAGTGTTGGGATGGAATCCTTCGGCCTGCTTAGTGGAGCCTGTGAACAGAGAATTAAATTGATGTCTTGGGGCTCATGTTGGGCTTGTCTTGTAGGTTGAGGTTGGGCCTTGGGGAAAGCCCATTTATTATTGGTCCGTGGTGGGCCCAATGGGTTAGGACCGTAATGGACAGGTAGATGGTCTATCTTTAGACCTGGTAATTGAGAAATTGGACTTAGTTCCTGATTGGGTTAATTGTGGGATTTGACACAGAGTTAGAGGTCGGTGTTTGGTAAGCAGCATGATTGGAGGTTAATTCTTCGTGCCAGGTGAGTTTTCTCACTATACGTAATCTTGAGTGGTATTATGAGTTGACCAGAGGCTCTTGTGTGGTATGTATGAGATTACGTGCTATGTGTTATATGTATGCTGTATGATTGTGTAGACCGGACCAGAGGGTCCAACGATATAGACCGGACCGGAGGGTCCAACGATTCAGACCGGGCCAGAGGGCCCAATGAGTTATGACTGGACCGGAGGGTCCGACGAGCTACGGGACTGGAGGGTCCCGCTGAGACATCTTGACCAGAGGGTCGAGTTTAGCCTTGAGTGGCATATTTGTGGTATGTGGTATTTTGGGGAACTCACTAAGCATTTATGCTTACAGTTGTTGTGTTGATGTCTCAGGTATTAGCGAGGACCGTGGGAAGGCGACGACGTGACACGTACACACACCGATGGAGTTTATTATGTGTAGAGATCTTGGGATTTGTTTTGAAAACACTATTGATTATGGATTTTAAATTGTGATGTGATACATTATGTGTTTTTGAAAACGAAAAATTATTTTGAAAATTTACAGTGTTACAGGTTGGCTTCACCATATCAACTTGATAGGATGATTTAGAGAGAAGAGATATTATTATTAATGTATTATAAGAATAATATGTGAAAAGTATAATTATATTATTTTATTAATATAAGTCATAAATTAATTAGGAATTAATTTGGTGACTTAAAGAGATTAATTGAATAAAGGGGTATAAACTGTCAAATGTGTGAAAGTGGTATTTTGAGCTGATAATCCTTATGGATTTAGGGTTGGACGATTTTAGGGATATGGGTCACCTAGAAATCATCCAAGGCCTTATCTAGGAAGGGATTTGGATTGCTTTGAGGGTAAGTTATCCAATTAGGGTTTTAGGGTGAAACCCTAGGAGCTCATAGTATAAATAGACTCATAGGGTTGAGGAAATCGACACCTTTGTGATTGGAGAAACCCTAGAGCTGATTTCCCTCTTCCTCATCTCTCTCAAATCATCTTCTTGCTAGTTGGTGTTTGTAAGCCATTAGAGGAGTGACATTTGTGACTCTAAGCTCCAAGAAGAAGAAGGTTTTCAAGCAAGTAACTCAAGGTATCATTCTAGATCTGTTTTCATATGTTTTAATTGTTTGTTTACATTAGATCTAGCCATGAAAGTCTTGGGTATGTTGCATGTTCAATTAATGAAACCTAGATCCAAGTTATAGGGTTGTATGTACACATAGGTAAAGTTCTTATGTTCAAAACCCATCAAAAATAACTCATTTACTTTAACATTATATGCACTAAAACTCAATGATTCAAATTCACATGAGGTTTATTCTGATCTTGACCGTTCACAGTCTTTGACCTAAATTCCAAGATGTCACATGCATAATTTTGAGCTCGTTTCTTCTATGTTTTGACCTAGTTTCGAAGAGACATGCATGCACATAAAGCACCAATTTTTATGATGATTTGACTGAAGGAAATCCTTTTGGAAGTTATGGACTTGTGACTTTGGTGATTAAGTGCTTAATTGATTAGTTCATGCCTTAATTTATTATTTAGGACCAAGGTTTAGAGATCTTGACTTATTGGGATGTGTTAATGGATAAATTTGGAAACTTTATCCATCAATACCATGGGAAGGACAAGATATGAACTTTGGGAACTCTTGGAATGGATGGAAAACAACTTAATTAATTAAGCTGTTGAGATCCAGTTTCCATGACGTGGCATTTTGGCAGCCACGATGTAGCAACTCTGTGATGCTCGACTATTTTGTCATTATTCTACCACGGCATTGCCAACAGGAGGCCACGATGTAGGGACTCGTTGAAGTTGACTTTAACTATTGACTTTTTGACTTAGCTGACTTTGGCCATTTGACTAGTTATAGAAGGTAGACTAAGGTTTTATCTTATATGGTTTAATAGTAGGTGTATAGCACTCGATTCATTCAATGTAAGATCTGCCAGTTGTTGGCTACGTTTGCAAGGTAAGTCTTCTCACTATATTGTCTAGGTTGCTAAATTGTTTGTAACGTCCCGAAAATCATGACATAAAAATTTTTGTTTTTAGATTAATAAATCGTTATTACATATCCATCCCATAAAACCATAGTAACTAAGTTTGATGAAAACATCGACAAACAGAGTAACTTTGTAACACCTGATTCCTGGTATGCATTTAATTCAAATAATTTTTATATTTTCTGGGACTCGACGAGTTGGGGGCCCAACTCGTCAAGTAGATTCGTGATCCACGGGAAGTTTAAGTGTACTCGACGAGTCGGGAGACCGACTCGGTGAGTAGACGTTGTTTGTGTTGGATTAGTGTCTAAGTCCATAACTATTTTGGTATGTACTTGACCCGATTGTGCATGGTCCTTTTGGGTTGCCTTCACACTGGTGACTAGACAAGATGATTGTTGAGGAGAGAGGCTGGTTTATTGTTAAGAATAATAAATTAGGGTATAAATATGATTTGTTAATATATTATATGAATAATATATTAATTTGGAATCATATTATTAATTAGTATTTAATCAGAAATTAATTTAGAATTAATTTTGGGATTAAAGGAACTGACTGAAAGTGCTGGGGCTATTTTGTAATTATTCAATAGTTGAGGCTTTGGGCCATTGGATCACCTTTATTAAGGCTTGAACGAAAATCCTAGAAGGATCTAGGAGTTTTCGTCCAAGGTATTAAGGAAAGGAGTCCATGGACTTGCTTAGGCCCTAAGCTAAGGGATTAGGGTTTACACCTTGAAACCTTAGTTAGCCTTAAGTATAAATAGCACCCTAAGGCACTAATATTTCGTCCAAGCCTTGGGAAACCCTAAAAGGGACGAAATCTAGGGCAAGATACCCTTCTCTCTTCTCTCACATATTCATCCTTTCACCTAGTGTGTTTGTGAGCCATTAGAGGTACTACACTTGTGGTACTTGCTTTCAAGAGCTGAGGAAATTCAAGAAACTAGTTGTTATTGCTATATAACAACAAAAGGTATGTATTCTATTTTTATATATGAATTTCGAAAATAATAGTAGCATGCCAGGTTTCTTTTTGTGTTCATAAAGTTGTATAACTAATAGTGAAAACATAGATCCAACTCTAGGGTTGCATGCACACATAGGATTGTTTGTATAAAACCCATCAGTGGTATCAGAGACATTGGTTTTTGTTTTCAATTAGCATTATTCTAATGTATGAACTTGACAAATTAGGGTTTATTTGTAGTAAATCCTAGGGCTTTGTAATTTTCGCAATTAGGGTTGCAAAACCCTAGTTGGCGATTTTTTGATAGGGTTTTAAACCCTTTCCTTAGCCTCCATGATTTTGAAATCTAGGGTTATCCAACCCTTGGATTTCGAAATTGCCTCCTTCCCAAGGTTAGATCCTGAATTTTAGGGATTTGGATAATGCCATATCTTGTAATTATCCTTTAAATGTTTAAATTTGGTAATTAAAGATTTTGATTTATCCCATCCCATAATTTCGAAAACTAGGGGATTTAAGGGATTAAATTAAATTAATTGTTTAAATTAAAAGATATCCTTACCAAAATAAAAGATAATTATCAAATTAATTAGATAATCATTTCCTTATGTGATAAACTTGATTTATTTGAATTATTTGATAGATTATCTTGCAAGAAATTGAATTAGGTCATATTTAGATAATTACTAATTAATTGGTTAATTATTATTATTTGTAATTTGATCTAGAATGTTCTTGCTTATGTTTTGAAAAGTTTCAAAATTTGCCCTCAAGTTTTGGAATTTAATTTGTTTGATTAAAAGGTTTAATTTTGAAAAAGTCTAAATTCTAAAACCCTAATTTTGAAAAGTTCAAATTACACCCTTATGGTTTTATTAAATTAATTAAGTGTATAATTAAAAGAGAGTTAATAAATCCATAATGATATGGTTTATATTTAATTAAATTAAAAGTGTAATTTATAAAATTAAACCACCTAGTATTTTAAAAGTGTAGAATACACCCTTATACTATGTATAACATTAAAAGTCTAATATTATATATGTATAACTTAAATGCTAGTCTTACTGTTAGTAGGCCTCAATCAAGAAGCCGATCTATAAGGGGGGGTATAAGGTTATGGCCTATAAAATGGCCGTTTAATGGGTGTCCACTCTCACCCACCGCTTCCTTGATTGGTGGAGGGTCGTTAGCCGAACGGGTAGGATAGGGCAAACCCTTTCCATTAAAAGTATAATGAAGTACAAAGTAACTAAATGTTTTTACAAAATTCCCAATCTTAGTTACTTTAGGCAAAAGTGAATTGATGCAATTCCATGAAATTACACTTTGTGCCCTTGCGAAGACGTTAGTGGAGCGCGTGTGGTTAACCGGCACACTAAATGGTTCTAAGCAAAGGTAGCAAAGGGTGACTCAATGTTTGTCATAGTTCGGTGGAGTGTGTGTGGTTAACCGGCACATCGAATAGGTGACTGTAACATTGGAAGCACCATGTAAGTTTGCATGGTTATTCACACCCTGTTATGTGATCCTCGACATCCTAGTCATAAATCGAGGGGCATGTCGAGATTTAAACATGCCATTGAAAAGTTAAATGAATCTCAAAAGATCTAGGAGTTTTCAATACATTTAAAACTTAAGTTTCCTTTTCGTTTTTCATGGTGGAAATTGGTAAATCGTCATTTACCTACCTTCAAATATTCTGTAACTAGATTACGGCATCCCTCTTCTAGGTTGTAGAGTATTGTGTTGGATCCTAGCCTTGATGTTTCATTTGGGTGTCACATAAAGGATTCAAATCAACCTAACTTGAATTTTCTCCCGTTTTGTAGATGTCAAAGTATGACAACTATGGTCTTCCCAAATCCCGTGGAACAAGCTTTCCACATGAAGATGATATTGCACGATATGATCGAGGAACATGAGATCATGCTTCAATTCCTCCACCTCCTCCAATTATTCTCCCTAACCCACAAGTTCGAAGCCTTGAAAAGTTCAAACTCACTCAAGCCCTTTTGGCAAGTAAACATGAAGATGGGAAACCTGTGTGTCCTCACATCTTAGAGATGAAGTCACACATCGATAGGTTAAGGATGTTGGGTGTCGAGATTTCAGGCGAGTTGGCTGTTGATTGGGTTCTTCAGTCACTTCCTGAATCATATAATGAGTTCGTTAGAGAGTACTATATGATGCATCATGACGTGACTCTCATTGATCTCACCTATTTGCTTATAGCTGCTAAATCAGCAATGATTTGGCGTGCTGGTCAAGCAAATTTGTCTGGTGAGTCAAACTCCCAAACTGCAATGGGCACTGGCAACATCGGAAGTCTAGAAAGAACTAAGTCTATGATTGTCCGATGTGTTGTGACAAGGGAGTCCAATTGCTTTTATTGCCAAGAGAAGGGGCATTGGAGACAAAGCTGCCCTAACTACCTGAGAAATCTAAGAGATGGGAGAGTCAAGATGCATGGCTCCACTTCAGGTAAAATCCATTAACTAACTCTTTTAAGTTCCTATTATAGATTCTTAATACATGATGTAATAAGATTACATTTTTATGTTTTATAGGATCGAAGAAAAGAGAGGAAGCTTAAGGGAAGAAGTGAGCTAAATCTAATCGTGAAGAAATGGATTTCAATCGCATTGCTTGAAGATTAGAATTTTGAGCTACTACTTGGAGTTAGAATAGATTGCTATGAAATATGTATTAATATAGTTTTCAATTAAATTGCATTGTAAGGACAAATTTTTCCGCAATAAAATAAATTTTGATTTTATATTATCCTTGCAATGGCGTGTATGAAAAATTGATGTTTGAATGTTTCAGTTATTAGCAATAATGGATTATATTATTTGTGGAAATGTCAAGAATTTACCAAATAGGGAGAGTTTCCCATCGCCCAAGTTTCAATTGGTTAGAGACTTGGAATCATGCAAGTTGGTTGCATGATGAATGAGAAATTTTATATTTGTAAATTAGACTAATTCGTTGACCAAATGTCAAGTGAAGGACTAGGAGATCGAGTACACAAAGTTGTGTGTTGATCAAGTCCACCACAAGAGTGACAAAGATATTCGTCATGATTTACTAAAGGTTTAGTAAATATGATTATACTTATAATATTAAGTGTAATTCTGAGTTGATTGAAAGAGTTTCAATCAGTAGCAGAACGGATAAGAAGAATCAAGTAGGCAGAAAGATAAAAGTTTCTCTATTCTAAGAAGAAGGGAGAGTACCTTTTATTATGTTTTATGATAGGTCTTAATGATTAAGAACCATATCTCAATTGATCCTCTTAATGAGTCTTAGTACAATTGTATGTCTGAGAAGAGGAATCAAGAATTGAAGAAATGGTTAAATCAAGAAGTCAATCATACTTCGTTCCAAAAACAAGTCTTAGAGTTAAGATTGTGACATTGAGTGACAAGTCTTAAGAAGGTTTATGACATTCATCAAATGTGGAAAGTTGTGATGTCTTGGATAAGACAAAGACCAACTAGGACCAATTTTGTGAAGTGTTTTGTCTTGATAAAAGCTACACTAACTCTTGAATATTTGTTTGTCGAGAAATGTTTATTGACAAGAGAATCTTATATGTCAAGGAGTCAGTGGGAGTCTTAATGGTCTTGAAAAGTTCAAGAACTAATCAAGAATAAACCTTATCGATCATAACTAGCACACGACTTGAGGTTCACAACCTATCGTGTTGACACTATCTTGTTTCTGTGTCGTTCCAATTGAGTTAATTATGAATGTGAGTTCTATGAGTTCTCATTTGAACGCATAAAAGGAAAGCACCATGATCAATGAAAAGTAAATTGATAGGAAAGGATGAGCTGCTTAAATACTTGGAATACTTGGAATACTTGGTGGGCACTCGTGTTACCATAAGGCAAGAAATCAAGATTGAGAAAGTTCGGTCCATATGAGTTTGGATTTGTCGCAAACTTTGGTTTTGACAAATTCGCATGGATAGGAACACATACACCATTAAAATCTAAGTGTCATAAGATTCCCTCCTTCATGAAAATGATTGTGAGGAAATGCTTTCACTAAGAGAGATTTTAAGAAGATAGTTATTGTGAAAATTGTATTCTCGAATTCGATTATGGTTACGGTATCCCTTTCCATGATTCGAATTATGAGATTTGGAAAATAGTCTGAATTGTTTAGACACACATATGAGCTATCTAAGGCAAAGGTGTATAAGTTTGAGAAGCTTAGATAAAGGATGATCAAAGCATTAGGTATTAGAAATATGAACTTAAGAAATTCAATAGGTATTGTTTTCTGGAAGTTAAGTTGTTTTCTGAATACATGTCAAAACTAGTGGGAGCATAAGTGTTATGCTTATATGATAATAATCATCATAATTCGAA
Organism: Lactuca serriola; assembly: GCF_051521515.1. Classification (NCBI taxonomy): domain Eukaryota; kingdom Viridiplantae; phylum Streptophyta; class Magnoliopsida; order Asterales; family Asteraceae; genus Lactuca; species Lactuca serriola. Next base: position 22,192,882 of record NC_136414.1, read on the forward strand.
TTATAAGAACGTGACACATAAGATATTATGGCAGAAGATTGATAAAGTATCGTATATTTATGTAAGACATTATGCACCGTGTCCCATACGCTTCGGGTATAGGATCGATTGCAAATGCTATAATATTTGACCATTCTAAATTTTTCCAAATGTCTAGCGCATTAAGAGGGAAAAAGGACAAGAATTGGTTTTGACTAAGATAATTAAACAACTATCAAAGGATGATCCAAAGCCCGCTGAGGATTGGTCGCTTGTGAGTAGTTAGAAGTATGGTATTGGATGGACCATATCGACATTATTATGAATAGATAAGATTCTATTAAGAATGAGTTGTCATATGGAAAATATGGAAATGTTTCCATATTGGGAGCTGATTATTGAGAATCTATGTCTAGATTAGAAACTTTTATACAAGAAGGATGTTCAAAGGAATGTACTTTGAGTGAGAGACATCATATCTATAGAATTGTTTCTAATCGAGATTGGTCAAGTCTTGATGATTTTGAGCTATGTTAAAATCTAGCATATTCTATAAGTGGCAAGAATTTAATATTCTTACACTTGTGATAAGGATTGGGAGTTGTGAAATGAGTATGATTGGAAATGTGTTCATTTGAGCTGTTTCACAAAGTAAGGACCATAAGTAAACATTGTGTGCATGCTGAGAGCATGGGACAAGTGTAGTAATAATTTAAGAAAGAAGTTGATTACCCGAAACAACAAATAATGAATAATCAATATTGTGATTAAATAAAATGTTTTATTTATACCCAGAGTTTGGGGCCATACGGGATTAGTATTATTCTTGTGTTTCACTTTGCATGTTTTGACTTCATGAATAATTAATTATTTCAGAATAATCAAATTATTCGAACGGACGACAGTCGTTCATATTTTGGCAGTAGGTATGAATGAAGACTGACGTGAATTGGTGTGTGGATTATCTAAAGTGTATTATACATAAGCAAATGTTTGTTGCAACGTTCATGAGTGCTTATGAGTATGATTTGAGCATTGGATTAAACCCACACTCACTTGGATCACTTCATGAATTGTATCATGAGTGATTGATGAGACGATAACATCTTATATTCTTGAAACCGAGATGTGTGAGTTGTATCTTGCGAGTTGGTTACACATTGATAATATGTAAACACATCAGTAACTTGGTGTTATAAAACATATTGTTGTGTGTGATTCGGTAAGTGAGTGCAAGAAAGCATTGAATCAAAGTTTATCCGTTCCTTTTATCCAAAGTAGGATAAAAGCGATATCTGTGGGCCCCTCGATGATTTAGTGATGGCACATAAGCGCTTGGCCAAGCCAAGACTAATTTGATGTGTTCAATTGTAGTCTATTGTCAGTCGTCATATATCGGAAATCGGGAAACATAACATAGACTGAGAGAATGATCAAAATCCATGACTCAAGTCTATACGATATCAAGAATGGAGGAATATATGATCCCTTATCTAAAGGACACGCTTCTGATAAGATCAGAGTTGACAGCGACTTTTGAAAGCCACGATTGCTAATTAGGATCTGAGGTTATACGCATAATAACTATTAGACTTATCCAAGTGGGAGACTGTTGGATTAGTGTCTAAGTCCATAACTATTTTGGTATGTACTTGACCCGATTGTGCATGGTCCTTTTGGGTTGCCTTCACACTGGTGACTAGACATGATGATTGTTGAGGAGAGAGGCTGGTTTATTGTTAAGAATAATAAATTAGGGTATAAATATGATTTGTTAATATACTATATGAATAATATATTAATTTGGAATCATATTATTAATTAGTATTTAATCAGAAATTAATTTAGAATTAATTTTGGGATTAAAGGAACTGACTAAAAGTGCAAGGGCTATTTTGTAATTATTCAATAGTTGAGGCTTTGGGCCATTGGATCACCTTTATTAAGGCTTGAATGAAAATCCTAGAAGGATCTAGGAGTTTTCGTCCAAGGGCTTAAGTAAAGGAGTCCATGGACTTGCTTAGGCCCTAAGCTAAGGGATTAGGGTTTACACCTTGAAACCCTAGTTAGCCTTCAGTATAAATAGCACCCTAAGGCACTAAAATTTCGTCCAAGCCCTGGGAAACCCTAAAAGGGACGAAATCTAGGGCAAGATATCCTTCTTTCCTCTCTCACATATTCATCCTTTCACCTAGTGTGTTTGTGAGCCATTAGAGGTACTACACTTGTGGTACTTGCTTTCAAGAGCTAAGGAAATTCAAGAAACTAGTTTTTATTGCTATTTAACAACAAAAGGTATGTATTCTACTTTTATATATGAATTTCAAAAATAATAGTAGCATGCCAGGTTTCTTTTTGTGTTCATAAAGTTGTATAACTAATAGTGAAAACATAGATCCAACTCTAGGGTTGGATGCACACATAGGATTGTTTGTACAAAACACATCAGTTTGAGTGAAACCCTAAATTTGAGGGTTTGCACCATATTTAAACAACTTATCTCTCCCCATCTCTGCCTCCATCACCCCTTATACTTCCAAAAGACATAAGCCTGAAACACCAGCCTTCTTAGAGTGTTCTAAGGCCATTTTTATGCATTTTAGTGAATTGTGAATCGTGAGAAGACGAAAGGAGCTTAGGAGTTCAAGGTGAAGCTTGAAGATCCAGAGATTTTGTTCCATTTTCAGATCATTTAAGGTAAAAAGCTTCTATCTTGATCTTCCATGTGTTTAATCATCTTTAGCGCTTGGATTTTAGTATATGTGGGGCATTCTAAGCCATTTTCGGGTTGTGGAGTGTAATATGGATTTATGGCTTCAGATCTTGGTCTTTGGAGGGGTCTCATGGCATAAAGGTGCCAACTCTATGGCTATGAGAGCCCCATGCATCTAGTAAGTCTCATTTTGGTCCTTTTGAGCTTAAAGACCCATGCATGGACATAAAGTTCATGACTTTACATGTTATATCGACCCTAATAGGTCAGATCTACCCTTTGGATGAGATGAGCTTAGCAAAAATCGAGTTTATGGACATGGACCTTAGTGGACTCGGCGAGTTGTTCTTGGGACTCAGTGAGTCTGGTAGTGGTTCCGTAAGCTTTGCTGTTTTGGGGGTCTAGTTGAGTCTAGAGGAGGACTCAACAAAGTTGGACGAGATTATAGACCTGAAAATCATAAGACTCGACGACTGTATGAACAAACTAAGTGAGTCCAATGCAATCTCCCAAACCATGAAGATGGACTCGACGAGTTAATCATACAACTCGGCGAGTCATAGACTTAACACATTCTTATGAGTGAGATGAACTCGACGAGTTCAAGGGAAACTCGGCGAGTCGGTTGAAGATGGTCCCTATGGTATGACTTGCATTTGACCATAAAACTTGTCCCGGTCCTCCATATATAGTTGCACACGATTTTAGAAGTGTTGTGTTATTTCTACCTTTAAAATTCACGTCAGTCGTATTGGACCTTTACATCCTCTCTGGGATACATTACCACTAATAGAAATCACGTCAAAATCATTAGTTTAAGGTTTCGTGATTAATAAATTTGAAAACATCTGATTTTTAATTTTTTATAAATATTTTTATTAAAAATATTTCAAATATGAAATTAAATATTAAGTTATAGCCTGAATCCAAAAATGCTTTAGTAAATTCCATTTGAGGTGTGCAAGTCCATCAACGGATAGAAACAACTTTAGCAATTTTAAGAAAATTAATATTATACTGGTTTTGAATTCTTAAAACGGTCATATCTTTTGTATACGAACTCCGTTTTGGACGTTCTTTATCTTTTTGGAGACGGAGAAACACGTACTACGAAACTAGAGTGTTTGTTTTTCTCTAAACGGCTTAATACGAAATTTCAGTTTTTCAGTTGCATTCTTTGGGTTGCAATTTTGAGTTGTTTGATTTGTTTGTCATATTACATATTTGGAAGTAAATTACAATCTAGTATCTTATAATAGTTAAAATAACTCATTTACTTTAACATTATATGCACTAAAACTCAATGATTCAAATTCACATGAGGTTTATTCTGATCTTGACCGTTCACAGTCTTTGACAAAACTTCCGAGATGTCACATGCACATTTTTGAGCTCATTTCTTCTATGTTTTGACCTAGTTTGGAAGAGACATCCATGCACATAAAGCACCAATTTTTATGATGATTTGACTGAAGGAAATACTTTTGGAAGTTATGGACTTTTGACTTTGGTGATTAAGTGCTTAATTGATTAGTTCATGCCTTAATTTGTTATTTAGGACCAGGGTTTAGAGATCTTGACTTATTGGGATGTGTTAATGGATAAAGTTGGAAACTTTATCCATCAATACCATGGGAAGGACAAGATATGAACTTTGGAACTCTTGGAATGGATGGAAAACAACTAAATCAACTAAGCTGTTGAGATCCAGTTTCTAGGACGTGGCATTTTGTGTAACGCCCGTAGATCCGGGCTAGTCAATTTAGAGGCAATAGGGGTCGAAAACGAATTTTCGACAAAAGATTATTTAGAATAAATATTTTGAACCAAGTTGTAGTATATTTCACAAGGTTTCCGTACATATATAGAACGCCGAAATCCGAGTTATAACGAAGAAGTTATGACCCGTCGAAGTTTCGCGACGGAACCGGTACGACACCGGGAAGCGTAAATAGTGAATTTACGATAGAGCGAGTTTTAGCATTAGCGATATAAACGAAGATTGTAGAGTATGTTAAACTAAGAGCATAAATAAAAAGAATGCCCAAATCTGACTTCGAATGAAGAAGTTATGATTTTTCGAAGTTTCGGATTAGCGGTGTACAACCCCAAATTCGAATATTAGATCGAGTATTTTTAGCCGACACAACCTAAACGAGAATCGAAGATCTCAATAAGAGTAGCGTAACGAGAAAAAGATGGGCGAAAACGGATGTCGGATGAAGAAGTTATGAGAATTTAACGGACCAATCCTGTCCCGGCCCGTTAATAATATAAAATTTAATCGAATAAAATTAGCCGACAGAGTCTAAACAAAAGTTGTAGAGTATGTTCCCACCTTCGCGTGGATATAAAGAACGTCGAAAACGGAGCACGTATGCGAAAGTTACGATTTTTAGAAGTTGAGGGTGAGATTTGCAAAACTGATGCAAGGATTGATGACGTGGCCTAACTCCCAGCCGTCCGATGAACTCGCTTCGGATGAGTGACATGCCACCCTCGCATTACGTCCAACGTCCGAGCTCAGGTACGTGTCGCGTACGCATTGCACTCCTCGGTCCAGCTTGAGCCACGTCGCCCTGTCCGAAGCTTGCCACCTGTCTGCCTTATCCGAAGCTACGCCCCGCGTAGAGCTTCTGAACGCCCAGCGTAGCGAGCCCCTCGCGGCTATAAAAGGAGGCCGAGGCTGCCCACATTTTTCACACCAAAATCCATTCTCTCTCTAATTTCTTTCTCTCTCTAGCTTCCCAAACCACCCCTAAGCCCTAGGAAAAATACCTAGCACCCTAAGGAAGCCCCGAGGCTCCTAGAGTCCCGAGAAAAAGTGTCTTTCGGTTTCGAAACGCTGCTCCAAATAAAGTTCCGATTTTCGATAAAATTCGTTGTAAGTGAGCTATGCTTACGCAATTTTTAATATAGCTTCCAAATAATTATAGTAATGTTATTAGGTCGTTAAAATAATTATTTGGGCTATTATTATGAGTTGTATTAAGTGTTATTTAATGCTTATATAATAATAATAATAGTCAGACTATTAATTTGTCGCGGTTATCGTTAGACTAAACCCTAGTGGTATTGATACTAGGTTTTATCGAAGGAAATTGCTTTGAGAGTATCAAAGCGCTGTCCGAGTGCTGAGTCACCACCTTTCAGGTGAGTGCATGGTCCCCTTCAACTTACACATAGATATGAAGTATTTACTACGTGCTATGTGTGCATATTGTCTGTTTACTTGTTGTCTATGCTCGGTGAAAGATTTTATACATGTTTTAAATGATTTAAACTATATATGTATTTTATATCTACGAAAATGTTGGGGTAAAACATGGGTAGATATAATAGATGAAATATGAGTTGGACGATGAGTTGAGAGGTGATATAGACTATGAGGTATGGGTGAGCGGTGTACGAGGTGAGAAGCCTTTTTCCCAAACGATGTCCCCGTCATTCAGCAGAGTATGGATGACAACCACGGACTACTCTAGATAGTCCAGTGGAACACTAGCAGGCTCGCAACCTGTAGGTGTTGTGAACGATGTGTTCACTCAGTGAACTCTAAACCTTGGTGATCATGCAGACTTGATGCCTAGACCCTGGTGATCATGCAGACTTGGTGCCAAAACCCTGGCGACTATGCCGACTTAGTGCCTAAACCCCAGTGACGATGGACTTCGTGCCGATTCCTTAGGATGATCCTTAGGAATGTATGAACGAGGAATGGTTGATTCTTAGGGTAGATCCTTAAGAATAAAGAAGATAATGGGGATGGGTAATTGGGTTGATTGTTTGATTGTTTGGACATAATAATTATATTATTGTGGGTTGAAAACCCTATGTACTCACCAGGTTTCCCAACCTGACCCACTCAGTTTATTTATATCACAGGTGTTGATATGAAGTTACATTACACTGAGAGATTTAAAGAGATGTAGATCACTAGTGTAAATAAATGTAAGTACTGTTTATGCTTATGTTTCTGTATTAACGATGACATCCCAAATGTTTTAAAATGAACAAAATATGTTTCTTCGAAAATGTTTTAAAAACGTATTTATCGTGTTTTTCTAGGAACAAATTCCGCAACATTTTTATTAAAAGAAGTACTCTGATTTTTATAAAGTATAAACAAAATTGGTCTTTTCTGGCCGTGAAAATGGGGATGTCACAGTTGGTATCAGAGCATTAGTTTAAGCGAACTAGGAATATGGATTATTTCTAGACTTAAACTTAGAATGCTAAGCGATGATTGTGAGGTGTGAGCACTAGCTTATTTTAGGAATGATGCCTAAATCGCTTTTATGTGCTAAATGATTTGTTATACTATAGCTTGATCAGATCTATGGTCTGTTGCCGACCGGATCTGGAAACCTTATGTGTTTAGGATTTTAAACCTACGAATACGATATTAGAACTAGCACGTAAACGTTTCGGAGTGATAAGGATGATTTAAACGTCAATCCTAAGTAAAGGTCTAGATTCACCTTATTTGGTGTATAGATCAAGATGGCAAGAACCCGTAGCGGAAACGTGAATGCAAATGGGAACCGAAACCAACCCCCGGTGATTGAGCAAATACCGGTTGTGGTAGCCGCTGCTGAGCCAATATCAATGGCCGGAGTGCAAGTGATGATCCAGGCGATGTTGGATCGTCAAATAGAGGAAACCAGACGTTTTCTCCAGCAAAATCGAGAGGAAGCGACCATACAGATTGAACAACCCGAGTTGAACGAAGGGCAGACTGAGGAGGGAAACTACAGTGGGATTGTTGGTCAAGCCAACCCATCGATAGTTAGGCAAAACCACCAGGATGGAGGAAATGATGGACGTGGATGCAAATACAAGGATTTCATGGCGTCCAAACCACCGAGTCTATCTGGAAGCCCGACGCCGGTGGAAGTCATGAACTGGATCTCTGAGATGGAGATGATGTTTGAGAGTTGCGAGTGTAGCAACAGGCAGAAGATCCCTGAGATGGAGACGATGTTTGACAGACCTACTGTCATAGTTCATCCAGAACCCCTCGAAAATCACAGGAAACCGTACGACCTTGACCCAGCAAGGAGTGGCCCTTGACTGGGAAGTTAAACAAGAAAAGGAAACCTTGGAGATTCCAAGTGAGAGACCAAGTTCTTTAGGAAGTCTCACTCTGGGAATGGCTTAATACGCTTCATAAAGCGTGGACAGCTAAATCCAAGATAGATAGGACCTCCGAGATTCTTACCAAAATCGGTCCTGTATCTCGCAGACTAGATCTACTCCGCGAACTCAGTAACGTACATTCTACTCTTCGCGTCTTCATCGTGAAACCATACCTTTTCGTTAGGACTCTTGTAAGTCCACTCGTCGAGATCCTCGCCTTCGTATTAGAACCGTAGTGACCCTCGACCGAGAGGTCAAGCGGACGAAGCAACACTGTCGCCCATTAGTGAAGGTTCGTTGGAATACCAACCGAGAACCCAATTTCACTTAGGAGCGCTAGAACCAATCGATTAGGAAGTTTCCACCTCACGACTCGGTCATTCATACCTACTTCCTTATCTAAATTCTAATTTCGGGACGAAATTCCCTTTAACAGGGGGATGATGTGACAACCCGAAATTTCCATTCTGAATAAACCATATCAAACCAATAGAAGTTAGAACGGTTACATTGAAATTCCAGACTTTGGGTATAAGTTTGAGTATTTCAGGATTAGCACTTAAGGAGATATCAGGAGAGTGGATGCACTAGGGTTTTCTACAACACTGTTATTCCAATACTCTAGGATATTAGAGTTCATTCCGGGAATAAAATATTTTCTGCCAAAAAATCCTAGGACTATATATAGAAATCTGAACCATATTCATTCATTAGTTACATTTCCAACTAGAGAAAAGTCAAATTCTCTCTCACGGATCTTCGGGTTTTTATCCCAAATCGTGAGTACTTCTATCTAGTTATATTATATAGCTTAGATTGTGTTTTATAACATCAAAATCGGATCAAAACCCCAAGATTTGGGAGTTTACTGCCCAAGAACACTTGGAGAGTAAACTCCTTTATAAGGGCCAAAGTGTGCCCAATGTCCCTCAAAGCCTTGGAACTCAAACTAGAAGCTACCATTACATGTTTAGACCACAAAATCACTTAGAAACAAGGGCTAGAAGTGAGTTCACGGCCAAGGAAGTTCTTGGGCCGTGAACTCCATTTTTATGTGCCAAAATGCCCTAAAGGCCTTCCTTAAGCCAAGAGACTAATTTAGACAAGTACCCTAATGTGTTTAGGACTAGCAAACACCTTTAGAACACCAAGAAGAAGGTGTTCACAGCCCAAGAAGTTCCAGGGCCGTGAACTCCAAATAATAGTGCCAAATGGTGCTATAAACTCTTCTAAAGCCTTGTACACTAGCATAAGTTTAGTTCCTAGTAAAATTAGGGACTTGAAAACACCACAAACACCCTCCCAAGGGAGATTACGGCCGTAATCTCCAAGGGATTGGTCCCAAGGCCGTGAACTCCTAAAAGGAGTTAAAAGGAAGCCCAAACACTTGTTTAAGCCTTGAAGCACTTCACCACTTAAGTTGTAATAATTTTAAGCTTCATTTAGGGACCCTATAGAGAGTTTACGGCCAGGAGTTTACTCCCCTGGGCCGTAAACTCCAAGACATATGGTCTTTTGACCATAAACTCCCATAAGAGGTCTTGCACTCCTTTGTTGCAACCCATTAGCCTCCTAGCACTTGACCAAAAGTGTTTTCCTCACATTAGGATGTTTATACATGTTTAATTAGTGTTATAATCACTAATTGTTTATATACATATGTCTTCATATGTAATTAGGACCATTGTGTGTGTCTAAAGTCTTCACTTGGCACCTAGCAGTCCTACCTCATCAGTTCATCTGTATCACCCACAACAGGTGAGTTCATACCCCTGAATCAATGTTTTAACTGTTTTTAAATGTTTTATGGGGGGATACAAGTAGAATCATGCTAGATATTATATCAATCACTTGTGATTAATAAACATCATTTAAATGATTGGCTACTCATTAGCCGTTTTTACCGAACAGTTTCCTTCAAATGATTTCTATAAACACTTCGTATGTTTAAAACTCCTTATTAAACTATACATTTTACTTTGTATGTTCCATTTCAAACTCATTTACAATTGTGTTTCCAATAAATGTTTATTTATACTTAAACCGTTTTATCAAACCCATGCTTTCAAACCGTTTTATGGATTGACATCAAGTCGATCTTTCCTTAGATAATAGTTATGATCAAAGGTTTTACAAAACTTATTTTATGCTTTTATATTATAAATGCATGTCTCTATATGTATAGTTATATAAGGAATGTTTAAAAGACTTAGGAAGGCTATCCACCCTATTTCCTTTTCCTCGATTTGGATGTGGTCTTGTGGGATATCGGGTACCCGTCCGAAGGTCGTTTAAATATTAGTTATATATCATGTGTACATATATAGTCATAAAGGTCCTTCCAGTACATCCAATGCCCTTGGGTAGCAAGGGTATACATCCATGTCCATACGTACCAGTTAGATTACTAGTAAACTACCATATGGGTAGTTTAGGAAGATACTAGAACTATTACTAGAACGCGATATCATACAATGAGTCAGTTCATTCATGAGTCAATACTTTCTAGAACATTACAGTATATTACTATACTTTCTAGATAGAGAGAGCATACATTATAGCTAGAACATTACAGTACATTACTATACTTGCTAGATAGAGAGAGAACACACATTACAGCTAGCACACGTAGAACATTTCAGTACATTACATATACATAAATACGTTGACATAATTGTGATCCACTGTATCGGAGCATGCCTTCAATGTCATGACCCGAGTTGTAGCCATAGTCTCTTGGAGGGAGAGCGTGAGTTTGCGTAGAGATCTATATTGGATTGACTATCCTACACCTTGTTGCTAGCTACAATCGGACCTGCAGGTCTACGGGTGCCAAACGCCATTTCTTTTTACGACCTACCTTTGTCGTTGTTATCCAGTCGATAGTATGGTACAATTAATCACATGATGCCTTAATATAAATCTGGTTTAAGGTAGTTAGTACAGCAGTAGTTCTTATAGCACTACACTACAGTACTACATTAATTTTCCCTTTACAGATATTTAGTGATCTTTTCACTTAAACATTAAATGTAAAACTATATTTTGTTAATGATAGTTACACTTGGAAAATTACACACTTTTACCAGAAGCGAACATTTAGAGCAGTTAGGTCTTGGTAGAAGACTACATTCAGAGCAGTTAGGTTTTGGTAGAAGACACCCTTATATAATAGTAGGAATCATAGGGATTTCTAGGGTTTTTCAAACATTTACAGTTGATTTACAAAACATTGTTATACTTACAGTTCATATACATTCTCAATACTTACAGTTCATATACATACAAATTCTTACATACAAGTTAAGACACTAAAATACTTATGATCTCACCAGCTTTAAAGTTGATACTCTCTTTCAAAATTACTTGTATTCTCAGGTCAACCATAGACAGGTACCGATGCAAGGTTTAGAGAAGATGGAGCTCGTTCAAGACTCATCTTTCATTTGGTTTATGCTTTACTGTTTATCAAAATTTGACAGAACACACTTGTATAATAATTATAATATCAATGCAATGGATGATATTGTTGCTTGTTTACTACTTTTCATTGTTTTGTTACAGTACATGACGTCCTCCGCCCCAGAACGATTCCGCCGTTCTTGGTTTTGGTGTGTGACAAAGGGAAACTCGGCGAGTCGGTTGAAGATGGTCCCTATGGTATGATTGAAGGATAACCCGTCGAGTTCTTGCTAGACTCGACGAGTAGAGTTGGGAGTTGTATTGAGTTGGAGGAGTATGGACTCGATGAGTTGGTAGACCAACTCGGCGAGTCAAGTCAACTGGATGTAGACCAAAGTTGACTTTGATCGGATCTAAGTTGACCCTGGTAAAGGGTTACAAGTACAAGTTGATAACTTAGAAGGGTTGTCGTGTAGGGATTAATAATATTTTTATACATATACGAAAAAATTATGCTAGTGTATTCATAACAATAAGGTAAATTATTAAATAATAATATTTTTATAAAGTAGATTTATTATATTTTCACATAAAAAGGGAATCGATTTGTATAAACATAATTAGGCACATGTATTCCCTCCGAAATAATTATAATATTAAAAAGGGGTCATAAGCACTCACTTTCGTAGTATGAGTTCCAATCATTTGAATTCGGTTTCTTTGAGAAGCTAGACGTGAGAAAGCGTCAATCCAAAATTCTTGAACTTCGAAATACTCTCGGGACCATTTCATAACAAGTTGGAACTATTCGGGACTGATTTGTAACTTCACTAGAGTATAAGGATGTTTGGTAATTTAATTAACCGAAGTAGGATTACTTTGGTAAAAATAATTTCAAAGGAGGGGCTAAAATAGTTATTTTTATTCAATGTTTGAAGATTAGGATTTCTTATGTTAAAAATAACCTAATGAGGGGCTGTTTGTGGATAAATGGAATCATATTTTGGGGATCGGGGCCTATTTTGAATAAAGAATTTAAACAGCAAGGGCATTTTGGTCATTTCCTAAATCAAAACTGGCTTAGGGCTTTTTATGCCCGTGTTCGTTTTATGATCGGGCAAAAATAGAGGCACAAATTCGAACACAAGGCAGATGCGAAGGAAGGCACTGAGGCAATGAGGAATCGGAAGCAAATTAGTTGGGAGGGAAAAGACTCGATCTTCATCTGATCGGGGAAAGGAATCGTCATCAATTTCGACTGATTGAGAAGACGACCGAATGGGATCGTCATAGAAACGAGGGAGCGGAAAGTTGGACACGAACGAAGCAGCGGGGGAAGAGGCGTACAATGGTAGCAGCGCTTCGTTGGTCGATTAATCGCGAAGAGGGACCGCCGTCTCTGGGGTTCGACGAGGCCGCAGAGGCGAAGTAGCCAAGCTGCTGGGGTCTTCGGTTTTTTGATTCGGTTCCAGCAGCGGTACACGAAAAGGGAAAATACGAGGTTTTGGTGGTATTGATGTGGAAACACGAAGAGGGAGAAGGCGAGGGCAGAGGTCTCGGTCTTTGGCCGGTCGCGAAGGAGAACGAAGGCGGAATCGTAACGCTCTCTTTGAAGGGGCAAGACAAGCTGCGATATCTCAGGTGGGGACGGCTTGGCAGCAAGGATCGATGGAAGGAAGAAAAGGTTCGATGATAGATTTTTTTGGTGCTTGGAGCTCAAACGCAGAAGGTATTACCGTTTCTTTTTTTTTTCTCTATGATTTCGGAATATGAATGTTGAAGATAAAGGGGCATTTTTTGTTAGATATTTGACTAAAAAGATAGATTTAATCAATAAATTTAGATGGTGCTTTTGGTTTTGCTGTTTTATAGGGAATGAAAGAAAAGAATCATTGAGGCTTTACAAGAACAACACCTCCAATGGAGGCGTTCTCGACTGGAATGAAGAAGAAGAATAAAGGAAATGGGTGCTTTGATTTTGGTGATTTATTGACTGCTCTACTTGAGGAAAGAAACACGTGTCATTCGAGTTTGAGTGTTTACTTTTGCATTGTACATGTTTTATTTTGAGTGTAGTTTTGATTGAGTGTGATATTGGGTTGAAGAATATTTTGCACGTAATCAAGTTCAGATGTGCAGGGACAAGTGATGTTGCAGGGACAAGTAATGTTGGTGACTTGTGTTTTAGTTGACAACTCACAAGGAGAAATAGGTTCAAACAAGTTTGTTTTAACCAGTTTGTTTTGGGTGTATTTTTGGATAAAATGGTTTGTTTTGTGTGTGTATGTATAAAATAAGGGTTGTACAATAATTTGTATAGTTTGTGTTGTAAATAGTCTCATTTTTGTATCTAATGTGTGTATTGATTTAATTAAGTATGCATTTAGCAATATTATAACTTGTATTTCTACTTGTCTCATTTTTGTATGAATTGTGTGTATTGATTTAATTAAGTACGAATTTGTGTATATGTATCGTTGAGAAATTTTATTAGTTTTATTCTTGCTATATATATAAATTTAACAATAAGTTAGGAATTGTAAAATTGTTAATTTTTAAACATTTATCTTTTAATTCCACAATTAACACATATATAATGCATGCTTAAGAGATAAAAATATAAAGAATTGAAGATTTATACATAATACGCATCAAAATTTGTCATATATACTATTAATTGGTATTTGAAAATTTAGATGTCATATATATAAATTTATATATATTTAGTAGTGTTATATAATTTTAATTATATAACATCTATGCATTGAGTTTATATGATTGTCATACATTGTATATTTTATAAAACTTTAATAAGATGACTTGCATTTGACCATAAAACTTGTCCCGGACCTCCATATATAGTTGCACACGATTTTAGAAGTGTTGTGTTATTTCTACCTTTAAAATTCACGTCAGTCGTATTGGACCTTTACATCCTCTCTGGGATACATTACCACTAATAGAAATCACGTCAAAATCATTAGTTTAAGGTTTCGTGATTAATAAATTTGAAAACATCTGATTTTTAATTTTTTATAAATATTTTTATTAAAAATATTTCAAATATGAAATTAAATATTAAGCTATAGCCTGAATCCAAAAATGTTTTAGTTAATTCCATTTGAGGTGTGCAAGTCCATCAACGGATAGAAACGGCTTTAGCAATTTTAAGAAAAATTAGTATTATACTAGTTTTGAATTCTTAAAACGGTAATATCTTTTGTATACGAACTCTGTTTTGGACGTTCTTTATCTTTTCGGAGACGGAGAAACACGTACTACGAAACTAGAGTGTTTGTTTTTCTCTAAACGGCTTAATACGAAATTTCAGTTTTTCAGTTGCATTCTTTGGGTTGCAATTTTGAGTTGTTTGATTTGTTTGTCATATTATGTATTTGGAAGTAAATTACAATCTGGTATCTTATAATATTTAAAATAACTCATTTACTTTAACATTAGTTGCACTAAAACTCAATGATTCAAATTCACATGAGGTTTATTCTGATGTTGACCTTTCACAGTCTTTAACTAAAATTCCGAGATGTCACATGCACAATTTTGAGCTCATTTCTTCTATGTTTTGACCTAGTTTAGAAGAGACATGCATGCACTTAAAGCACCAATTTTTATGATGATTTGACTGAAGGAAATCCTTTTGGAAGTTATGGACTTGTGACTTTGGTGATTAAGTGCTTAATTGATTAGTTCATGCCTTAAGTTGTTATTTAGGACCAAGGTTTAGAGATCTTGACTTATTGGGATGTGTTAATGGATAAAGTTGGAAACTTTATCCATCAATACCTTGGGAAGGACAAGATATGAACTTTGGAACTCTTGGAATGGATGGAAAACAACTTAATCAATTAAGCTGTTGAGATCCAGTTTCCACGACGTGGCATTTTGGCAGCCATGATGTAGCAACTCTGTGATGCTCGACTATTTTGTCATTATTCTACCACGGCGTGGCCAACAGGAGGCCACGATGTAGGGACTCACTGAAGTTGACTTTAACTATTGACTTTTTGACTTAGCTGACTTTGGCCATTTGACTAGTTATAGAAGGTAGACTAAGGTTTTACCATGTATGGTTTAATAGTAGGTGTATAGCACTCGATTCATTCAATGTAAGATCTGCCAGTTGTTGGCTACATTTGCAAAGTGAGTCTTCTCACTATATTGTCTAGGTTGCTAAATTGTCTGTAACGTCCTGAAAATCGTGACATAAAAATTTTTGTTTTTAGATTAATAAATCGTTATTACATATCCATCCCATAAAACCATTGTAACTAAGTTTTATCAAAACATCGACAAACAGAGTAACTTTGTAACACCTGATTCCTGGTATGCATTTAATTTAAATAATTCTTATATTTTCTGGGACTCGACGAGTTGGGGGCCCAACTCGTCAAGTAGACTCGTGATCCACGGGAAGTTTAAGTGATCTGCTCGATGAGTCGGGAGACCGACTCGGCGAGTTGATGTTGTTTGAGTGAAACCCTAAATTTGAGGGTTTGCACCATATTTAAACAACTTATCTCTCCCCATCTCAACCTCCATCACCCCTTATACTTCCAAAAGACATAAGCCTGAAACACTAGCTTTCTTAGAGTGTTCTAAGGCCATTTTTGTGCATTTTAGTGAATTCTGAAGCTTGAGAAGACGAAAGGAGCTTGGGAGTTCAAGGTGAAGCTAGAAGATCCAGAGATTATGTTCCATTTTCAGGTCATTTAAGGTAAAAAGCTTCTATCTTGATCTTCCATGTGTTTAATCATGTTTAGGGCTTGGATTTTGGTATATGTAGGGCATTCTAAGCCATTTTCGAGTTGTGGAGTGTAATATGGAGTTATGGCTTCAGATCTTGGTCTTTGGAGGGGTCTTATGGCATAAAGGTGCCAACTCTATGGCCATGAGAGCCCCATGCATCTAGTAAGTCTCATTTTCGTCCTTTTAAGCTTAAAGATCCATGCATGGACGTAAAGTTCATGACTTTATGTGTTATATCGACCCTAAGAGGTCAGATCTACCCTTTGGATGAGATGAGCTTAGCAAAAATCGAGTTTATGGACAAGGACCTTAGTGGACTCGGCGAGTTGTTCTTAGGACTCGGTGAGTCTGGTAGTGGTTGTGTAACCTTTGCTGTTTTGGGGGTCTAGTTGAGTCTAGAGAAGGACTCAACAAAGTTGGACGAGATGATAGACCTGAAAATCATAGGACTCGACGACTGTATGAACAAACTCAGTGAGTCCAAGGCAATCTCCCAAACCATGAAGATGGACTCGACGAGTTGATCATACAACTCGGCGAGTCATAGACTGAACACATTCTTATGAGTGAGATGAACTCGACGAGTTCAAGGGAAACTCGGCGAGTCGGTTGAAGATGGTCCCTACGGTATGATTGAAGGAGAACCCGTCGAGTTCTTGCTAGACTCGACGAGTAGAGTCGGGAGTTGTCTTGAGTTAGAGGAGTATGGACTCGACGAGTTGGTAGACCAACTCGGCGAGTCAAGTCAACTGGATGTAGACCAAAGTTGACTTTGACCGGATCTGAGTTGACCCTGGTTAAGGGTTAGAAGTACATGTTGATAACTTAGAAGGGTTGTCGTGTAGGGATTAATAATATTTTTATACATATACGAAAAAATTATGCTAGTGTATTCATAACAATAAGGTAAATTATTAAATAATAATATTTTTATAAACTAGATTTATTGTATTTTCACATAAAAAGGGAATTGATTTGTATAAACATAATTAGGCACCTGTATTCCCTCCATAATAATTATAATATTAAAAAGGGGTCATAAGCACTCACTTTTGTAGCATGAGTTTCAATCATTTGAATTCGATTTCTTTGAGAAGCTAGACGTGAGAAAGCGTAAATCCACAATTCTTGAACTTCGAAATACTATCGGGGCCATTTCATAACAAGTTGGAACTATTGGGGACTGATTTGTAACTTCACTAGAGTATAAGGGATGTTTGGTAATTTAAGTAACCGAAGTAGGATTACTTTGGTAAAAATAATTTCAAAGGAGACGCTAAAATAGTTAATTTTATTCAATGTTTGAAGATTGGGATTTCTTATGTTAAAAATAACCTGATGAGGGGCTGTTTGTGGATAAATGGAATCATATGTTGGGGATCGGGGCCTATTTTGAATAAAGAATTTAAACAGCAAGGGCATTTTGGTCATTTCCTAAATCAAAACTGGCTTAGGGCTTTTTATGCCTGTGTTCGTTTTATGATCGGGCAAAAATAGAGGCACAAATTCGAACACAAGGCAGATGCGAAGGAAGGCACTGAGGCAATGAGGAATCGGAAGCAAATTAGTTGGGAGGGAAAAGACTCGATCTTCATCTGATCGGGGAAAGGAATCATCATCGATTTCGATTGATTGAGAAGACGACCGAACGGGATCGTCATAGAAACGAGGGAGCGGAAAGCTGGACACGAACGAAGCAGCGGGGGAAGAGGCGTACAATGGTAGCAGCGCTTCGTTGGTCGATTAATCGCGAAGACGGACCGCCGTCTCTGGGGTTCGACGAGGCTTCGATATCTCGGGTGGGGACAGCTTGGTTGCAAGGATCGATGGAAGGAAGAAATGGTTCGATGATAGATTTTTTTGGTGCTTGGAGTTCAAACGCAGAAGGTACTACCGTTTCTTTTTTTTTTCTTTCTCTCTGTGATTTCTGAATAAGAATGTTGAAGATAAAGGGGCATTTTTGGTTAGATATTTGACTGAAAAAGATAGATTTAATCAATAAATTTAGATGGTGCTTTTGGTTTTGCTGTTTTACAGGGAATGAAAGAAAAGAATCATTAAGGCTTTACAAGAACAACACATCCAATGGAGGCGTTCTTGACTGGAATGAAGAAGAATAAAGGAAATGGATGCTGTGTTTTTGGTGATTTATTGACTGCTCCTCTATTTGAGGAAAGAAACACGTGTCCTTTGAGTTTGAGTGTTTACTTTTGCATTGTACAAGTTTTATTTTGAGTGTAGTTTTGATTGAGTGTGATATTAGGTTGAAGAATATTTTGCACGTAATCAAGTTGTGATGTGCAGGGACAAGTGATGTTGCAGGGACAAGTGATGTTGCAGGGACAAGTGATGTTGGTGACGTGTTTCAGTCGACACTCACAATGAGAAATAGTTTCTAACAAGTTTGTTTTGGGTGTATTTTTGAATAAAATGGTTTGTTTTGTGTGTGTCTTTGTATAAAATAAGGGTTGTACAATAATTTGTATAGTTTGTACTGCAAATAGTCTCATTTTTGTATTTAATGTGTGTATTGATTTAATTAAGTATGTGTTTAGCAATATTATAACTTTTTTTTTTGTAATAGTCTCATTTTTGTATGAATTGTGTGTATTGATTTAATTAAGTACGAATTTATGTATCGTTGAGAAATTTTATTAGTTTTATTCATGCTATATATATAAATATAACTTATAAGTTAGGAATTTTAAAATTGTTAATTTTTAAACATTTGTCTCTTAATTCCACAATTAACACATATATAATGCATTCTTAAGAGATAAAAATATAAAGAATTGAAGATTTATACATAATAAGCATCAAAATTGGTCATATATACTATTAATTGGTATTTGAAAATTTAGATGACATATATATATAAATTTATATATATTTAGTAGTGTTATATAATTTTAATTATATAACATCTATGCATTGGGTTTATATGATTTTCATACATTGTATATTTTATAAAACATTAATAAGATGACTTGCATTTGACCATAAAACATGTCCCGGACCTCTATATATAGTGGCACACGATTTTAGAAGTGTTGTGTTATTTCTACCTTTAAAATTCACATCAGTCGTATTGGACCTTTACATCCTCTCCGGGATACATTACCACTAATAGAAATCACGTCAAAATCATTAGTTTAAGGTTTCTAGATTAATAAATTTGAAAACGTCTGATTTTAAAATTTTTATAAATATTTTAACTAAAAATATTTCAAATATGAAATTAAATATTAAGCTATAGCCTGAATCCAAAAATGCTTTAGGAAATTCCATTTGAGGTGTGCAAGTCCCTCAACGGATAGAAACGACCTTAGCAATTTTAAGAAAATTAGTATTATACTAGTTTTGAATTCTTAAAACGATAATATCTTTTGTATACGAACTCCGTTTTGGACGTTCTTTATCTTTTTGGAGACGGAGAAACACGTACTACGAAACTAGAGTGTTTTTTTTCTCAAAACGACTTAATACGAAATTTCAGTTTTTCAGTCGCATTCTTTGGGTTACAGTTTTGAGTTGTTTGACTTGTTTGTCATATTACATATTTGGAAATAAGTTACCATCTAATATCTTATAATAGTTAAAATAACTCATTTACTTTAACATTATATGCACTAAAACTCAATGATTCAAATTCACATGAGGTTTACTCTATTCTTGACCGTTCATAGTCTTTGACCTAAATTCCGAGATGTCACATGCATAATTTTGAGCTCGTTTCTTCTATGTTTTGACCTAGTTTGGAAGAGACATGCATGCACAACGTGCCATTTTGGCAGCCACGATGTGGCAACTGTGTGATGCTCGACTATTTTTTCATTATTCTGCCACGACGTGGCCAACTGGAGGCCACGGTGTAGGGACTCGCTGAAGTTGACTTTGACTGTTGACTTTTTGACATAGCTGACTTTGGCCATTTGACTAGTCTTAGAAGGTAGACTAAGGTTTTACCTTGTATCGTTTAATAGTAGCTGTATAGCACTTGATTCATTCAATGTAAGATCTTCTAGTTGTTGGCTACGTGTAAAAGGTGAGTCTTCTCACTATATTGTCTAGGTTGCTAAATTGTTTGTAACGTCCCGGAAATCATGACATAAAAATTTTTGTTTTTAGATTAGTAAATCGTTAATACATATCCTTTCCATAAAACCATAGTAACTAAGTTTTATCAAAACATCGACAAACAGAGTAATTCTGTAACACCTGATTCCTGATATGCATTTAATTCAAGTAATTCTTATATTTTTCTCTGGGACTTGACGAGTTGGGGGCCCAACTCGTCGAGTAGACTCGTGATCCGCGGGAAGTTTAAGTGATCTACTCGACGAGTCAGGAGACCGACTCGGCGATTAGACTTTGTTTGAGTGAAACCCTAAATTTGAGGGTTTGCATCATATTTAAACAACTTATCTCTCCTCATCTCAGCCTCCATCGTCCCTTATACTTCCAAAAGACATAAGCCTGAAACCCTAGCCTTGTTAGAGTGTTCTAAGGCCATATTTTTTGCATTTTAGTGAATTGTGAAGCTTGAGAAGAGGAAACACTACTAGAAAAAAGGCCTTTGACGACGCTCATTGCGCGTCGTAAAACGCTCAGACGACGCGCAAATGCGTGTCAAGGAAGGCCCTGTCATAAAGAGAGACGACGTGCTTTTGCGCGTCGTCTATAGACGACGCGCATTTATGACGCGCATTTACGACGCGCGGTTACGACACGCAATGCGTATCAAGGAAGGCCCTGTCATAAAGGAAGACGATACGCATTCGCGTATCGTAACCTTATGACGCGCGTGTTAATGACACGCAATGCGTATCAAGAAAGCCTTTGTTAAGAAAGGCCATGTCATAAATGAAGATGACACGCATGTTTGCGTATCATAATTTTAAATGTTAAAAAAAATTTATTTTTTATAGATTTTATTAATTTTCAAATTAAATTTGCATTTAATGCCTCACAAAATAAAATAAAATATCATATACAAAAAATATAATCCATTTCATAAAATTTAATGTCTTACAATTCTATTTCTTACAATATATAAATTTACATGTAAAAACATCTCTACAGTCTACATGTTTCATGCTTGATTTCCATCTTTTATTGTTTTTAAAAACAAAAGTTCTAACAAGAAACCTTCTTTTAGTAATGCAAGTGATGCTCTTGATAAGCTGATATTCTTAAGTGTAACGGATCCCTCATTACTTGGAGATGCTGGTGAGCTTGAAATCCAAATTAAACCTGATCCAGAAAAAGGGACAATCACAATATCATAAGATTACTTACTTTTCTTCATTCTTGAATCTTTCCTCATAAAATACAACTCTACAAGAGATTTATAAACCTTTTTTTACCCTTATTGTAGAGACACTGGTATTGGAATGACCAAAGAAGAACTAATAGACTGCCTTGGAACCATTTCTCAAAGTGGTACTTTACCTTCTTTCATATAAATCATTAGCAAATATGTACTACATTACATTAATTGGTTAATTTTATAAAATGTTGAATCTTTTTGTTTAGGAGAACAAGGATCTTGGAAATGATAACAGTTTAATTGGTCAGTTGTTTTTTACACTCTCTGGCACTGCAGTAGAAAAGATGTATTTTTTTTATACCAAGTGGCTCTCAGTCTCACTTTACAAATTTTCATGTTTTGGGAAAACAAAATACCTGATTATGACCCTTAAATATTGAGTCATCAACTGCAATTGAAGGTTTCTTGATGAAAGCCCTAATTTTCTTAAAGAGGAAGAGGCGACTAATCCGTAAATGGAAGCCTTTGGATTAGCTAGTCATCCAGTTTCTCTGAAAAATAGAACACCAGAATCAAACAACTATCAGTAAGCAATCAAGTTCCAAAACATTAAGTCACAAAGATATTATAATGGAATGAGACATTTTGAAAAGTTCATTATTTCATGTAGTTATTATTATTTATTTTTTCTTTTAACCAAACCCATAATTCCATTTTCAATAAAATGGTAAGTCAAAGATACATCCCTGTTTAACCTAAAATCCATCAAAACATTGAACTAACATACTAAATCAAGGACAAGTTAGCCAAAAAAATCCAGGAAAACACTAAACCAACATAAAGTTTCATAAATAAACTACATATCTTCCTTGTTGCCATCATTGTGGTGGTACTAGATTTTTTGTAGACAGACATAAAGGCATTGTAGTCAAACTGATGCGCTGCGCTGGTGTAGACTCAAATGGTGGGAAGTTGGCAAGATTGGCATTTGGAATCACAAGTAAAAGTGCCAATTGCGATAGAAGGTGCCTGAAAAAGATTACAACATTCTACTTTGAAAAATCCACCCAATTATAGCAATGAAAGTAGATTTGCTATTTTTTTGAATTAGAATGAAAATAACAAGGTTATACTTAATTACTTATACCTTTATCGCACTATGCATGGAATCCAATGACTCGAATTCCACAAACCCAAAACAAAATCCCTGTTGCTGGAAACAAAATACATGTTTCCAAAATTATATATAGCAAATTGATCAAACACATGAGAAGAGAATATAAATAATCAAACCTCATTACTTCTAACTTGGATGCCATTACTTTTGATGGGTCCAAATTTTTTGAATTCCTCCTCAAGTTGTGCAACTGATGCATTCATTGGCAAATTGCGTACATATATCGAGTGACCTTCAACTATACCCCACAAAATTAATATTAGTACATGTAAAAGAATTAAACACAACAAAATAGCAATATCCTTTTTCCTATTACATCATTGTACTTTAAAAAAAAATGAAAGTACATTGTTATTTATTGTATTTAGCAAAAAAAAAAGTAAAGAAGTTGATTACCATCATCATAAACTTTGCTGCTTTCAGGAGCATTAACAACCACAGGGAGTGATGTTGTTTCTGGTTCTGGTGAAGGCTTAGCTGGCCTAGGTTTGTGTTGATCAGTGTTGGCAGCAGGGGCCCACCTCAAGCCACTTGTCTGAACTGCTGCTCCACTAACCTTGTTTACTCTCACTTGTATATATTATGCATTTCGTTTAATTAAATAAATCAAGGGCAAAAAGTAAAGAGTAGATGATTGAATAAAAAAATTGTAACCCAAATGCCAATCTTGCACGCTTCTTACAATCTCTTGCATTGTCTAACAAAAAGATGGATGTGAAGTGTTTGAGGAGAATGGTAAACCCGACGGGCATTTTAACTTCCATCCAAGTCCGATGTCGTCACCAAACAGCTTACGGAATAGGAAGGTGATTGTATTTTCTTTTCTACAACCATTTGTTGCTGCATATTTGAAGGTGATTAGTTACCAATATATAAAGTTGACTCTAAATAAATATTAGTACTTATAATTTGACTTAATGGGCAACAATAAAAAATTCACATATAAGCTTATTACTAGCAAGAACTGATCATTATAAACCATAACAAAAACTATAATGAATTTACAAGCATTTTAACAAACTAGCTTTTAAATTTATCTTTAATGTAGAAAAGGCATATGTATAAAACGTAATACATAAGACATCTTTGGTCAATATTTCAAAAAATAAATAGACTTATATGAAGGCTATACTAATTAATTACTCTTTTTTGGTCAATGGTCAATTTATGATCACAGAATTCTCTGAAAGGTTAAGTAGATACTTACATAAGCTAATCATGCCTGCTTACTTGCCCGTCCACGATTGTCCTTAAAATGAGTGTCATGCCAGTTATCTATTGCATCTTGAATTTGTTGTGTCTCAGGATAGATTCATCAAAAGATTTGTCAAACAGTACTCATAAAGGTCTGTTTTTCCAAACCGCCTCTATAGATTCTTTCCTTTTGATGGACTTCATTTGATTTTTGTTTTGCTCCATTAATATAAAGATTAGAAAATAAGAAGATATTGAGAATATGAAGACACGGTATTGAAATAGTAACTTACAAGTCGCACAAGATGTAGGTACACTATCTAAATGGCAACGAGGAGGGTCACCATCACCGCCACAATCTCCACTGTGTCCTTGAGCCACATCAGCAGACAATAGACATGACTTCATAATTGTGACTAAAAAGTAACAATTACAATCCTCAGCACAAGTATTACAACAAGGCCCAACAATGTAATCACAAAAATCAAAGTTAATATCAGTTTAAACAAAAGAAAATGTTCACTTACATCAAAGAAAATGATTTCTCTGCACCGCGAACAAAGTTTTGTCAAGGGTCAGAAACTAGTCCTGATGAGGGCCAGCCAACGATGATTTAAACTCTACAAAATTCAAGAATTCCCAATTTTTGGTCAAAGTTCATGTTTTGCTTCAAAACCCAACCGAAGGCCAATCATGATTCAACACCTCAGGAACAATTCCCCAGTTTAAAGGTTTCAATTATCAAAATTTACAACACCCTAATTTTAAAATCAACCATCGTGTGTCGTGGGTATAACACAAAAAATCGGGGATGTCGGCGGTTGGAATAAATTAGGGAAATATGAAATTGACTTGGCATTTAAAGGATATGGATACATTTAGATTGGGAGATAGAGTAAAGAACCAGAAGCAAAAAAACATTGTTTCAAAATCAAGATTTAGCACTATATTTAAGATGCATATCCAAAAGATGGATGAAAGAGCTTACCGAAAGTGAAGGAGACGCCACAGGTGAGAAGACGTAGTAGGTGAGCGGACGCCGGAGGTGAAAGATGCCCAAGGTGAGGCCGGAGACATACGTGAGGGCGTAAGGGCAGGCTAAGGCACAAACAAAGGCAGAGAGGTTTTCTTTTTTGGAGGACAAAGAAATGGAAGTCTGATGATAAACTAGGGCTTAAGACGATAAAGTCCATACGCAATTTCCATTGGGCCCCACCGTAAGTTGCAGTAGGGCGTTGTCAACGTGAAGAGTTGTAGATCCCCAATCGCCAGTTCTATGAAGGATTTTGTGAGGTCCGCATCCCTAGTTTTTTGAAGCGGGGTTTAAGAATTATAAGAAGAGAACGGAAGAATGAGGTTTAGATGAGATCGTCGGTGAGGAAAAAGAACTGGTGATAGAAACTAGGGTTTTTGTGGGAGACGGAGAAGAAAAATAAGAAGCGAGCCTGATTGTTTGGTCGTCGATTTTATTATATGGAGCAAGAAGAATATAGCGGCGGGGAAGAAGGAACGTGAATGGCCAGTGGTTATGTCTAGGGTTAGAGAGAGAGAGAGAGAGAGAGAGAGAAAGAAAAGGGAGAGAATGGCTCTGTGCGAGAGGTAAGGCGCGACCCATAGGATCAGAGTGAGAAGCGGGGTATTCAAAATTTTAGAATTTCAGATCCCTCTTTAAAAATGTGCGTTTAGTTAAAAAAATATAAAGCGACATTTTTAGACGACACACACTTAAAATAAGCGCCCTCCGTGTTTTTAATTTTGTTTTGTTTGACACTAATTGTACGGCACGCACAAATGTGTGTCCTCTATCCTTTAAATTTTGGAAAACTGACATCGATTTTTAGGGCACACACAAATGCGTATCCTCTATTAGCGCGTGTCATTGATTGCGCGTCGTAAAAGGCTATTTTTCTTGTAGTGAAAGAAGCTTGGGAGTTCAAGTTGAAGCTAGAAGATCTGGAGATTGTGTTCCACTTTCACCTCATTTAAGGTAAAAAGCTTCTATCTTGATCTTCCATGTGTTTAATCATGTTTAGGGCTTGGATTTTGGTATATGTAGGGCATTCTAAGCCATTTTCAGGTAGTGGAGTGCAATATGGAGTTATGGCTTCAAATCTTGGTCTTTGGAGGGTCTCATGGCATAAAGGTGCCAACTCTATGGCCATGAGAGCCTCATGCATCTAGTAGGTCTCATTTTGGTCCTTTTGAGCTTAAAGACCCATGCATGGACGTAAAGTTCGTAACTTTACGTGTTATATCGACCCTAAGAGGTCAAATCTACCCTTTGGATGGGATGAGCTTAGCAAAAATTGAGTTTATGGACATGGACCTTTGTAAGGTCCTGAAACAGATCTTACCAATGATCAAACAACCAAAACAATGAATAACAACGAGAAAGAAGTAGAAACCGAAATCAGAACAAGCTTGCACACGCTTCTATTGATAAAAGACGTCTGGTACAACTTGTGAATATCTACCATAAACTTTGTGGCATCAGCAACCATCAAATGTCCTAGCTTGCATCTATATATAATGGACTTGGGTCGACTTTGGGTTTACGGCCGTAAACTCATCACACGACCGCAAAATACACAAAAACTACTAAAATTGCATATTGACTCAAAAGAACCTATTACAAATGAAAGCCTAGACCAAACCAATAACTGGACCCTTCAATTGTTGGAGTAGTGTCTAAGTCCATAACTATTTTGGTATGTACTTGACCCGATGGTGCATGGTCCTTTTGGGTTGCCTTCACCAAAGCAACTTGATAGGATGAAATATGGAGAGAAAGGATCAAATATGATTTATTAATATATTATGAGAATAATATATTAAAGGAGAAATCATATTGTTTAATTAATATTAGTCAAGAATTAATAAGAATTAAGTTTGTGACTAAAAGAGATTAATTAAACTTAAGGGACTGGAATTGTAATTATAATATAATTGCAATTTGGGCTATGGATTGCCTTATATTAAGGAGTGGACGAATTCTATGGGGAAACCCATTAGAAATCGTCCAAGGCCTTTAAGGAAAGGAGTCCATGGGTTTCTTAGGGCTTAAGCATCCAAATTAGGGTTTCCTTGTTAGATAACCCTAATAGCCTCACTATTTAAAGAGCCCTTATGCCCCAAAAACGTGGAAAAGCTTCCTTCTATGGTTTCCACACGTTTTGGGCAGCCTCCTTCTCTTCTCCTCTTCATCCTCTTGCTCTTGGTGTTTGTGAACCATTAGAGGAGTGACATTTGTGACTCTAAGCTTTCTAAAGTCAATACAAGAAGGATTTGAGATTGTTATTGCTACATAACAATCAAGGTATGATCTAAAGCCTAATTTATATGTTATCATATTCTAGATCTAGGGTTTATAGTCTTGGATGAATTGCATGTATAATAGAGAAACCTAGATCCAAGCATTAGGGTTTGTATGAGCACATAGGATGTTCTTATGACCAAAACCCATCAGTGGTATCAGAGCCTAGATTGGTTTCTATTGTATTGATGCCTTGTATGTTTGTTCAAGTTGAAAAAATTCGATTTTTGTGAAACTGCCTGATGAACTCGGCGAGTCCCATAGTGGACTCGGCGAGTAGGCTCGACTCGGCGAGTCCATTGGGGTACTCGGCGAGTCCCAGCGTCAGAAAGAGCAAATATCGAGATTTCTTGCTGTTTATCTTTGAGATACTTGCTTTTATCATATTAGATCAATATAAATCCAATTTTATGATATATATGAGTATATTCTTGATCTAATTGAAGATATTTATGAATTAATAAAATATTTATTTCCTTATGTGATAATTGATTAATTATTTTGATTAAATTGGTAAATTGTTTTGCAAGAAATTATTGAATAAATCAAATATGGATAATTATGTGATTAAATGTTAATTTAGATTATTTTTTATTTGATCCCCTAGTGTTTTGAAAGGTTTCAAAACTTGCCCTCAAGTTTTGGAATTTAAATTTTGATTAAAAGTTTAATTTTGATGTATATTTAAATTCTAAACTTAAATATTTTGAAATGTTTCAAAACTTGCCCTCAAGTTTTGGAATTTAAAAGTTGATTAAAAGGTTTAATTTAGGAATGTTAAATTCTAAAACCCTAGTATTGTTTTCAAAAGTTCAAATCACACCCTTATGGTTTTATTAATTAATTAAGGTGTATAACTAAAAGAGTTTTAATAAATCCATAAAAGTTTAGGTTTACAATTTATTTAAACTAAAAGTATAATTGTTAAATTTGACCTCCTAGTATTTTAAAAGTGTAAAATACACCCTATACTATATATAACATTAAAAGTCTAACATTATATATGTATAAGTAAAAGTCAGTCTTACCGTTAGTAGGCCTCATTCACGAAGCTGGTCTATAAGGGGTGTTTAAGGAAATTGCCTATAAAATGGCGATTAAATGGGTATCCACTCTTAACCACCGCACTCTTGACTAGTGGAGGGTCGTTAGCCGAACGGTTAGGATAGGACAAAACCTTCCATTATAAGTATAATGAAGTACAAAAGTAACTAAATGTTTTACAAATTCCCAATCTTAGTTACTTAGGCAAAAGTAAATTGATGCAATTCCATGAAATTACACTTTGTGCCCTTGCGAAGACGTTAGTGGAGCGTGTGTGGTTAACCGGCACACTAAATGGTTCTAAGCAAAGGTAGCAAAGGGTGACTCGATGTTTGTCATAGTTCGGTGGAGCGTGTGTGGTTTACCGGCACATCGAATAGGTGACTGTAACATGTGAGGGCACCATGTAAGTTTGCATGGTTATTCACACCCGCTTTGTGATCCTCGGCATCCCAGTCACAAACTAGAGGGGCATATCGAGATTTAAACATGCCATTGAAAAGTTCAATGAATCTCAAAGGATCTAGGAGTTTTCATAGATTTAAAACTTAATTTTCTTTTTCGTTTTTAATGGTGGAAATTAGTGAATCGTCATTCACTTACCTTCAAATATTCTGCAACTAGATTACGACATCCCTTTTCTAGGTTGTAGCGTATTGTGTTGGGTCCTAGCCTTAGTATCTCATTTGGGTGATTTACTAAGGACTCAATCAATCAACCAACTTGAATTCGTTTTCTCCCATTTTGTAGATGTCAAAGTTCGACAACTATGGTCTTCCTAAATCCCGTGGAACAAGCTTTCCGCATGAAGATGATATTCCACGATTTGATCGAGGAACAAGAGATCATGCTTCACTTCCTCCACCTCCTCCAATTATTCTCCCTAACCCACAAGTTCGAAGGCTTGAAAAGTTCAAACTCACTCAAGCCCTTTTGGCGAGTAAACATAAAGAAGGAAAGTCAGTGTGTACACACGTCCTAGGGATGAAGTCACGCATTGATAGGTTAAGAATGTTGGGATCCGTTGTCTGTGAGGAGATGGCTGTTGACTGGGTTCTTCAGTCACTTCCTAACTCATATAGTGAGTTCGTAAGAGAGTACTATATGATTAACTGCGACGTGACCCTTATAGATCTCACCTATATGCTTATTGATGCTGAATCAGCAATGGTTTGGCGCAATAGAAAAGCAAAGTTGATTGGTGAATCTGCCTTCAAGACCTCTGTGGATATAGACATGCTATGATCGAAAAGTTTGATCATAAAAGAAAGGCAATGTTTGAAATAGTTCCATGTTCCGTTCCAAAAGAGTTAATTTGCTTTTATTGCCAAGAGAAGGGGCACTAGAGACGAAGCTGCCCTATTTACCTCGGAGATCTAAGAGATGGGAGAGTCAAAACATATGGCTTTGCTTTAGGTAAAATCCATTGACTAACTCTTTTAAGCTCCTATTCTAGATTCTTAATACATAATGTGATAAGATTACAATTGATGTTTTGTAGGATCGAAGAAAAGAGAGGAAGCTTAAGGGAAGAAGTGAGCAGAATCTAACCGTGAAGAAATGGATTTCGATCGCATTACTTGAAGATTAGATTCTTGAGCTACTACTTAGAGTTAGAATAAGATTGCTAAGAAATATGTATTAGCATAGTTTTTCAATGAATTGCATTGTAAGGACAAATTTTTCCGCAATAAAATAAATTTCGATTTTATTTATTTATCCTTGCAATGGCGTGTATGAAAAATTTATGTTTGAATGTTTCTAATATGAGCAATAATGGATTTGATTCTTAATTATGTCGTTTGTGGAAATGTCGAGAATTTACCAAATAGGGAAAGTTTCTCATCGCCCAACTTTCAATTGGACAGAAACTTGGAATCATGCAACTTGATTGCACGATGAATGAGAAATTTCATATTTGGAAATTAGACTAACTCATTGACAAAGTGTCAAGTGAAGGACTAGGAGATCAAGTACACAAAGTTGTGTGTTGATCAAGTCCACCATAAGAGTAACAAAAATATTCGTCATGATTTACTAAAGGTTTTGGTAAATATGATTATACTTATAAGATTAAGTGTAATTCTGAATTGATTAAAAAAGTTTAAATCAATAGCAGAACGAATAAGAAGAATCAAGTAGGCAGAAAGATAAAAGTTTCTCCATTCTAAGAAGAAGGGAGAGTACCTTTTATGCTTTATGATAGGTCTTAATGATTAAGAAACATATCTTAATTGATCCCCTAAGTGAGTCTTAGTACAATTGTATGTATAAGAAGAGGAATCAAGAATTGAAGAAATGTTTAAATCGAGAAGTCAATCATACTTCGTTCCAAAACAAGTCTTAGAGTTAAGATTATGATATTGAGTGATAAGTATTAAGAAGGTTTATAACACTCATCAAATGTGGAAAGTTGTGATGTCTTGGATAAGACAAAGACCAACTAGGACCAATTTATGAAGTGTTTTGATAAAAACTACACTAACTCTTGAATATTTGGTTGTGAAGAAATGTTTATTGACAAGAGAATCTTATATGTCAAGGAGTTAGTGGGAGTCTTAATGGTCTTGAAAGGTTTCAAGAAGAAATCAAAATAGACCTTATCGATCATCACTAGCACACGAGTTGAGGTTTACAACCTATCGTATTGACATTATTTTGTTTCTGTGCCATTCCAATTGAGTTAATTATGCATGTGAGTTCTATGAGTTCTCATTTGAATGCATAAAAGGTAGGCACCTTGATCAATGAAAAGTACATTGATAGGAAAAGGTGAGCTGCTTAACTACTTGGAAGACATGGTGGGCAGTTGTGTTACCATAAGGCAAGAAGTCAAGATTAAGAAAGTTCGGTCCATATGAGTTTGAATTTGTCGTGAACTTTGGTTTTGACAAATTGACATGGATAGGAAAACATACACCATTAAAATCTAAGTGTCATAAGATTCCCTCCTTCATGAAAATGACTATGAGGAAATGCTTTCACTAATAGAGATTTTAAGAAGATAGTGATTGTGAAAATTGGATTCTCGAATTCGATTATGGTTACGGTATCCCTTTCCATGATTCGAATTGTGAGATTTGGCAATTGGTCTGAATTATTTATACACACATATGAACTATCTAAGGCAAAGGTGTATAAATTTAAGAAGCCTTGATAAAAGATTATCAAAGCATTGGGTATTAGAAACATGAACTTAAGAAATTCAATAAGTATTGTTTTTTTTGGAAGTTAAGCTAGTTTTTAAATTCATGTCAAAGCTAGTGGGAGCATAAGTGTTATGTTTATAATAATCATCATGATAGTGGGAGCATAAATGTTATGATTGTATGATTATTAAGGAATGAATTGCAAGTTAGCAATATTATAGAAAACAAGAGTCATATGTTGCAAAGTTATAAAGGTTGAATAGTTGTTTTGCTATAATTAAGGGAGAGAATATTATGCTTCATTTCAAATCTAAAGGCTTAGGTTGTGGAATCTTAAATAATTTAGTCAAGGAAACATAGTATGTTCTCAAAATTTCGATTATGATTACGGCATTCCTCTTCATAGTTCGAATTTTGAGAATGTAACACATAAAATATTATGGCAGAAGATTGATAAAGTATTGAATCTTCATGTAAGACATTATGCATCGTGTCCCATACGCTTTGGGTATAGGATGGATTGTAAATGCTATAATATTTGACCATTCTAAAATTTTCCAAATGTGTAGCGCATTTAGAGGGAAAAAGGACAAGAATCAGTTTTGACTAAGATAATTAAACAACTATCAAAGGATAATCCAAAGTTCGCCGAGGATTGGTCGCTTGTGAGTAGTTGGAAGCATGATATTGGATGGACCATATCGACATTATTATGAATAGATAAGATTCTATTGAGAATGAGTTGTCATATGGTAAGTATGGAAAGTTTTCCATATTGGGAATTGAATATTGAAAATCTATGTCTAGATTAGAAACTTTTATGCAATAGGATGTTCAAAGGAATGTACTTTGAGTGAGAGACATCATATCTAAGGAATTGTCTTGTAACAATCTTCGATAGAGGACTTTGTAATTTCATTGGCAATAGTCATTGTGACTTTAGTGCAGTGATATTACAAAAGGATCATTGCATAAAATGTTAGAATCTAGCATATTCCATAAGTGACAAGAATTTGATATTCTTTCACTTGTGAAAAGGATTGGGAGTTGTGAAATGAGTATGATTGGAAATGTGTTCATTTGTTCTATTTCACAAAGTAAGAACCATAGGTAAACATTGTGTGCATGCTAGGGGCATGGGACAAGTGTAATAATTCAAGTAAAAAGTTGATTACCCGAAACAACAAATAATGAGTAATCGATATGGTGATAAATAAAAGATGTTTTATTTATGCTCAAAGGTTTGAGGCCATATGGGATTAGTATTATTCTTGTGTTTCACTTTGCATGTTTTGATTTCCTGAATAATTTAATTGGTTTAGAACAGTCAAATTATTCGAACGGCCCACAGTCGTTCATATGTTGGAAGTAGGTATGAATAAAGATTGTCGTGAATTGGTGTGTGGATTGTCTAAAGAGTATTAGACATAAGCAAATGTTTGCTGCAACATTCATGAGTGCTTATGAATATGATTTGAGCATTGGATTAAACCCACGCTCACTTGGATCACTCCATGAATTGTATCACGAGTGATTGGTGAGACGATAACATCTCATATTCTTGAAACCGAGATGTGTGAGTTGTATCTTGCAAATCGGTTGCACATTGATAATATGTAAACGCACTAGTAACTTGGTGTTATAAAACATATAGTTGTGTGTGATTCGGTGAGTGAGTGCAAGCGAGCATTGAATCAAATTTTATCCGTTCCTTTTATCCAAATTAGGATAAAAAGCGAAATCTTTGGGCCCCTCGATGATTTAGTGATGACAAACATAAATGCTCGGTCGGGCTAGGGCTAATTTGATTTGTTCAATTAGTCAGTCGTCATAAATCGGAAGTCGAGAAATAATACAGAGAGAACGATTAGAAATCATGTCTCATACGATATCTAGAATGGAGGAATATATGATCCCTTATCTAAAGGACACGCGTATCTGAGAGGATTAGAGTTGACAGCGGCTTTGGAAAGCTACGATTGCAGATCAGGATCTGAAGTCGTACGCAGAATAGTTATTAGACTTATCCAAGTGGGAGACTGTTGGATTAGTGTCTAAGTCCATAACTATTTTGGTATGTACTTGACCCAATGGTGCATGGTCCTTTTGGGTTCCCTTCACCAAAGCAACTTGATAGGATGAAATATGGAGAGAAAGGATCAAATATGATTTATTAATGTATTATAAGAATAATATATTAAAGGAGAAATCATATTGTTTAATTAATATTAGTCAAGAATTAATAAGAATTAAGTTTGTGACTAAAAGAGATTAATTAAACTTAAGGGACTGGAATTGTAATTATAAGATAATTGCAATTTGGGCTATGGATTGCCTTATATTAAGGAGTGGACGAATTCTATGGGGAAACCCATTAGAAATCGTCCAAGGCCTTTAAGGAAAGGAGTCCATGGGTTGCTTAGGGCTTAAGCATCCAAATTAGGGTTTCCTTGTTAGATAACCCTAATAGCCTCACTATTTAAAGAGCCCTTATGCCCCAAAAACGTGGAAAAGCTTCCTTCTAGGGTTTCCACACGTTTTGGGCAGCCTCCTTCTCTTCTCCTCTTCATCCTCTTGCTCTTGGTGTTTGTGAACCATTAGAGGAGTGACATTTGTGACTCTAAGCTTTCTAAAGTCAATACAAGAAGGATTTGAGATTGTTATTGCTACATAACAATCAAGGTATGATCTAAACCCTAATTTATATGTTATCATATTCTAGATCTAGGGTTTATAGTCTTGGATGAATTGCATGTACAATAGAGAAACCTAGATCCAAGCATTAGGGTTTGTATGAGCACATAGGATGTTCTTATGACCAAAACCCATCATCAATCTCCCCCTTGGTTTGGTGCTAGCTTGAAGTTAATCATTGCTGACCACCATCACATCTGCATGTCCCATTGCCCCGTTCCACATGCGCTTATTGATAATCTCGGCAACCATAGACGTGTACTCTTTTGCTGCTTGTTCAAAAAGTTCCTCGGCAACTATTATTTGAAAAGCACTCAGGTAATGAATGTCCCACCTGCCGAACTGGAACAAATCCCTTCGATCATACAAATGAATGCACCCATTTTTAAGCTTGATAACAGCTGACGTTTTAGTCTCGTCGAAAACCCAATACTCCATAGAGCTTAGAGATCCATTAGGGTAACTTTGAAGCACAGGGATTTGTTTGACCTGATTGGTTGCAGGCCACATCACCACTTGAAGAGGATGACCAGTCTTAGGATCAATGACATCAGGGTAATGCTTGATAACAAACTCATCAGTCTTCATCCAGGGAAAAGCTTTTTTGACCTGGTCTTCTAGAAAATGTTTGAACTGAATTGCATATGGATTATCCGAGCGATTTGAAAAAGGAGATTGTGACAGCTCCGATAAATGCACCCTAGTCCATGAATTTAAATCATGAGTATCTTTGTAGAGTTTAGTGTTGCCACTCTTTCTTCGAACAATCCACATGTTAAGAGGATCATGAAATCCCCAAGAGATGATCCCAGATCTATCGCCATACATATCTCTAAAGCGAACAGCTCCAAGATCCGTAACACTGATTTTTGCTTGATCCGCAGGTACATTCTTGTCAGAACTCCTCTTAAACAAGAGTTGTCCTTTCGCAGCAGCTTCAGCTTGTCTATCACGCATGATTGCCTCAACATGGGGAGAATGAACGGGCTCCTCTTCAAAACAATTAACAACCCGCGAAGTCTGAGCGGTTGGCATGGTAACAGGAAAAGCTTGAGCATGTAGATTTATCCTATACTCATTTGCGGATGTTTGGTATTTGTCACCAAGATCTCCCACAAGCTTGTTCTTCAATTCAAAATAGCTGGAGGTCAGGAGATTAAAATGGTCTTGAAGATCAGAAATTTGTTTTGTCTTTATTGCACGATCATCCTAAAGATCAGACACTTGAGACTTTAATTTAGCATTCTCATTTAACAAGTCATTGACTTGAATATCAAGTTCGATGTTCTTCGGATCCAAGATATTGATCTTCTTTTGAAGCTCATGAATTGATGGCTTGTCTACTCCTTGACGACCTTCTTCGAAGGAAATTCCTTTGCCACGCGAAGAAGGATCTACATTTTCATACTGATCAAGATGCACAACTAATCACACAGATGCATCATCAGGATCTATCCTAGAAGGAGAGAATACTGGTGGAGCAGAGGAGCCACCGGCCTCAAAATTAGTGCTAGGACCTCAATGAAATGGTTCTGTTGACACGATAGCAGGTGTAGTGGTTGGTGTACTCGGCAAATCATGAGATGAATCAAAATCCAAAGGCCCAAAGCTAGGTATCACGTCTTCTTCTTTTAGATGTAGGCTGCAAGGTCTGGTTTGTTGTATCATCACCCTGAAGTGGTTTAATAGTAGGTGAGACAACGTCAAGGGGAGGAATCCCTAATACTATCACCATTGGAGTTGTAGAGACAACCACTTGTTCTGAAGTTATGTGTGTTGATTCGAGAGTGTCTTCTGTATCCCTTCTCTCCGTTGCCATGTGAGCAACATCACTGAGATTATCAAGCAACGAGTTGAGGTTGAAATTCGACAGAAAGTCATCATTAGTTCCAAAATTAGTTGGAATTTCATCTCTATCGAAAACCTGTGAGATCAAGGTCTTCATTAAAGTTGTAGTATATGTTAAACCGAGAACATTCAAAAAAAAAGAACGCCCAAATCTGACTTCGGATGAGGAAGTTATGAATTTTCTAAGATTTGGCATAGTAGTGCACGACCCGAAACTTGAATTTTAGTTCGAGCGGTTTTTGGCCTACGCAACCTAAATGAGAATTGAGGATCTCATTAATAGGAACTCAACGGTAAAAAGACAGACGAAAACAGAGTTCGTATGTAGAAGTTATGAATTTTACGCGGACATTTAATAGTATAATCTCCTCGTACTGTTAAATTTAAGATCGGTCGAGAATTAGCCAACGGATTCAAAATGAAAGTTGTAGATCTCATTTTTACCTATGCATGGATATAAAGAACGTCAAAAACGGATGTCGTATGTGAAATTTACAGATTTTAGAAGTCGAAAGTGTGTTGTGCGAAAATGGGTGATGTCGCACAATCTTGGCTATTGCTTTCTCCCCAAGTCTTGCCACTAGATGGTGACATGTGGCACCAAGTTCATCCATTTTCACCCTATAAATAGAACCTCTCCCACCATCATTTTCTTCACACCTTTCCCATTCTTTCTTCCCTTTACTCTCTCTCTCTCTCTCTAGAACCTCTCTCTAGCCCCGAAACCCCCCGAAAAGGCTAGGGAACCTCCCTAGCACGAGGCGGAAGCCCCAGAGTGCTCGACGTCTCCGAGAAGAAGAGCTTTTTAGCTCGGGAACACTGCTCCAAGCAAAACTTGGTTTTCTATAAAAACCGGTTGTAAGTGAGCTACGCCTACGCTATTTTTAATATAGTTTTTATTTAATTATAGTAACGTTATTAGGAACTTATAATAAATACTTGGGCTATTATTATGGGTTATATAAATATTTTTTAATGCTTATATAATAGTAATAATAGGTAGACTATTAATTAGTCTCGACAAATAATAGACTAAACTCTAGTGGTAATAATACTAGGTTTCGTCGAAGGAAATTATTTTTAAGAAGCGAAGCGCTGTCTGAGTTCGGAATCACCAACTTTTCAAGTGAGTGCATAGTCTCTTTCATGAACATGATTTTAATACAAGTATTAAATATATGTTAAAGAGTTAAATATTTGTTGAAGAGTTTATGTGTGGGTGCATAGTCCCTTTCATGAACATGATTTTAATACAAGTATTGATTGAAGTATTAATTATATGTTTATGTGCGAGTTAATTGATGGTTCCTGAAATACGTGTTAAAGAACATACCTGATTATATATGATGATTTAGGATAAAGAGTAGACCTAAATTAATTATGAGGAATATTGGGTAGTATTTTCTTACGAGTACAAGTGAATTATACTCAGAGAATAAAACCTTAGTATATGTCATTGATCTGGGAGCGTGGATTAGACATAGTCATTGTCCCTAGTCCGAGAGCATGGATTAGGCATAATCATACATCATTAATCCGAGAGTATGGATTAGTCATTCGTCCCTAGTCCGAGAGTATGGATTAGGTAAAGTCGTTCATTTCTGATATGGGAGTATGGATTAGGTAAAACGGCTAATCTTAGGTCCGAGAGTATGGATAGTCTCGTTGTGAGGATCGATGGGGTGGGATAAGAGTTGTTTATATATATGGTGAAATTGTATATTTTGTGAGTTTTAAACTATATATATGGTATAACATTTTGGGATTGAAATCCCTATGTACTCACCAGGTTTCCCAACCTGACCCACTCAGTTTATTTATATCACAGGTGTTGATATGAAGTCACATTACACTGAGAGATTAAGGAGATATAAATTACGAGTGATAATGAATGTAAGTTCTGTTTATGTTTATGTTTCTATATTGACGATGACATCCCAAATTTTTTAAAATGTATAAAAATGCCTTTCTTCGGAAGTGCTTTGATAACGTATTTATCATGTTTTACCGGGAACAAATTCCACAACATTTTTATTAAAAGAGGTACTTTGGTTTTTATAAAGCATAAACAAAATCGGTCTTTTCTGGCCGTGAAAATGGGGATGTCACAAACTGTGAGTTTTCTTGAGAAGATATCACATCATCATTTCCAACTTCAAAGGTGATCGGTATGGTATCAGACATGGTTTTGACGTTATTTGGTTCATGGTGGGGCATATTCATTCCAAAACAGAGGGTTACACCAGGAGTAGCTTTTATCATGGTTGCCTTTTCCCATAACCATGGCATGTCTTCTTCGAAATACACATCCCGGCTCACTCGAATCTTACCAGAGTTGGGATCCAATAACCTGTACACCTTGCTTCCTGTTTCTATTCCCAAGTATACTAAAGCTTCACTCTGGCTATCAAGTTTATGCAAGTGCCCTCGTAAAACCTTAGCATGTGCAGTACACCCGAACACTCTAAGGTGCTCTAGTTTGGTTTTACGTCCAGACCATACTTCATAAGGTGTTGTATCACCTAATGCCTTAGTTGACATCCGGTTGAGAATATAGACAGCATGTTGAGCCGCCTCCCCCCCATAGTGTTTTAGGCATCTCCATGCTAATCAACATACTTCTTATCATTTCAATCACAGTTCGGTTTCGTCTCTCCACAACACCGTTTTGTTGTGGAGAGAAAGGTGATGTGAAATGATGTTGTAAACCTGTTTCATCACAGTAATCTTCAAACTGACTTAAGTTGTACTCACCACCACGATCTGAATGAGAATTTTTCATTCTTTCACATGTTTCATTCTCAACAGCCATACGAAATTTACGAAACACCCCAAGGGTCTCATCCTTAGTTTTCAATAGGAACATCCACATAACTCGACTAAAGTCATCAACCAATAAGAAAAAATATCTATTTCCTGAGGATGTAGGGGTGTGATTGGTCAACAAAGGTCACCATGGACCAGTTCTAGTCTTGCTTTAGCCTTAAAAGTAGATTGCAAAGGGAATGGGTTACGAGTTTGTTTACCTTCAAGACATTCTTTACAAAGCTGAGTGGACTGTTCAATCTTTGGTAAGCCAATGACTACTTTCTTGTCTGGCATACTTTTTAAAGTTGGAAGGTTCACATGTCCTAACCGGTTATGCCACAACCATGTGGGTTCTTCGTAACTTCCAAGTAGGTACTGTGGTATTACTTCATTTAACATAATCTTGTATAGCCGGTTTGGTGACATTTGTACCTTCATTAAGAGCTTCCCCCACGGTCGTGAATCCATAAGAAGGAACCCAACATAACTACTATATCACCACCTTCTATTAATTGTCCCAAGCTTATTATGTTGTTGCATAAACTTGGGATATGGTAGACTTCTTTTAGCATCTGTTTCTGGCCCGTTTTGCATTGGAATACTATTGAACCTTTTCCTTCTATTCATACCTTCGAGCCATTTCCAAATCTCACATAACCACGAACACCCTGGTCTAGTTTTTGAAATTTTTCTTTGTCACCGGTCATATGGTTGCTTGCCCCATTGTCTAAGTACCATATTTTTGACCGATTATCAACTTCGAAGCTTTGGAATTACATGATCTTCATTTAGGTACACTTCTTCTTGGGTTTCAACGGGGTTGTACTTATCCAACAACAACGCAGGTTCATCATCATCATCTTGTTTCTTGGATAGGTTCACTTCTTGTTGTCTCTCTTTTCATGGGTTTTAACACTCTAAGGCGTGGTGACCAAGATCTTGGCAGTTGTAGCACTGCACCGTACTTTTGTCTTGACTTATCATACTACGCCCTCCATCACGACTTAGATGAAAACCTCCACCACGGTGACCCCCATGACTCGAATTACCTCTCCCCCGGCCTCTCCCACGTCCACGAGAACTAGAATTGTAATATTGGGTATCCCGCTGTGAAGTTTTTGAACCTTAATCTTTCTTCATCTTTTTTTATCAAGCCATTCCTGGTGTGTCAGGAGCAACTTTCCTTCATGGGGGTAGCCTTGACCTTGTACTCTTTCCTCATGTGCTTTCAATCTTCCTATAACCTCTTCAACAGTCATCGTTTCTAAATCAGCAAACTGCTCTATGGTAGGCGCAATTTGTAGGAACTTGCTTGGTATGGCTCTAAGAAGTTTTTTTAACAACGTAAGCCTTGTCTATCTTTTTACCCAAGGCACGAATATTGCTGACTATATTTGTGATTTTCACGGTGAACTCGTCCACTGTCTCGGTCTCCTTCATGCTCATCATCTCTAATTCAGTCTTCAAAGTTTGAACCCTAGCCGTCTTCACACGATCAACCCCTAAATACATGGTTTTTAGGGTTTCCCATGTCTCCTTCGTTGTCTGCTTCTCCACCAACGATAAGAGCATATCTTCTGGAATACCCTGATAGATGGCCGCCGTTGCCATCTTATCTTTTCGAACTTCAACAACCGTATTTG
Source organism: Lactuca serriola (assembly GCF_051521515.1). Taxonomy (NCBI): domain Eukaryota; kingdom Viridiplantae; phylum Streptophyta; class Magnoliopsida; order Asterales; family Asteraceae; genus Lactuca; species Lactuca serriola. Next base: position 22,233,018 of record NC_136414.1, read on the forward strand.
CTGTTCTTGGCTCTACAGCCTCCCAAAGACCCTGAGCTTGCATGAAGACTCTCATCTTGATTGCCCACACTGCATAATTCATTCTCGACAACATTGGATAGTAGAGAGTCATCTGGCCATCTTTTTCTGCATTTTTGTCACCCATATATGTGGAACGAGGTTGGTAATTGGGCATATACCAGGCTCTGATACCAAATGTTGGTGCATGCCCTGTTTCACTTAGCACAAAACATAGTAAAAGGAAGAAGATATGGGGCAATTTTCTGTGTATTTTTCTTCAACTGAAAATGATTACAAGACTTATATTTATCTAATCTAAATGTTGAAAGTAGGGAACAACTATCCACTAAACTAAAATAAAGGAACGATGATTTAGTCAAACGCAAATAACAGAAAAAACACGTGCACCTCTGAAGCCAAAACAAATATGTTACTTCTGGATTAACCCAACACCAAACCCGTTTCCAGAAAGGCTATCCACTGTAGGATCACCCTAGAGAGCTCCCTCTACCCTCCCCTCCCTTCATCTTCACATAACAAGTAGCAAAAACCGGCATCAGAAGGCTGCCGGACTTCCCCGTCACCACATTGTCACCATCAGCCAACCTCCGCTTTGCTTCCAGTTCCGTCGACCCAATAGCCTCCAAACACCCCTTTGATCACCCCCAGCAGCTGCCTTCACTCCCTCCTATCGAGCAGCTGCCAAACTAGGCCGTGAAACGGAAGCAGGAAGCTGCGGGAAGCTCATTTCCATCCCTCGCCACCCACTGCCGGAGATCATGCCACCCATCGACTGTGCTGTTGTGTGGCTTCGTAAGTACTATACACCACCAAAAAATTTATTAATTTTGTGTATTGTTTTGTTGATCATCACAGCCAAACGAAGTCCAATTTAAATTTTTTTCTTCATCTGCGTTCAAGCATGCGTACAGGGAAGAAGATGCATCAAAAACCAAACTTCCTTTTAATTTGTTTAAATCCTACCCTCACCCCCTCCCTCTCTTGAAATTATTTTACAAAAGAAGTCCTAATGACTTAAACTTCAATTCCAAATTAATTTTAAGACCCCTCATTCATAATGTTATTTTCAAAATAAGTCCCAAGTAAGTAAATTTCCATTTCATTTAATTAGATTACACCCTCTCTTATAATTTCCTTACAAATCATGTCCAAAACTTTCAAACTTGAATTAAAATGTTCAAAACTTACCCCCATTTTGGAAAAGCGTTTCAATTTAACCCAATTTTAATATAAATTTATTTATAAAATTTTTATATATTTTATTTATTTATCTATTTTAGATTAAATAAAACATTGGATTGTTAACTTTTTACAAAATATAAATTATATTTTGAATTAAATTAATTTTGGAATTTCTCTAATTTTTGGGAAATAATAAATTAAACTTTTAGATAAAATTTATTTAAATTAATTATTTAAATAGATTTTGAAATAATAAAACTTGGAAAAATTCATAAGTCATTTTACTTAGTCAAAATACCCAATCACTTCAACATATTAGTTTATGATATTATTTCCTTAGGAAACTAAATTATCTCGGAATACCACATTCACGATAATACATCTCGGTTCTCTCCCATCCAATACGCAAAATGGTCCTACCCTACGGTGTTTCATGTCTGGCCTCATTTGTACATGGTAGTACGTGTACTAAGTAATATTTATCTTAGAAAATACACATGAAATATCATTGTTTTGTGTAAACACATTACTAGCTGGTGAAATATTTGTTTAAACGCTTATATGTTAAGTAAAGAAAATCATTTTAAAACATCAATATTTACATATTTTATGTTGTTAAAGTTATACAACTAATAAAAATAACATATACAATCGACTATAAATGTGCCATGACTGTATAAACAACTATCAACTTGGTAGTTTTAATATATCTCATACATGCACAAAAATATATAGGTTTATATATTTATACAAGTTTTAGAACTTGTATCTTAGACTCATACATGTGCTTGTGTACACTATACTAAGTATTATCAACTGTTTAAACAAGTATCACACATTTTTACGTGTAAGCTTATCAAATATACTTGTCATTTATCCGTTTATCCGTATCTGCGGTTGCTAAAGTACAACCTTAACATATAACTTTATCCGTATATCCGTATGTCTGTTTATATGTTATCCGTACAATTTTGTCACCATAAAATTTAACTAGATTTCTTTATCTTAAAACCACAGTTTATATCAAACATTTCCAAACACGGTTTTACTTACAAAAAAGGCAATACTTTTTAGATCATAATATAAGTATCATTATTTTAGAGAACATGTGACACTCACCAACCTTTGTGTTGATCCTCAAACGTACATGTATTCTCAGGGGATCATTAGACAGGCTTTCAGATGGAAGATTAGTCATGGATTACAGACGACTTAGCTATCTAGTTTTTTGTTATCTGCTTACCTATTTAAGGCAACTACTGTACAATTACTATTTGTAAGAACCCTATATACAAGCTTAATGATGGAATACAAATGATGATTTGTTTATCGCTATAGTTGTGTTATATATTAAGTTTATTTGTGATCCATGAAGTTAGTCGCACTCCCGACATGTTCCGTCTCAGCCAGGGGTGTGACAGAATGGTATTATTATATTATCTTTTAACTACTTCTGGTATGGGTAATCTGGTTTGAAGGACCACATATGGTTGTTGGATTTCAGAAGTGCTATAATGCCAAAATTGTCCTGCCCTCTGGTGTTTCATGTTTGACCCTTGTCTGTACATAGTAGTTGAAAAGTAATGTATAACAATTATAAAGAAATATCGCTCGTAAATAGTCACGATAAATATTATACTAAAATCTAGCGGTAATGATACTAGGTTTCGTCGAAGGAAAATAGAATTGTTAGAAGCGAAGCGCTGCCCGAATTTGGAATCATCACTTTAACAAGTGAGTGCATAGCCCTTTCATGAACATGATTTTACAAATACTGATTAAAGTATTAAATATACTTTGTGTGTGAAATATTTGTTATTGCCTGAAATACATGTTAAGAGCATATATGATAATATAAAATAATTTAGGGTACAGAATAAACCTAAGTAAATTGAGATGCAATATTTTTATAATTGAAATGCTACATGGTTTGAAATGTTGCATGTTAAGAGCGTATATGATAATATATGATAATTGAAATGCTACATAGTTTCATAACGTGCTTGTTATAATATGAAATAACCTTAATACATATACGAAATATTTATACTTGCTTATTCATAACAATAAGGTAAATTATTAAATAATATTTTTATAAACTAGATTTATTGTATTTTCGCATAAAAAGGGGATTGATTTGTATAAACATAATTAGGTACATGTATTCCCTCTGAAATAATTATACTATTAAAAAGGGGTCGTAAGCACTCACTTTCGTAACGTGGGTTCCAATCGTTTGAATTCGGTTTCTTTAAGAAACTTGACGTGAGAAAGCGTAAATCCACAATTCTTGAACTTTGAAATACTCTCGGGACCATTATATAACAAGTTGGAACTATTGAGGACTGATTTGTAACTTCACTAGAGTATAAGGGATGTTTGGTAATTTAATTAACCGAAGTAGGATTGCTTCGGTAAAAATAATTTCAAAGGAGGGGCTAAAATGGTTATTTTTATTCAAAGTTTGAAGATTGGGAGTTATTATGTTAAAAATAACCAAATGAGAGGTTGTTTGTGGATAAATGGAATCATATTTTGGGGGTCGGGGCCTATTTTAAATAAAGAATTTAAACAGCAAGGGCATTTTGGTCATTTCTTAAATCAAAACTGGCTAAGGGCTTTTTATGCCCGTGTTCGTTTTATGATCGGGCAAAAATAGAGGCACAAATTTGAACACAAGGCAGATGCGAAGGAAGGCACTGAGGCAATGAGGAATCGGAAGCAAATTAGTTGGGAGGGAAAAGACTCGATCCTCATCTGATCGGGGAAACGAGGGAGCGGAAAGCTGGACACGAACGAAGCAGCGGGGGAAGAGGCGTACAATGGTAGCAGCGCTTCGTTGGTCGATTAATCGCGAAGAGGGACCGCCGTCTCTGGGGTTCGACGAGGCCGAAGAGGCGAAGCAGCCAAGTTGCTGGGGTCTTCGGTTGTTTCATTCAGTTCTAGCAGCGGTACATGATAAGGGGAAATACGAGGTTTCGGTGGTATTGATGTGGAAACACGAAGAGGGAGAAGGCGAGGGCAGAGGTCTCGGTCTTTGGACGGTTGCGAAGGAGAACGAAGGCGGAATGGTAAGTTATGAATTTGTGTATATGTATCGTTGAGAAATTTTATTGGTTTTATTCATGCTATATATAAATATAACTTATAAGTTAGGAATTTTAAAATTGTTAATTTTTAAACATTTGTCTCTTAATTCCACAATTAACACATATATAATGCATGCTTAAGAGATAGAAATATAAAGAATTGAAGATTTATACATAATAAGCATCAAAATTTGTCATATATACTATTAATTGGTATTTGAAAATTTAGATGACATATATATAAATTTATATATATTTAGTAGTGTTATATAATTTTAGTTATATAACATCTATGCATTGAGTTTATATGATTTTCATACACTGTATATTTTATAAAACTTTAATAAGATGACTTGCATTTGACCATAAAACATGTCCCGGACCTCTATATATAGTGGCACACGATTTTAGAAGTGTTGTGTTATTTCTACCTTTAAAATTCCCATAAGTCGTATTGGACCTTTACATCCTCTCCGGGATACATTACCACTAATAGAAATCACGTCAAAATCATTAGTTTAAGGTTTCTTGATTAATAAATTTGAAAACGTCTGATTTTAAAATTTTTATAAATATTTTAACTAAAAATATTTCAAATATGAAATTAAATATTAAGCTATAGCCTGAATCCAAAAATGCCGTAGGAAATTCCATTTGAGGTGTGCAAGTCCCTCAACGGATAGAAACGGCTTTAGCAATTTTAAGAAAATTAGTATTATACTGGTTTTGAATTCTTAAAACGGTAATATCTTTTGTATACGAACTCTGTTTTGGACGTTCTTTATCTTTTTGGAGACGGAGAAACACGTACTACGAAACTAGAGTGTTTTTTTTCTCAAAACGGCTTAATACGAAATTTCAGTTTTTCAGTCGCATTCTTTGGGTTACAGTTTTGAGTTGTTTGAGTTGTTTGTCATATTACATATTTGGAAATAAGTTACCATCTGATATCTTATAATAGTTAAAATAACTCATTTACTTTAACATTATATCCACTAAAACTCAATGATTCAAATTCACATGAGGTTTACTCTAATCTTGACCGTTCACAGTCTTTGACCTAAATTCCGAGATGTCACATGCATAATTTTGAGCTCGTTTCTTCTATGTTTTGACCTAGTTTGGAAGAGACATGCATGCACATAAAGCACCAATTTTTATGATGATTTGAGTGTAGGAAATCCTTTTGGAAGTTATGGACTTTTGACTTTGGTGATTAAGTGCTTAACTGATTAGTTCATGGCTTAAGTTGTTATATAGGACCAAGGTTTAGAGATCTTGACTTATTGGGATGTCTTAATGGATATACTTGGAAACTTGATCCATCAATACCTTCAGAAGGACTAGATCTGAACTTTGGAAACTTTATCCTCCCGTTTCCACAACGTGCCATTTTGGCAGCCACGATGTGGCAACTGTGTGGTGCTCGACTATTTTTTCATTATTCTGCCACGACGTGACCAACTGGAGGCCACGATGTAGGGACTCGCTGAAGTTGACTTTGACTGTTGACTTTTTGACTTAGCTGACTTTGGCTATTTGACTAGTTTTAAAAGTTAGACTAAGGTTTTACCTTGTATCGTTTAATAGTGGGTGTATAGAACTTCATTCATTCAATGTAAGATCTGCTAGTTGTTGGCTACGTGTACAAGGTGAGTCTTCTCACTATATTGTCTAGGTTGCTAAATTGTCTGTAACGTCCCGGAAATCATGACATAAAAATTTTTATTTTTAGATTAGTAAATCTTTAATACATATCCTTTCTATAAAACCATAGTAACTAAGTTTTATCAAAACATCGACAAACAGAGTAATTCTGTAATACCTGATTCCTAATATGCATTTAATTCAAGTAATTCTTATATTTTTCTCTGGGACTTGACAAGTTGGGGGCCCAACTCGTCGAGTAGACTCGTGATCCGCAGTAAGTTTAAGTGATCTACTCGACGAGTCGGGAGACCGACTCGGCGAGTAGACTTTGTTTGAGTGAAACCCTAAATTTGAGGGTTTCCACCATATTTAAACAACTTATCTCTCCTCATGTCAGCCTCCATCGTCCCTTATACTTCCAAAAGACATAAGCCTGAAACCCTAGCCTTGTTAGAGTGTTCTAAGGCCATATTTTTTGCATTTTAGTGAATTGTGAAGCTTGAGAAGAGGAAAGGAGCTTAGGAGTTCAAGTTGAAGCTAGAAGATCTGGAGATTGTGTTCCACTTTCACCTTATTTAAGGTAAAAAGCTTCTATCTTGATCTTCCATGTGTTTAATCATGTTTAGGGCTTGGATTTTGCTATATGTAGGGTATTCTAAGCCATTTTCGGGTAGCGGAGTGTAATATGGAGTTATGGCTTCAAATCTTGGTCTTTGGAGGGTCTCAAGGCATAAAGGTGCCAACTATATGGCCATGAGAGCCCCATGCATCTAGTAGGTCTCATTTTGGTCCTTTTGAGCTTAAAGACCCATGCATGGACGTAAAGTTCGTGACTTTACGTGTTATATCGACCCTAAGAGGTCAAATCTACCCTTTGGATGGGATGAGCTTAGCAAAATTCGAGTTTATGGACATGGACCTTTGTAAGGTCCTGAAACAGATCTTACCAGTGATCAAACAACCAAAACAATGAATAACAACAAGAAAGAAGTAGAAACCAAAATCAGAACAAGCTTGCACACGCTGCTATTGATAAAAGACATCTGGTACAACTTGTGAATATCTACCGTAAACTTTGTGGCATCAGCAACCATCAAATGACCAAGCTAGCATCTACATATAGTGGACTTGGTCCGACCTTGGGTTTACGACCGTAAACAAGCTTACGGCCGTAAACTCATCACATGACCGCAAACTACACAAAAACTACTAAAATTGCATATTGACTCAAAACAACCTATTACAAATGAAAGCCTAGACCAAACCAATAACTGGACCCTTCAATCTCCCCCTTGGTTTGGTGCTAGCTTGAAGTTAATCATTGTTGACAACCATCACATCTGCATGTCCCATTGCCCCGTTCCACATGCACTTATTGATAATCTCGGCAACCATAGACGTGTACTCTTTTGCTGCTTGTTCAAAAAGTTCCTCGGCAACTATTATTTGAAAATCACTCAGGTGATGAATGTCCCCCCTCCCGAACTGGAACCAATCCCTTCGATCATACAGACGAATGCACCCATTTTTAAGCTTGATAACACCTGACGTTTTAGTCTCGTCGAAAACCCAATACTCCATAGAGCTTAGAGATCCATCAGGGTAACTTTGAAGCACAGGGATTTGTTTGACCTGATTGGTTGCAAGCCACATCACCACTTGAAGAGGATGACCAGTATTAGGATCAATGACATCAGGGTAATGCTTGATAACAGACTCAACAGTCTTCATCGAGGGAAAACCCTTTTTGACCTGTTCTTCTAGAAAATGTTTGAACTGAATTGCCTATGGATTATCCGAGCGATTTGAAAAAGGAGATTGGGACAGCTCCGATAAATGCACCCTATTCCATGAATTGAAATCATGACTATCTTTGTAGAGTTCAGTGTTGCCACTCTTTCTTCGAACAATCCACATGTTAAGAGGATCATGAAATCCCCAAGAGATGATCCCAGATCTATCGCCATACATATCTCTAAAGCGAACAGCTCCAAGATCCGTAACACTGATTTTTGCTTGATCTGCAGGTACATTCTTGTCAGAACTCCTCTTAAACAAGAGTTGTCCTTTCGCAGCAGCTTCAGCTTGTCTATCACGCATGATTGCCTCAACATGGGGAGAATCAACGGGCTCCTCTTCAAAACGATTAACAACCCGCTAAGTCTGAGCGGTTGGCATAGTAATAGGAAAAGCTTGAGCATGTAGATTTATCCTATACTCATCTGCGGATGTTTGTATTTGTCACCAAGATCTCCCACAAGCTTGTTCTTCAATTCAAAATAGCTGGAGGTCAGGAGATGAAAATGGTCTTGAAGATCAGAAATTTGTTTTGTCTTTATTGCACGATCATCCTGAAGATCAGACACTTGAGACTTTAGTTTAGCATTCTCATTTAACAAGTCATTGACTTGCATATCAAGTTCGATGTTCTTTTGATCCAAGATACTGATCTTCTTTTGAAGCTCATCAATTGATGGCTTGTCTGCTCCTTGACGACCTTCTTCGAAGGAAATTCCTTTGGCATGCGAAGAAGGATCTACATTTTCATACTGAGCAAGATGCACAGCTAATCGCACAGATGATCCTAGAAGGAGAGAATACTGGTGGAGCAGAGGAGCCACCGGCCTCAAAATTAGTGCTAGGACCTCCATGAAATGGTTCTGGTTACATGATAGCAGGTGTAGTGGTTGGTGTACTCGGAACATCATGAGATGAATCAAAATCCAAAGGCCCAAACCTAGGATCACGTCTTCTTCTTTTAGATGGAGGCTGCAAGGTCTGGTTTGTTGTATCATCACCCTAAAGTGGTTTAATAGTAGGTGAGACAACGTCAAGGGGAGGAATCCCTAACACTGTCACCATTGGAGTTGTAGAGACAACCACTTGTTCTGAAGTTATGGGTGTTGATTCGAGAGCATCTTCTGTATCCCTTCTCTCCATTGCCATGTGAGCAACATCACTGAGATTATCAAGCAACGAGTTGAGGTTGACATTCGACAGAAAGTCATCATTAGTTCCAAAATTAGTTGGAATTTCATCTCTATCGAAAACCTGTGAGATCAAGGTCTTCATATTGATTAGGATCAGCAGTATTCTTGGAAGACTCTTCATTGTAATCTCCTTCAACCTGGACTGTTTGTAGGTCATGCTCCTCAGCTACTGATACAACAAGAGCAACATTCTCTTCCCCATCTTGATCTGATACGGCGATCACATCTCCTTCCAAGATCACCTTTTCTGACGAAGTGTGCTCCGATGATATCATATCTGAAGATCCATGGGACTCGGTTGCTTCATTCGGCTCAGCAAATCGTCCGAATTTAACCAATGGATACAGTCCTTGAAAGATCACCTTCCCTTTGCGATTTTGGTTAATGAGCCCAATAGTGTGATGGCCCAAGGACTTCATATCGAGTGTCTCTCCCTCCTTTACCAAGTCAGAAAATTGTTTATTGATGAAGAGCTGAACGAACCGAGGGTACATTAGGAAGGTATCCTGAGTGGTGGCATTAATGTCGACCACAAATTCGTCCAGGATAAACCTTGAAAAGTTGAAGCCAATCCCCACATCAAGAGAAACAATAGTGCCAGTGTTTCTCAGGGATATTTCATCTGCACCAGACCTTTTTCCAGAGATGCAGATCACAAACACGTAGGCTAGAAATCTCCAATAAGACGGCAGAAGCTTTTTCATTGTAGGAGGAGAATCACCTTCAAACCCTATCTCTTTAATATCTTTTGAGCATCTTCAATACTAATCTCTGTGGGAAAGCTCGGAAGGTTGTTGATCAGCAGTGTCTCTCTCACAAAAGGCTCATCGATCACAATTTTGCATCCTTGAACGATTGCGTCCACAGTCACAGCTCCATCACCGTCTCTTGTCATTTTGGCAGTATGCCAGAACTCCCGTATGATTTTCTAATAGACAACAGTGTTCATGGTGATGGCTGAGGCCAAACAGCATTCTCGTAACTCATGAATCATTGATTTGAAATCCCCATGTGTGACAACCCAAAATTTATTCCATCGTTATAACCCGTTTCCGTTAATAGAATATTCTATTTTATAAAAGTTCTGTTAATTTGGGGTAGACAAATCAATAAATGTTTTATTTTATTTTATTTTATATTATTAACGTCGTAATGAAATAAATAAAAACACGTGAATTACCCTTCCATTTAGTTTGAAGAAGTTTTTTTAATTACGACCATTTGATCGGGTAAAACTTTAAACCTCGTTTAACATAAGTATCGGGTAGTTGTATACCGGGTACAACACTCAAGCTCTATATAAGGGTGAGTGGACACTCTTTTGGACCTTTTACCACACTAGACACTCTCTCTCTACTCCCTCTCCTCAAGTCCGATTTTCTCCAAAAACCGCAAGTTTCCGCTCCAAATCGTAAGTTCTTTCATCCTAACTTGTTCTACAACCCATTGCATGTCATTATAGCTCAAAAATCGTCCAAGAAGGCAAAGAGTAAGGAGTTTATGGCCCAAGAACACTCTAGGGCCGTAAACCCCTAAAAATGTGCCAAATAGTCCCAAATCCCTTCCTTAGGCTTAGAGGATAAGTTAGAACATACCCTAGAAGTGTTTCAACCATTTAATTTTATGTTTAGAGGCTTAAAAGAGAGTTTACGGCCCAAGAATATCCTTAGGTCGTGAACTCCCTTAAATAATGCAAAATGAGCCTCTAAACCCCTAAATATCCTTATACCTTCACTTAGAAATGGTTAGGAATGATCAAATGACCTCAAAATCGAAGAATGGAGGGTGTCCAAGAGTTCACGGTCTAAGCCATGGGGCTTACGACCGTAAACTCCCAAGGAGTGGTCCTAGGACTGTAAACTCCAAGGGAGTGCTCCTTTGGAACCTTAAACACCCCTCTAGCCTTGTATATTGCCTTGGAATCCCTTCTAGAGCCACAAGAGTCTTGAAATCACTCAATTACACTCCTCCCAAGAGTTTACGGCCATAAACTCATGGGGGAGATGGTCTCCCAGCCGTAAACTCACCTAAGGTGGGTTTGTGAGGAGTAAACTTCATAGTGAGGCCTAAAACTCCTTCCTTGCAACCCATTAGCCTTTTAGCACTCAACCATAGAGCTTTTATTCACATTAGGATGTCTATATGTGTTTAATTAGAGTTTAAATCACTAATTACTTGTAAACATATGTCTTCATATGTTACTAGGGTCATAAAGGGTGTACAAGTCTTTACTTGACACCGAACGCTCATCCGACACTTCCACCGGATCTACTCATTGCAGGTGAGTTCATACCCCTTAATGAACCTTTTCAAATGTATTTACATGTTTTAGGGGGGGGGATACAAGTTTAATGCAACAAGTTTTATTATCAAATCATATGTGATTCATAACTTACCATCAAAAAGGGATTTTTCTATACTTTTAGCTACTTATCAATAAAATTGTTTTAAATAATTATCAAATGCATTTTTAAGGTTAAATTGTTGTTTAACTATTTTCAAACTGTGTTTAAACTACTTTTCTTTTAAAATATATCTACACAAATATATTTATATAAGTAAGACTTGAAGGACTTAGGGCCGATAGCTCGCCTTATTTCCTGTTCTTGTTTGATGTGGTCTTAGGGTATCTATTATCCGTCCGACTGTCGTTGATTTCTTAGTTATATATCATATATATTTGTGTTAGATATGAAAGTCTTCATCTTATTCAATACCTTTGTTAATCAAAGGTAGGAAATCACACACTCTAGTTAACTATAATAGGTATAGTTAAGACTACTGCTTGTTACCTCTATTACTACTATACTCACTATAACTGCTACTATTACAAGTTAATGCACGTATAAGAAAACACTCTATGTACTATACTAAAAGTCTACTATACTATAACACAAGAGAATACACTAATCCAGAGTATAATACACTATCCCTCTATAAGGCACTCTACCGCGCCTACACCATGTGACCATGGCTTCTCGGAAGGAAAGCAACACTACATGTATAGATCTATACAGGACGGACGCTATTACATCCCGACTGTTAACTACTTTCCGAGCCGACTAGGCCCAGGGGTGGCACTACATCACTACACTATGTATGACCGGGAAGGTCATCGGGCTCTCTATTATCATTTAGTTGGTTACATGAGGGGTTACATCTATATCCAAGTTAATACACTAAGACTTAAAGTCTAAGATAATATCCCGAAGTAAATAAATAATTATTACTAATTGAAGTTTGCAACACTACTACAGTCAGCAGGCATAACTTTTCCTCATCTATGTTATTTTAATGAGATTTATTACTTTATTTTTATAACTAAAGGTTTCAATGATAATACTTTTACACACTCAAAGAATTTAATTTACAAATGTACATTTATGGAAAATATAGGATTTTCTAGGGATTTATACTACTCACAAACATAAATTTCAGTATTAATATTACATGTTTGTAAACACTTTTACACAAACAATGACACTAAATTCTTATGAACTCACCAGCTTTATGCTGATACTCGTTTTCAAAATAACTTGTATCCTCAGGTCAAAGATAGACAGGTACTGGTGCAGCTTTTGTGAAGATGGAGCATATACAAGACCCATCTTTTAATTTTGTTATACTTTTGGTGTCTATTAACTATACAGAACACGTTTGTATTTAAATCACTATATTAATGAAATGGTTGTTGTCGCTTGTTTTTACTATTATGCAATTGTTATAATACTGTACATGACGTCCTCCACCCTAGAACGTATTCCGCCGTTCTCGGTTTTGGGGTGTGACACCATCAGCCACCGGAGGATCAGCGAGAACCATTGCCAGATTATGCATGTCTGCAAACTTTAATGTTGCCTTTTTATCTGCACTAAAACACACCAAGTAAGACAAAAGAGAAATTTGAGCAAATAATATTTTAAATGATTTAATTTCGAGCCCAAAAGAGAATTATTAATTTTAAAATTAAATTTCAAGTCAAAGGGGAGTTTACGGTCAACGGGGGTTTACGGCCGTAAACTCGTGACCGTAAGCCTGTGGCCGCAAACGGAGTTTACAGTCGTAAGCTCTTCACGACCGTAAGCTTGGGCCGTAAACCCCAACAATCCCTTTTTCGTCGATTTTAGGCTCAAAACTCGTTTAATCTCTGAAATAGACACATATCTCTGGTTGAAAACATGATACCTTCGAAGTGATCGGAGCAATTTCACAAAAAACGAGAAATTTTTTTCGAAGAGAGAGAGAGAGAGAGAGAGAGAGAGAGAGAGAGAGGAGGAGGAGGAGGAGAGTTTGTGGCCGGAAATGGAATAATGAGGCACACTCTATTTATACCCTTAGTCCCTTTACCTGCTGACTACACAGTGTAAGGCACAGTCCAATATTTTCAAAATATTTCAAAAACAAAACCTTTTGAGGCTTAAAATTAAAATTAAAATAAGATAAAACAAAATAAAATAAAATAAAATCAATTTGCAAAAAATTAAAAATTAACACTTAATTTTTAACAATTAAAAAATAAATAAATAAATAAATAAATTAAATTAAATAATTTAAAATAGCAACTAAAATTAAACTTAAAATATTTCCAAATTTTTGACATACACAAAATAAAAAATAAAAATAAAAATAAAAAATAAAAAATAAAAAATAAAAAATAAAAATAAATATAGAATTTAAGACAAAATAAAATTTAAGACAAAATGGACTAAACTTTATTTACACGAACACTGAATATTAATTTTATGACTTTGGGATCAAAGTTGTTAGACAACTTTAGTCTACTTGTCGGTACCTTCATCTTCATATCTATGTCTGATCGATCGTCGGTATTGTGCTCCACTTAAACACGAAAAAAATTTGTGACAATTTTGGACAAGCTAAGAATGACACGACATTATGATTCTGTATTCTTAGATAGATTCCCTAGGGACCATTTAGCTGACGACGACCAGGGATATTGTTGTCCACCTAAATTGAGCAGCGAGATCTACAGACAATCTGTATGTGTTCAATTTTAATTGTACTAGAACGTGTTTCCCGCTTCCTGATATGCCCCAGTAGTCAAGGATTTCCAGACTACTCCTTACATCGGGTGAGCAGACAATTATTAAGAGAGAAGATAGATTAAGAATGCATATGCTATACACCCAGGTCAGATCTCTTCCAATCACGCAGAGGATGAAACATATGACTAATTGAAGTTTTAGAGGGATTGAGAAAAAGAATGATGCATATACTGTGTACCAGGTTGGATTTTGAGTCACGCAGAGGAGATAATATATGGCTAACAGATAGGAAGAATTGCATAGAAAGAAGATGCAGAGAGATAGAATTGCATATGTTACAATCCAGGTCGGATCTCTCGAGCACGCAAAGGAGGCAACATATGGCTAGCAGACAGAAAGAGAGAAAATAACTTTCTACAGACCTAATTTATCCGAATTCCCCAGTCACCCCATCAATACCGGAATTAAGGACAGAATCCGCACATCGAGGAAAGGTGAATCCACAGTTCTAGATACGGGTTCTTTTAGTGTGACCAGTAGATTCTCATGTATATCTCCCTGCTCAACCTATCTGAGCGTCGTATTGTTAGGCTAAATGGATCTAACTAGTTCAATATTTGTCAAGTCCTTGAGTTTCTTAAGTTCAAATCTCCCTAGTCAAGTCCACTTAGAATCTTTTGTGCCTACCGACGCATCGAGTACATAGCGTAGACAATTTAATTCTGGTACGTTACGCGGATTCAGATTGCCCGTTATCACTTGATAATATCACTTCCCGTCACAACACCTACAAACAAGACTGTTAGCAATATTTTTAGCGGCACAGCTTGTTGCCCGTTTGCCATCTCACTCATTGTACGATGACAATTAAAAATTAAAAATTGTTTTTCATTAACCTGAATTTTTGTTGTTTTTGGATTTTTTAATTTTTTTTTTATTGTTTTTGGATTTTTGGATTATTTCTCCCCCTAAATTTGTGCATGGGTGAGAATAAAAATGAAATAAGATGCGCAAATTTAAACTAATTTATCTACAAAAACAAAAATAAAATAAATAAAAAATAAAAATTTAAGAAAAATAACGAAAAACTTAAAAAAAAGTAAAGAGAAAAACCTAGTCCTCAAAACGAATCATTTTCAAAAATCCCACAAGCACATCGAAGCGAGCTTTGTTAAAAGGCTTAGTGAACAGATCTGCCACATTATTAGTAGTGGGAACCTGTTCCAGCCGGATGAGTGAACGTTCATAACAATCTCTGATGAAATGAATTTTAATATCGATGTGCTTGGTTTTAGAATGTTGGACATGATTTTTGGCGATTTGAATTGCTGCCTCATTATCACAGTAAATGGGGGTTTCAAAGTAATTCAATCTGTAGTCCAACAACTGATGTTGGATCCAAATAACTTGAGAGAAACAAGCAGATGCAGGAACGTATTCCGCCTCCGCTGTTGAAGTTGAGAATGTGTGTTGTTTCTTGCACTGCCACGATACTAGCCTGTCACCAAGATATTGACACCCTCCTGAAGTAGATTTCCAGTCAAGCTCACAGCCTCCATAATTACTGTCAGCAAAAGCATATAAATCAAATTCAGAATTCTTCGGATACCAAAGAAGCAACTTTGGGCTGCCTTTGATATACCGAAAAATTCTTTTGACAGCAATAAAATGCGAAAGTTTAGGATTAGCCTGATAACGAGCGCATTGACAAACTGCAAACATGATGTCAAGCTGACTTGCAGTAAGATACATCAACGATCCGATCATCGATCTGTAGTGAGTCTGATCTACGGATTCACCATCAGGATCTGGAGTCAGAAGAGGTCTTTCAGCCATTGGCGTCGATGCAGACTTAGCGTCTTTAAACTCGAACTTCTCAAGAATATCCTCCACATACTTGGCTTGGTGTAGTAGGATTCCGGTTGAACTTTGCTTGACCTGAAGCCCCAGAAACATGTTCATTTCCCCCAACGAACTCATCTCGAACCGCTTTTTCATAACACCTTCAAATTCCTTGCAAAGCTGCGGACTGGTTGACCCAAAAATAATGTCGTCAACGTAGATTTGAACCGGAATCTAATCATTACCGACATGCTTGATAAACAAAGTTTGATCGATAGTGCCACGATAGTATCCATGCTCGAGCAAGTGCTTTGTTAGAGTCACATTCCACGCTTGAGGAGCTTGATGTAACCCATACAATTCCTTGTCCAACTTGTAGACATGATTAGGAAACTTCGAGTCAACGAACCCAGGGAGTTGATCAACGTAGATTTCTTCCTTCTCCTTGCCATACAAGAAGACTATATTGACGTCCAATTGGTAAACAGTGAAGTTCATGTAAGAGGCATATGCAAGGAAGATACAAATAGCCTCCAAGCGAGCTACAGGAGCATAAACCACAGTGTAATCAAGACCCTCGACTTGTCGAAACCCGCGAACCACCAATCTAGCTTTATTTCGCACTATAACCCCTGAATCATCCTGCTTGTTTCGATAGACCCATCGTGTGTCAAGAGACTTTTTTCCCTTTGGTAACTCAACCAACTTCCATACCCCTAGTTTTTCAAACTGGTGTAACTCTTCATGCATAGCATCTAACCAGCTGGGCAATTTCAGAGCCATTTCAACATTCTTAGGCTATATTTGAGAGATAAAACAAGAGTAAAGACAGGTATTGACATCTCCACTCTGGCTTCTGGTTTTAACACCTTCGCCTAGCTGACCAATGATGTTATCAATCAGATGATCGCGTAGAATCCTTGAGGGTATCTCTTGGCTGATATCATTAAGCGAGACAGGAAGATTGTGAATATTGACACCTCCTTCATTTGTTGATTGAGCCGCACTAGATGACTTCGGTGCCACAGCATTGTTAACATGACACACATTTTTCAAAAGTTATAAAGTCTTTGACAGGCAAACCACGGACCATCTCATTCTTCGAAAGACGATTCAAGTTTTTGGCGTTAGCATGACCGAGTCTTCGGTGCCACAACATTGCATTTTGTTCAGAGATCTTTGAAAAGAGGCACGTAACTTGTTCTGGAAGATTGTTATTCATATCAATTATGTAAGCATTCCCATCCCTTTTTGATTTAACAAGAATCCACTCTTCTGGGATGACAAAGCCTGGCTTGAGAATCATACATTTCTTGTCAGTGAAATGTGTAGAATACCCTTTGTTGCATATCTGAGACACACTCAACAAACTATGCTTTAATTCGGGAGCAAAGTTGACATTCTCGAAACTTAACACCCCATTTGTGACAGTTCCTCTCTCAGTGATCTTGCGACCTTCTCCACCCGCAAAGGAAACATACCTCCCATTAAAATATTGAATGTTGTTCAGTTGGGAGATATCTCCTGTCATATGCCGGGAGCATCCGCTGTCGACGAACCACGGTTTGATGGCATTCCCCCGCAACTGTCCCTGCAAAATGTGCGGGTTTATTTAGATTTGGGAACCTAGGTCATTACTTTCCTGGGTTGTCCCGTTGCCTTTTCAGATTTATCGTTATTTACAAATTTTTCAGATGATACACATGATGGATTGGAGGTTATTTTGGGCAACCATTGATAATTAGGTTTTCTAATAGTCCCAGATGGTTTTGATATATGTTTTTTATCAGTTTGCTTTGAGAACATGGGATTTCTATCTGAATTGGTTGAAGTCCCATTGTTGCTTCTTGACGAAACCGACTTTGGCTTAGCCATGTTCGGTTTTGGCAAACTGTTTGGGACTTTGTTATGAAAGACCTTTTTATGCTTTTGAAACACAGCCCATTTTCTACTAGAATCGTCCTTCCAATCATCATTCCGAGAAAGAATTCTAGAGGACTTTCTAGTTAAAGACCTTCATTTATATTCATTCTCTCCTCTTGATGACTCAAAATGTATAAACATTCTATTAGGACAATTCCTAGCTATAAGACCACCAACACCACAGTTGAAACAAATATGTTTGTTATTGTTAAAATCTGTACTGCATTTTTCAGATTTGTTTTCCATACCAACACCCTTGCTTTTCTCACATGAACATGAACAAGAACTAGGTTATGAGACAAGTGAGGGTGTATCAGATGGAAAAACTTGTGAAACTGGGGGTTTTTCATTAGTATCAGCATAAACATTAGAATTGTCAACCACATCATCAAACACTTTAAAAACATTCAAACCAGTATCAGAAGGTGCAGTAAATTCACAAAAAACATTGTCACTTTCAACATCAGAAAAATTAAAGTCTTTATTTAAAACTAAAACTTCAGGTTCAGACTCAGTTTTATTTTCAGAAGCAGATCCTTCAACTTCGTGTTTTGATTGATTTAAGGATTGATCTGCAGGAGAAGTAGAAATGTTAGTACTTTCAACATTAATAAATCCACCCGAAACAAAACCAAACGGCTTGCAATAAACCATGAATGGTTCATTGGCAATCTCCTCCTTAGACAAAGGTTGAAATTGATATGAATGGTTGAAAGGAGGAGGTACTTTATCATACCCTAGACCCTTTGATTGGTTATGTTTAAATTGCATGCAATGGTCTATCGTATTGGCAACTACCTCACTTGAAACATCAAACTTTCTAAAATCAAAATCAGCATTTTCAAATTTGCCCTTTAATGTTTCAAGTTCAGTAATTAACTCGGCATTCTATTTCTTTATGTAATCATAATTTTCACATTTATTACTGTAGTCTTCCTGAAGTCTTCTAAATTCCTTTATTTTAGTGTCTAACTAGGCCTTAAGAGGTTTTTGTCCTTTTCTAAGTTGATAGCCCTCATATCTAAGGTCCTCTACTTCTCTACGTAGTGTTTCAATTTCCTCATGAAGAATTTTAACATAATCAATACAAGCTTGAGAGCATGAAGACAAACTTACCTCACTTTTCTTCGGTTCAGAAGTAGAAGATACCATCAATGCAAACTGCTGCTCCATCATTTGATCTTCAGCTGCAACACTCTCTGTGGAAGCTTCACCACCGACTTGAGCCAAATGAGCATTTTTAGGTCTTGATATATTCAGGGCCTGCATCTATGACAACCCGGAATTTTCATTCGGTCAAACCCTAGAAGTCAATCACTTCTTATTATAAGTTAATGTCATCATTTCTTATTTTAACAAATTTAGAGTTCGTTTGGATTAATTTAATATTATTCTTTAAACGAATGGGTGTAAGAAAGTGTCGTCTCGGGTTTTGAAATTTAAAAACCGCAAACACCTCGCGTCTTAGAAGTTCACGGCCAAACTATTTTGTTTGGGTCGAAAAATCATCCCAAAAATCCGTAAACTCATGCTTATCCATGAGTTTACTTCCTAAGTCTAGTCAATATGTGTTTACTCCCCATTTATCCAAAAGAGTAAACTCAAGAAAACCTCTCAAGTAGCAAACTAGAAACAATTCAAGATCTTCAAAGTTGTAAGTGTTCTATCCATTCCAAGTTGATTAAACACTTAATCTAGTGTTTGTGCATCTATTCATCCATTCATTTCTTGTGTTTTGCTTAGATTTCCAAAAACACCAAGAACACACACTAAGTGTTCTTGGACTTTTAGCATATTTCAAGCTTCCTTATAGTAAGTACTTCACTCCTTGAGTCTTAATGAGTTAGTATTACAAGTTAGCATCAATAAAATATGCCAAGAACACCGTCACGGTCCAAGAATGTTCTTGGGCCGTAAACACCATATAAGGCACCAAAGTGTGCCTAAGTCATTAATCTAAGCCCTAGTTGGATGTTTAAGCCTTCCTTGACATGTTTGAACCTTCCCTTGATGGGTTTAAGCCATGAAAAACACCAAATAATGCCATGATCATGTGTTTATGGTTTGGGGAGCTCCCAAAACCGTAAACACCCTTTAGTGTGTTTATTTGGGCCATATTCCTTCATTAGGCCTAAAATCTAACATAGACAATTACCTTGATGAGTTAGGGACTTGAAAACATAACAATACCAATTTCCATATGGGTTTAAGGTAGTAAACCCAAAGGGAAATGACCATAAGGCCTTAAACACCTAACAAAGGGTGTTTTGTTGCCCTAGTCACTTCCAAAGTCCAAACCACCAAGTAGAAATGCTTCAAAGGACTTGCAAATCCTCAAAACAACTTATGGTCAAAAGGATAGGAGTTTACGACCGTAAACTCATTAGGCCAAGGTCATGAAAACTGTAAACTCCAAGGGAGTTTACCCTTGAACCCCAAACACAATAACAAGGTCCTTTAGCACTTAGATGCAATCCTTATGACTTGTAGCACTTAAATAAGGTGTTTTACATGCCTTAGGATGTCTTAACTTTGTCAATTAGTGATTTAAAGTCTAATTGGATACATGTATGTGTGATTATATGTTAACTAGGATCATTGAGTGTGAACAAGTCTTCACTTGTCACCTAACCTATCCTACATCATTCAGTTCATCCAAACCACCATCTACAGGTGAGTTCATACCCCTTAATCAATGTTTAAATGATTTTAAATGCTTTAATGGGGGGGGGGGGAATACAAGTAGAAAACAACATGTTATTAAATCTTTCATATGTATTTATAACTGTGTTTTCACCCAGCAGATTTCACATACTTCAAAATGTGATGCATGAAATGGTTTTCTATCTTAAAAATACTTTGTTATCAAATGTATTACTTTTGATATGTTTATTAAAATGACATCAAGTATTTGTTAATTATTGTTCAAAATGATGGGTTTTGAGCATTCTAACACTTCCTAAGTGTACATGCAACCCTAATAACCTTGGATCTATGTTTGTCTAATTATCATGCAAAGTTGAATTTCCAAGGTTATATTCCTATCTAGCATACATGGGGAACAATTTTTAACTTGAATGAAAGATAGAATAACTTACCTTGTTCTTGCTTATGTTCCTTGAAACCTTGTGAGCCTAGCACCCCAAGTGTGATGCCTCAAATGCTTCACACAACACCAAATGTTCTTGGAAAGACTTTTGAGAGAATACACACTTCTTGAAATCGGCCTAGCCCTCTAGTTTCTTATGTGTAACCGATTTTGATGGAGAATGGACTCTTATATAGTGTTGACACATCTAGGGTTACACCATGTAAACCCTAATGTGTCATGACTCTTCATTTCCATGACCCATGGGTTTGTAACTCCCATGGAGCATCCATGGAGCATCCTATGGGTGGAACCCAACTTGATAATCCATGGAGCCTCTTAGCCCACTATACAAGATATGAATGATTTACATAATCAACCCATATATTTAATTAGTTATCCTTTGATCACTTAATTAATTCTAAATTAATTCTTGATCAAACTAATCAAATAATATTATTAATATATTAGAACTTATAATATATTAATAATCTCCAAGTGTTATTACTCTCATTTAGTCTATCCAATTGCATGGTGCCATGCAACCCAAATGGACCATGCCGGGTCGGGTCAAGTACTGACCCGAAATAGTTATGGACTTAGACACCTTATCCAACAGTCTCCCACTTGGATAAGTCTAATAACTATAACTCCAGTACTTCAGGAACCGACCGACAATCGTAGCTCTTTCAAGGTCTCTCGGAACTGAGAAGATGATGGTACGCCATTTAAGATAAGGGATCATATAATCCTCCGTTCTAGATATCAGCCGGACAAATACATGGAACAATGTCTTATTGTCCAACAGTTTGTTTCTCGATTTCCGATTTGTTTGATAGAGAACTTAATTGAACACATCAACTTAGTTCTGACCGGGCCCGGTACATAGGTCAAAACAAAATCATCGAGGGGCCCAGATATCAGCTGCTAATCCAAGAAGGAACAGATAAACTTCGAGTCATATGTTTGTTCTACCACTCATTGAATTACACACAAAAGCACGTTTTATAACATCGAGTTACCAATGCGTTTTCGTACAATCAATGCATAACCAACTTGTAAGTAACAAATCATATCTCTAGGTTTGAAGACATATATGATATTACCGTCTCACGATCACTCGAGATAAATTCCATGAAGTGATTCCAGTGAGCGTGGGTTGAGTCCAATGCTTAGAACTTATGAGCACTCATGATTGTTGTAGCCTTGTCCAACACCTTAGACCTCTACAACCAATCATGACAGTCTTGATTCATACCTACTTCCGAGATATGACCGACTGTGGAGGTTTGAATAATATGTTATACCAAACAAAATTATACTGGAAGTCAAAACATGCAAAAGAAATATAGTAAACGATCGACAAGAGATAGCAACACTTTACTCATAAATAAAACACCTTTTATTCATCATCTAATGTCAATTACACTTTACAAATTTATGGGTTATCTAACTACTAAATCTAATATCATCCTTCAGCCCTATGCTTCGAGCATGCTGGAGATGCTTTACCCGAGTCAGTCCCTTCGTGAGGGGATCTGCTGGGTTCTCATCCGATGATACCCTCTTTGCCACGAGGAGTCCTTCTTCTATTCGATGTCTGATAAAATGGTATTTTTTGTCGATGTGTCTGGATCTCCCGTGATCCCTTGGTTCCTTGGCTAAGGCAACAGCACTTTCACTATCACAGAAAATTTCCATTGGCTCTTTAATAGCTGGTACAACTCCAAGGTCTCCAATGAAGTTCTTCAGCCATATCGCCTCCTTTGCCGCCTCGCTAGCTGCAATATACTCTGATTCACAAGTTGAATCAGCCACTGTCTCTTGCTTGGAACTCTTCCAAGAAATTGCTCCTCCATTTAGGGTAAAGACCCAGCCCAACTGAGAGCGGAAATTATCCCTATCAGTCTGAAAGCTAGCATCACTATACCCCACAACTCTCAATTCATCACTCCCACCGAGGGTAAGGACCCAGTCCTTAGTCCTCCGTAGGTACTTGAGGATATTCTTTACCGCAGTCCAGTGTGCCTTGCCAGGGTTCACCTGATACCTGCTAACCATGCTCAGAGCAAAGGCTACATTAGGTCGAGTACACGTCATAGCATACATGATCGATCCTACAGCCAAAGCATAAGGTATTCGACTCATTTCTGCTATCTCAGCCTCAGTGCTAGGGCTTTGTGTCTTACTCAATCTGGTGTTACTCTGGATGGGTAACTCTCCTTTCTTGGAATCCTGCATGCTGAATCTCTTCAGCACCTTATCCAAGTAGGTACTCTGACTAAGTCCAATTAGTCTTTTACTCCGATCTCTCAAGATCCTTATCCCTAGAATATAGGTAGCTTCTCCTAGGTCCTTCATAGAGAAATACTTCCCAAGCCAGGACTTAACTTCCTGCAGAGTTGGGATGTCATTTCCTATGAGTAGTATATCATCCACATACAACACCAAAAAACTAACTATACTCCCACTAGCCTTGACATACACGCAAGACTCATCTTCACTCCTAGAAAAGCCAAATTCCTTGACCTTTTCATCAAATCAAAGATTCCATCTGCGAGGTGCTTGCTTCAATCCATAAATGGATTTCTCAAGCTTACACACTCTAGTAGGGTACTCGTTGCTGACAAAACCCTCTGGCTGACTCATGTAAACATCTTCAGCCAACTTTCCATTAAGGAAAGCGGTTTTGACATCCATTTGCCATATTTCATAGTCATGAAATGCAACTATGGCTAACAGAACCCGAATAGACTTAATCTTGGCTACTGGAGAAAAGGTCTCATCATAGTCCACTCCAGGAATTTGAGAGAAACTCTTTGCAACCAGTCTAGCCTTATATGTGTGTACATTACCATCCATGTCGGTCTTCTTCTTGAAGACCCATTTGCACCCTACTGTCTTACGACCTGGTACATTCTCAACCAAGTTCCAAACTTGATTGTCATACATGGACTGTATTTCGCTGTCCATTGCCTCTTTCCACTTGGCTGACTCAGGGCCTGCCATGGCTTCCGCGTAACTGTTAGGTTCATCCAGACCTATTAGTGTCTCATCACTGATAAGTGTATCTCCTTTTGCAGTAATATGGAATCCATAGTAATGATCAGGAGCATTCCTAACCCTTGTGGAACGCCTCAGAGGTACAGACTTGTCAATTGGCTCAACAGGAGTTTCCTCCTCAAGTTGAGTGCTAGGGTTTGAAGTTCCTTCACCGCTTGACTCTTTAATTTCTTCAAGATCAACTTGCCTCCCACTGTTTCCTTGGCTTATGAACTCTCTCTCTCTCTAAAGAAAGCCCTCCTAGCTACAAAGACCACATTTTCACTAGGTCTGTAGAAGAGGTAACCAAAGGATTGTTGTGGGTAGCCGATGAAAAACACCTCTCGCTTCGGGGTTCGAGCTTATCATCAGTCTCGTGTCTCACGAAAGCCTCGCAACCCCAAATCTTGATGTGATCTAGTTTAGGTACTTTACCAGTCCACATCTCGTGAGGAGTTTTGGCAACTTTCTTTATAGGGACTAGATTAAGGATATGGGCGGCAGTCTCTAAGGCATACCCCCAGAATGAGATTGGTAGCGAAGCTCGACTCATCATGGAACGAACCATATCTAACAAGGTTCGATTACGCCTCTCAGCCACACCATTCAACTGTGGTGTCCTGGGAGGTGTCAATTGTGAGACTATCCCACATTCCCTTAGATAGTCAAGGAACTCTGAACTAAGATACTCACCACCACGATCGGATCGAAGCATCTTAATGTTCCTGCCCAATTGATTCTCGACTTCCTGTTTAAATTCCTTAAACCTTTCAAAAGTCTCTGACTTATGCTTGATCAAGTAGACATATCCATATCTACTGTAATCATCAGTAAAAGTCAAATAATAACGATTAGCATCCCTTGTGGTATGTTTGAATGGTCCACACACATCCGTGTGTACAAGGTCCAACAAACCTTCACCCCTCTCACAAGAACCTGTGAAGGGTGACTTTGTCATCTTTCCAAGTAAGCATGATTCGCAACTATCATCTGACTTTAGGTCAAATGACTCCAAGACTCCATCCTTTTGGAGTTGGCCTATGCGTTTCTTGCTTATATGTCCAAGACGACAATGCCATAATGATGCTTTATCCAAGTTATTATTATTAATAGAATCAATACACAAAACATTATTTCCTAAGTTATCTATAATAGATACAGCTTCATACACACCATCACAAGGTAATGCTTTAAAATAAAGAACATTATTAAAGAAAGCATCAATAGAACCAACTTCATTATTAAACGAAAAGGTAAACCCTTGTTTGTACAAAGCATGAAAGGAAATAATATTTCTTACCATTCCTGGCGAATAACAAAATTTATTCAAATCTAAATTAAACCCACTACTTAGCGATAAAGTATAAACTCCAATCTTGGTAACAGGTAAAGCTTTCCTATTCCCCATGATTAAGTTTATTCTTCCTTGCTCCACATTCTCACTTCTTCTTAGTCCCTGCAAGTTACAACAAATATGAATACCACAACCGGTATCAAGGACCCGAGATTTAGAATGGGGTGAGTTATTAGAAATGATAGTGTAAATACCTGCATGGTTGGGTTTAACTTTCCCATCCTTCACATCTTGCTGGTATTTTGGGCAGTTCCGCTTCCAATGTGATTTTTCATGGCAATAGAAGCATTCAGCCTCTTTTGGGTCAGAAGAAGGAGTGATGAAACCTTTCTTGGTTCCACTTGAAGAAGAGCCATCAAGGGTCCGAGCCTTGGTACCCTTCGAAGAGCTCTTTCTTTTCTTCCCTCGACTTTTCCCGATTGCCAAAACCAGAGTAGAGTTTGGAGTAGGAGTGTTAACAACCGACTTCCCCTTAAGACCTGTTTCTGCGGTCTTGAGAAGTCCCTGAAGTTTGCTGAGTGTGACCTCTTCCTTATTCATGTGATATGTCATGCGGAATTGATCATAGCACGATGGTAAGGAGTGCAAAATGATATCTATTGCAAGCTCCTCAGGGAAGTTCACATTAAGCTTCAGCAAACGATCCACATACCTTTGCATTTTCTGCATGTGGCTCGTGACGGATTCCCCGTCCTTCATCATGGCTGTTATCATGGAGCAGATGATTTCATACCTCTCTTGTCGTGCACTTTGATGGTATCTTTCCATCAAATCCTGGTGCATTTCATAAGGGTAGAAATCCTCATAATACTTTTGGAGTTCCGCTGTCATCGTGGCCATCATGATGCATGCCACTTTCGTAGCATCCCTTTCAGTATCTCCTGAGGAGTTGCAGTGGTCTCATCAATCTCCTTAAGCTCCTTGTCAAGGACATATTCTTTGTCCTCATAGCGGGTAATCATCCTGATGTTTCTGATCCACTCATTGAAGTTGGATCCATCAAAAGTGACTTTCCCACACAAGTTCATAAGGGTAAAGGAGCTATTAGGGTTAGAGCCAGAAGCAGCATTGTTTGAAGACATCTGAAAGAAATGGACAAGATTAGTTTAGATATTAGGAGAGTCCTTAATAAAACACCCAAATGTAATATTAAGGCTAGGATCCAATCACAATATATTATAACTTGGAAGAGGTATGTCGTAATCCAAGCTATAACATATTTGAAAGGTAGGTGAATGACGATTCACCAATTTCCACCACGAAAACCGAAATATTAGATATTAGGTTTTTGATTGGTTCTTAGAAATTCCTAGATTCTTTTAGATTCAATGAACTTTTCAAAGGGATGTTTCAATCTCGAGTGTGCCCTCCAAGTTTTGTGACTGGGATACCGAGGATCACAAAACAAGGTGTGAAGTAACCATGCAAATCACATCGTACCCTTAAAGTTTATCACTCAATCGATGTGCCGGTAAACCACACACGCTCCACCGATACTATAATAAACCTTAAGTCACCCTTTACCTACCTTGTTAAGTCCAAGTTAGTGTGCCGGTTAACCACACACGCTCCACCAACGACTTACACAAAGTGTAAAGTGTAATTTCATGGATTAGCACCTTATTCACATTTTTCCTAAAGTAACTAAGATTGGAAATTTAATAAAACATTTAGTTACTTTATAATATTCATCATACTTTTAATGAGAATTTATAAGTCCTTGTCTTACCCGTTCGGCTAACGACCCTCCACCGGTCAAGCAAGCGGTGGGTGAGAGTGGACACCCATTAAGTTGCCATTTTATAGGCAACAACCTTATACCCACCTTATAGACCGACTTCGTGAATGAGGCGTACTAGCGGTAAGACGACTTTGTTCTTATACATACATATATATATATATATATATATATTTATAATTATTAAATCATAATAATATAAGTATAAGGGTTGAATTTTAACTTTTAAAATTCTAAGGGTTGGAACTAAAGTTTTAACTTGACTTTACTTGTTCGAAAACTTGAGGGCAAGTTTTGTAAACTTTCAATACTTTTCATTTCTTGTAACTTATGAGTTTATTAGAGTAATAAAAATGAAGACTCTTCATTTTTCTAACTCTTGTGTTCTTTTAATGGTTTTTAACTCAAGTGACTTTTGGTTTTCCATAACTTGAGGACAAGTTATGGATACCATTAAAACACATTATGATCAAGAATTAAACTACCACATAGGTTACAAATAATTCCTATGATCATCTAAACATCATAAGATCAAGAACATGAACATAAGCACTTTCATGAATCAAAACTACACTTAAAACTTTGTAATTTTGATAACTAGTTGTTGTAAATGGAATAGCAAAGACATTACACCATCTAAAACAAGTTTTCAAGTACCAAAACAGTTTAGGGTAATGTTTTTAATCCATTTCCAGCAACTAAAGTCGAAAATCTACACTTTGTCGACCCTACTCGCCGGGTGCATTAACCTACTCGATGAGTAGGTTGAAGATACAAGTGAACTCGACGAGTCCCCCCATGGACTCGACGAGTCCAGCAGTCAGACAGCAAGTTTTCGACTTTCTTCAACTTTTTAGCACAAATAACAAACAAACAAGCCTAGGCTCTGATACCACTGATGGGTTTTGAGCATTCTAACACTTCCTAAGTGTACATGCAACCCTAATAACCTTGGATCTATGTTTGTCTAATTATCATGCAAAGTTGAATTTCCAAGGTTATATTCCTATCTAGCATACATAGGGAACAATTTTTAACTTGAATGAAAGATAGAATAACTTACCTTGTTCTTGCTTATGTTCCTTGAAACCTTGTGAGCCTAGCACCCCAAGTGTGATGCCTCAAATGCTTCACATAACACCAAATGCTCCTGGAAAGACTTTTGAGAGAATACACACTTCTTGAAATCGGCCTAGCCCTCTAGTTTCTTATGTGTAACCGATTTTGATGGAGAATGGGACTCTTATATAGTGTTGACACATCTAGGGTTACACCATGTAAACCCTAATGTGTCATGACTCTTCATTTCCATGACCCATGGGTTTGTAACTCCCATGGAGCATCCATGGAGCATCCTATGGGTGGAACCCAACTTGATAATCCATGGAGCCTCTTAGCCCACTATACAAGATATGAATGATTTACATAATCAACCCATATATTTAATTAGTTATCCTTTGATCACTTAATTAATTCTAAATTAATTCTTGATCAAACTAATCAAATAATATTATTAATATATTAGAACTTATAATATATTAATAATCTCCAAGTGTTATTACTCTCATTTAGTCTATCCAATTGCATGGTGCCATGCAACCCAAATGGACCATGCCGGGTCGGGTCAAGTACTGACCCGAAATAGTTATGGACTTAGACACCTTATCCAACACAAAACTCATAGATGTTTTACAAAACCATTTTTACCTTCGTGAACAAAACTATATCTATACACTTATGTTCTTATATATATGTATTGATGCTATAGTTTTCATCCTTCATTCAGTTTCCCACACTCTTGTGTAGCAAGGGTGTATAAACCTACTTGAACAACCAATTACCTTCCAGTTAACTATTATATGGATAGTTAGAAGATACAAAACATTATTCCTATTACAAGGAATTACATCAGAGTCAGTTCATTCATGAGTCTATACTATACATTACATGTTACATGGATACACTTACATGAGTACGCTTACATGGATACACTTACATGAGTACCTTACATGAATACATTACATGAGTACCTTTACGTAGATACATTTACCTGTATACACTTACATGAATACTTGTATCTCGATTCATGAGGATGATTTATTAGTACCTTCTGAGTAAATTGTCCTGCCTATCCCAGTTCAACGGGATATCTAGATGGGACTAACCATTCCGAATCCCAGCTGTTAGCACCAGTGGTTGATGAACATCTATGGATGGCTACGGTTAATACTTATAATAGGAATACTTTTACGGGACTAACCCTTCCTCCCACCTGTTGTAGCTACAGAGGACAATTGAACAATCTACGGATGTTCAAAGGTTATACATTTCGCTAATCATGATGTCGTGTTAATCCTAATACAAAAGGATAACAATTACATAAGTACATTTTCCTATTACTTTATTTTGTGATACATTCACATAAACGATGAGTTAGACTAAGTACTGTTAGTATTAGTCAAAAGAAAGGAAAGACTATCATTTTTACTTACAAAACATTCGGGTCTTGGTAGAAGACTACATTTCATACTAGTAGGAAATAAGGGATTTTCTAGGGTTTTCATACTTATATCAATTGCTTCATTCAAAGATTTACAAGGCATTCATAACAGTTTTCCGAAACAAGACAATAACACTTAAATACTTATGAATTCACCAGCGTTAGGCTGATACTCGCTTTCAAAATAACTTGTATTCTCAGGTCACCAGTAGACAGGTACGATGGCTAGGTTTTTAGAAGACGGAGCACAGACAAGACTCGTCTTTTATTTTGATTGTATATTTTGGTGTCTTATTACATTGAAAGAACACACATGTATTAAAACTTTACTTTTAATGCAATGGATGATGTTGTTGCTTGTTTACTACTCTACACTGTTGTGATACTGTACATGACGTCCTCCACCCCGGAACGTTTCCGCCATTCTTGGTTTTGGGGTGTGACAGCATCTGATCCTCCCAGTCAAATGACTGAGCAACCATGGCCTTCTCACTGTTGACCTGAGCACCATTTCGATTGTTCCCTACTGCAACCATTGTTCTGTCATTGTTCAATCTTCTATCCGGCTTTGGGCACTCACGAGCAAAATGCCCTGGCTCGTGGCAGTTGAAACAACGTAGCTTTCCCTTGCTAAACCCTACCTTTTTATCAGCACTCATCCCCCAGTTATTCTTCCCAGTCTTCTTCGTAAACTGCTTTGCCCTGAAAACTGCCATGGCAATTTGCCATGTAATATCCATTTCTTCGACATCTTCAGGATGTATCTGATCAAGATCAGCAAATGACAGTTGCGGGGGAAGATATCCAGCTACAAGAGCATTGTAATAGTTAACAAGTCCTGTAGCGAGAGCAAGATTTTCATCACCCTCCTTGTTGTTTGAGGAGGAGGCCACATTTGAAGGAGAAGCAACTTGAGTAGTAGCGAATGATTGGTTCTAAGAGAAAGGCATGGCTGATGCAGCGGGAAGTGAAGTAGCTGATGGAGTGGAAAAAGACTGAATCTGAGCTTGCTGAGCAGCAAAGGGCTGACCTGCAGAGGAAAAGGTGAAAGATGAAAGATCATTGTTAGATGATATTCCAAGGTTTGCAGCTGAGTATGAATTCACATGGTCTATCTCCTGCTGTTTATCATTAATATCACACGCCTTGATGATTGCCATCACTTCAGCGAGAGTAAGGTGATTTAAGTCTTTGGTCTTCTTGATAACTGCTACATTCATGTCCCATGACTTTGGAAGGGCATTTAGTAGCTTCTTGTTTATTTCAGACTTTGTCAAGAAGATTCCAGATATGCTCATCTCAGTGGTGAGAGTTGTGAACCATTGAAGCTGCGCCTCCAGGGTCTCACCAGGAATGTAATTGAACATGTTGAACCTTTGACGCATCATGTCTTGGCGACTCCTTCATATCTTCATTCCCTTCATATACTTCAATTAGGGCTTCCCACAAAGCCTTTGCTGAAGTATACTCCCTAAAACCTTGAGCTATATCCGGAGACAGGGCCATGTTAGAGTGGCCAAAGCCCTTTCTTGCTCTTCAACATTCTCAAAGTCTTCATCAGTGTAATTCTCAATTTTTTTGTCAACCACTTGCCCTGCAACAGTGGTGGTTATTCTGACAAGATCTTTTACGATGCTTCTCCAAATTTTGAAGTCCTTCATTTTGATATACTTCTCAATCCTGTACTTCTATTCAAGAAAACCTTCAGCAGACAACAGTCTTGGGATTCGAGTGGTTGTGCCCATTACAGAGTCCAGCTCATGGTGATGTGTTTGACTTTGTGAATCCATTTAAAATTAGTTTAAGTAGAAATTAAGGTATTAATTAAAAAGAATTTGAGTTTCTGGTCAAACAATAGTTCACGGGCAAAAAATGTTTACGGCCGTAAACTCTGTTCACGGTCGAGTTTACGGTCGTAAAGAGTTTGCGGTTTAAGATTACGGTCTAAGAGTCCAAGTTTCTGGTTGTTGAAGAATCCTTATTCACGGCCTAAGAATCAAGTTTACGGACCAAGAACTGAGTTGAGATTGCGGCCATAATCTGTGTTTACGGTCGTAAGCTCTGGCCGTAATCTCCCAGAAATTCGAGAAAAACGTAATTTGTGAATTAAGCTTGAAACCCTTTCGCAGCAAACACCATCTTTAGTCGTAAACAATGAAGAATACTGTAACAACGCAAATTTTCAAACAAATTTTTCTTTTTAAAAATATATTTATTTCCATTCATAACAAGGCATAAATAGTTTGAGTATTCCGCCAAATACAAATAGTCAAAATCCCAAGATCATAAAAGCAGTCTTCAGTGTGTATCGATCACGCCGGCGCCTTCCCACGGTCCTCGCTAGTACCTGAAATACATGTACAACAACTGTAAGCATAAATGCTTAGTGAGTTCCCCAATATACAACTTATGCACATACGCCTTTCCAGGCCCGACCTTCCGGTCCATGTGTCTCAAGGGACTTCCGTCCCTGCTGGGTAAACCTTCCGGTCCTACCCACGCCGACCTTCCGGTCCATCACACAACATATCGCCTTCCGGCCCATAACATATTGCCTTCCGGCCCATAATATAATCGCCTTCCGGCCCATAACATACGTAGCACATATAACAAATAACTTACCACATATAGCATACATATCATATATCATATCCGACCTTCCGGTCACACAGTCAAACCCTTCCGGGTACAATATAGTGAGAAGACTCACCTCGTAAAGGCTGAACGCTAGCAAATCCCGAAATGACTCGTGCACAACCGACGAGCTACAACCTCCCTGGAATATGCCCTCTCTGTGTCTCCAAACCACAGAACTCGAATCCCTTGCTGTTCCTTTAGCCAAAACCCTTCTCCTCCTTGCCCAACAATTTCTTCAAGCCCTAATATCCTCCAATCTTGCTCTAGATGCCCACAGCCGTTTAGGGTTCCTCTCAATCGACTAAAGACGGACAATGACGGCATATAAGAGCATTATATACGATCCAAAACCGAACGGTTAGGGTTTCTGCTGAACAGCGTCGACTCGCCGAGTCCATATCTGGACTCGTCGAGTCCAGTCGCGGACCCGCGACCAAGTCTGTGATCCTACTCGGCGAGTCTAGGCTCCAACTCGCCGAGTCCCCTCTTAACTCACCCCAAAAACATAATTAAACAATACCTGAGATTTCGGGCTGTTACAACTCTCCCCCACTTGGATTAGACTTCGCCCTCGAAGTCTCACTCTGCAAATAGTTTCGGATGCTGCTCCCGCATCTCGCGTTCCGGTTCCCAAGTCATTTCCGATCCCTTACGGTGTTGCCATTGAACCAACACCAGAGGTACCTCCTTGTTCCTCAGAACCTTGATCTTTCGATCTCTGATAGTCACTGGTCTCTCCGTGTAATTCAGGCTCGCATCCACCTGAATATCCTCCAATGGAACCACTGCCGACTCATCGGCTATGCACTTCCTCAACTGCGACACATGAAAAGTGTCGTGGATCTGACCCAACTCCGCTGGCAACGCCAACCGATAGGCTACCCGACCTATCCTTGCAATCACACAAAATGGCCCAATATACCGGGGCCCCAATTTGCCCCTCTTCCTGAATCGAATCACTCCTTTCCAAGGAGAGACCTTCAGGAGAACGAAGTCGCCGACCTGGAATTCAAGCTCGGATCGGCGCCTGTCTGCATAACTCTTCTGTCGGCTCTGGGCAGTCAATAACCTTTGTCTCACTTGCTGAATCTGCTCTGTCGTCTGGAGCACGATCTCCGTGCTGCCCATCACTCTCTCTCCCACCTCTCCCCAGCAAATGGGGGTCCGACACCTCCTACCATACAACAGCTCAAAAGGTGGCATACCAATGCTCGAATGATGGCTGTTGTTGTAGGAAAACTCTGCCAATGGTAAATACGCATCCCAACTACCCCCGAAGTCTAACACACACGCTCGGAGCATGTCCTCCAGCGTCTGAATCGTCCGCTCGCTCTGACCGTCTGTCTGGGGATGGTATGCGGTACTAAAATGCAATTTAGTACCCAGCTCCTCATGGAATTTCTTCCAAAACCTGGAAGTGAAGCGCACATCACGGTCTGACACAATCGAGATCGGCACCCCATGCCGAGATACCACTTCTCTCACATATATCTCTGCCAACTTCTCCGCGGAAGAACTCTCGCTGATGGCAAGGAAGTGTGCACTCTTCGTCAACCTATCCACAATCACCCAAATTGCATCAACTCCCCTGGCAGTTCTCGGCAATTTGGTGATGAAATCCATAGTGATCTGCTCCCACTTCCACTCGGGGATCTCCAATGGCTGTAACTTGCCATGCGGTCTCTGGTGCTCAGCCTTAACCCTACGGCAGGTCAAGCACCGCTCGACGAACCATGCAACGTCCCTCTTCATACAGGGCCACCAATACTCTTTCCTCAGGTCCAAATACATCTTCGTAGCACCGGGATGGATCGAGAATTTCGATCTATGAGCCTCTTCCATCAAAGTAATACGCGTACCGCCCACAAACGGTACCCAAATCCGACCCTGAAACGTCATAAGCCCTCGCCCATTCTTAACGAACTCTGAAATTAATCCCACGACCCGCTCTTTCTTCTGCATTTCTGGTCGCACAGCTTCGGCCTGCGCCCCACGAATAGCATCCAATACTGGAGTCATCACAGTCAGTCTCAAGCATACATCTCGCAATGGAGTGCTCTCCGCCCTGCGGCTCAACGCGTCGGCTACCACATTAGCCTTGCCTGGGTGGTACAGGATCTCACAATCGTAATCCTTGACCACATCCAACCACCTCCTCTGACGCATATTTAGGTTGGGCTGATCCATCAAATACTTCAAGCTCTTATGGTCCGTATATATGGTACATCGAACCCCATACAGGTAGTGACGCCAAATCTTGAGAGCGAACACTACTGCTCCCAACTCTAAATCATGCGTGGGATATCTCGCCTCATGAGGCTTCAGCTGCCTCGACGCATACGCTATCACATGACCCCTCTGCATCAACACTGCACCCAGTCCCGAAATCGATGCGTCGCAATATACCACAAAACCCTCCATCCCTTCTGGAAGGGCTAATACCGGGGCTTCGCACAACCTCTGGCGAAGTGTCTCAAAGGAGGTCTGCTGCTCGGGCCCCCATGAGTATGCAACACCCTTCCGGGTCAATCTGGTGAGTGGCACTGCGATCTTGGAGAAATCCTTGATGAATCTCCGATAATACCCTGCCAACCCCAGGAAGCTCCTGATCTCATAAGGTGACTTCGGCACCTCCCAACTCATTACCGCCTCAACCTTGGCCGGATCGACCAATATCCCTTTCTGATTGACAACATGTCCTAGAAATTGGACCTCTCGCAGCCAGAAGTCACATTTGGAGAACTTTGCATAAAGCTTCTCCGACCTCAATACCTCAAGGACCTCCCTCAAATGCTCCTCATGCTGCTCTCTAGATCTAGAATACACTAGAATGTCGTCGATGAATACAATTACTGACCGATCCAACATCGGTCTGCATACCCTGTTCATGAGATCCATGAACACCGCCGGGGCATTGGTGAGTCCGAAAGGCATCACCACAAACTCATAATGCCCATATCGCGTCCTAAACGCTGTCTTCTGGACATCCTCCTCCCGCACTCTCACCTGATGGTACCCTGACCTCAGATCGATTTTGGAAAACCAAGTTGCCCCCTGCAACTGATCGAATAAATCATCGATCCTCGGCAACGGGTAACGGTTCTTGACCGTCAACTTGTTCAACTCCCGGTAATCAATACACATCCGGTGTGAACCATCCTTCTTCTTGACGAACAGAATAGGTGCTCCCCACGGCGAACTGCTCGGCCGAATGAATCCCTTCCCCAACAGCTCCTGGAGCTGCGAGGACAACTCTTGCATCTCTGGAGGTGCAAGACGATAAGGCACTTTAGCAATAGGCGCGGCCCCCGGAACCAGATCGATACCAAACTCTACTTGCCTCACAGGAGGTACTCCCGGCAGCTCCTCGGGGAAAACATCTGGAAACTCACGCACCACAGGGACCTCCTCAACTGATTTCGGTCTCTCGGGAACCTCCCGCGTATCCATCACATACGCCACAAAACCCTTACAGCCCTGCTGTAGACACTGCCTTGCCCTAGCGGCCGAACAAAAAGCTGATCCCGAACGGGTACCCTCGCCGTACACCGAAAGGACTCCCCCACTATGGTCTCGTATGGTCACCAGCTGACGCTCACAGTCGATGACAGCGCTGAATCGGCTCAACCAGTCCATGCCTACGATGACACAGACATCACTCATCGCAATAGGGATCAGGTCAATCGGGAATTCAACCCCGAAGATCTCTAGTACACATCCCCGAAGAACCTCCGTGGCACAAATCACTTTCTCGTCAGCTATAGAAACTCTCAAAGGTCGACTCAACGACTCACGACTAACGCTGATATGCTGACTGAAAGCTAAGGACACAAAGGACCTACTCGCACCCGAGTCAAATAACACTAAGGCAGGCACAGAGTTCACAAGAAAAGTACCTACGCATATAATAACATAAGCATAACATCTCGACATTAAAATAATTACATGAATTACAACATACCTGCCACAACATCGGGCGCAGCGCGGACCTCCTCCGCAGTCAGCTGAAAAGCTCTCCCCCGAGCCCTCGGGGCCTCGGCCTTCACCGGTCGAGTCGCAGTAGCTCCGGCAGCAGGTGCAGATCCCTGAAGAAGCTGAGGGCACTCGGCCTTCCTATGGCCAGTCTGGTTGCAATGAAAGCAAACCGTGAATCCCTTGGGACACTCCCTAGCAATGTGCCCCTCCTTGCCACACTTGTAGCAAGCACCAGATCGACACGCCCCCTCATGACCCTTGCCGCACTTTCCGCAAGTGCGGCTCTTCGAACCTCCCGTCCTCGCATCGGCGGACTTGGTCCGCTTGGCTGCCGGCTGGAACTGAGCCGGTCGCCGGTCCACCCGCTGAGACTCGGCCTCCTCCCTGGCCTGGGTCTCCAACTCGATCTCGCGCTTCCTGGCATTCGCCTGAAGCTCAGCAAAAGTATGGTAAGTGGAGTTTGACACAAACTCCCGGATATCTCTCCTCAACACTCCCAAGTACCGGCTCATCCGAGCCTGATCAGTGGACACCAGCTCGGGGCAGAACATCGCCCTCTCATGAAACTTCCGCGTAATCACCGCAACAGAATCAGTACCCTGCTTGAGGGTTAAGAACTCCTGCACCAATCGTTCCCTCTCCACCGGGGGAAAGTACTCATCCCTGAACATGGCAGTAAACCCCTCCCATGTCACCGCTGTAGTCTCTGCCAAAGTGAAGTTCGCCGTCACGAACTTCCACTAGTCCTTCGCTCCCAGGCGGAGCTGGTTCAAAGCGAACCGTACCCTCAGGTGCTCCGGGCATGAACACGTGTAGAAGCACCCCTCTATGTCCGCGATCCACCTCATCGCAGCAATCGGATCCTGCGTCCCATCAAACTCCGGTGGCTTCGTGTTGCTGAACTCTCGGAACAGCAACGAGTCACCTCCCTGTGGCCTAGCAGCGACCACAGCTGCGGTAGCTGCAGCGGTTGCAGCCTCAGTCAACGCGGCGTACCGCTCATCGAATGTCTCCATCAGGGTGGTCTTAATAGACCCAAACATCTCCGGGATCTCAGCCCGGATCACGGCCGCCACCTCCTCGTGAATCATCTGACGAATATCCTCGTCACTCACACCGCTCGTACTCGCTCCGTGGCGTGGTCTAACCATGATGTCTCTGAAATACAACATAAAACTATCAGAGACTCCTCCGAGTATAATCGTACTCGATACGCAACCCTACTCAGTCCCCGATATCCAGGGATTCTTACTTGGGTCTCCCACTGACCCGGTGTCCTCGGTAGTACGGGCCCAATACTACCGACCACACCGCATCAGTGTTCATCCCAAGTCTTCCTCCCCAAACTCCGGATAGTGAGTACTCTACTTCTGATATGCACTATCTACCCGCATACTAGCAAAGCATCTCATATAGGCAAACTTCCCTAGACTAAGGCATCACAAATCAGGCCACTCTAGTCCTATCATGAATACCTAGTCTTCTAGCATGCATAACATTTCATATCATATAATATTGTAAGGTATTTTGGGGATCTTTACCGTTCGGGCGCTGACTGATCGTACACACTGCTTCTTTCTTGCTTACCACAAAACCATTTACAAAAGTTTATGCCTTTATTTAAAAAGTTTCCTCAAATCCTCGGTTTGAGTTCAGTTACCCCCGAAGGTGCACCCGAATCCCTCAAACCAAGGCTCTGATACCAATTGTAACAACGCAAATTTTCAAACAAATTTTTCTTTTTAAAAATATATTTATTTCCATTCATAACAAGGCATAAATAGTTTGAGTATTCCGCCAAATACAAATAGTCAAAATCCCAAGATCATAAAAGCAGTCTTCAGTGTGTATCGATCACGCCGGCGCCTTCCCACGGTCCTCGCTAGTACCTGAAATACATGTACAACAACTGTAAGCATAAATGCTTAGTGAGTTCCCCAATATACAACTTATGCACATACGCCTTTCCAGGCCCGACCTTCCGGTCCATGTGTCTCAGGGGACTTCCGTCCCTGCTGGGTAAACCTTCCGGTCCTACCCACGCCGACCTTCCGGTCCATCACACAACATATCGCCTTCCGGCCCATAACATATTGCCTTCCGGCCCATAACATACATAGCACATATAACAAATAACTTACCACATATAGCATACATATCATATATCATATCCGACCTTCCGGTCACACAGTCAAACCCTTCCGGGTACAATATAGTGAGAAGACTCACCTCGTAAAGGCTGAACGCTAGCAAATCCCGAAATGACTCGTGCACAACCGACGAGCTACAACCTCCCTGGAATATGCCCTCTCTGTGTCTCCAAACCACAGAACTCGAATCCCTTGCTGTTCCTTTAGCCAAAACCCTTCTCCTCCTTGCCCAACAATTTCTTCAAGCCCTAATATCCTCCAATCTTGCTCTAGATGCCCACAGCCGTTTAGGGTTCCTCTCAATCGACTAAAGACGGACAATGACGGCATATAAGAGCATTATATACGATCCAAAACCGAACGGTTAGGGTTTCTGCTGAACAGCGTCGACTCGCCGAGTCCATATCTGGACTCGTCGAGTCCAGTCGCGGACCCGCGACCAAGTCTGTGATCCTACTCGGCGAGTCTAGGCTCCAACTCGCCGAGTCCCCTCTTAACTCACCCCAAAAACATAATTAAACAATACCTGAGATTTCGGGCTGTTACAAATACGGTCAAAAATTTGATTGTAGGATGTTTTGACACTGGTTTTGCTCTAATACCAATTGTAAGGTCCTAAAACGGATCTTACTAGTGATCACACAACCAAAACAATGAATAACAACAAGAAAGAAATAGAAACGGAAATCAGAACAAGCTTGCAGACGCTTCTATTGATAAAAGACGTCTGGTACAACTTGTGAATAAAATAAGGGTATACAAAAGATACCAGATTGTAATTTACTTCCAAATATGTAATATGACAAACAAATCAAACAACTCAAAACTGCAACCCAAAGAATGCAACTGAAAAACTGAAATTCCGTATTAAGCCGTTTAGAGAAAAACAAACACTCTAGTTTCGTACTACGTGTTTCTCCGTCTCCATAAAGATAAAGAACGTCCAAAACAGAGTTCGTATACAAAAGATATAACCATTTTAAGAATTCAAAACCCGTATAATACTAATTTTCTTAAAATTGCTAAAGCCGTTTCTATCCGTTGAGGTACTTGCACACCTGAAATGGAATTTCATAAAGCATTTTTGGATTTAGGCTATAGCTTAATATTTAATTTCATATTTGAAATATTTTTAATAAAAATATTTATAAAAATTTAAAAATCAGATGTTTTCAAATTTATTAATCACGAAACCTTAAACTAATGATTTTGACGTGATTTCTATTAGTGGTAATGTATCCCGGAGAGGATGTAAAGGTCCAATACGACTGATGTGAATTTTAAAGGTAGAAAGAACACAACACTTCTAAAATCGTGTGCAACTATGTATAGAGGTCGAGGACATGTTTTGTGGTCAAATGGAAGTCATCTTATTAAAGTTTTATAAAATATGCAATGTATGACAATCATATAAAGTCAATGCATAGATGTTATATAATTAAAATTATATAACACTACTAAATATATATAAATTTATATATATGTCATCTAAATTTTCAAATACCAATTAATAGTATATATGACAAATTTTGATGCTTATTATGTATAAATCTTCAATTCCTTATATTTTTATCTCTTAAGCATGCATTATATATGTGTTAATTGTGGAATTAAGAGACCAATGTTTACAAATTAACAAATTTACAATTCCTAACTTATAAGTTAAATTTATACATATAGCATGAATAAAACCAATAAAATTTCTCAACGATACATATACACAAATCCGTACTTAATTAAATCAATATACATTATTCATACAAAAATGAGACTATTACAAATACAAGTTATAATATTGCTAAATACATACTTAATTAAATCAATACACACATTAAATACAAAAATGAGACTATTACAAATACAAGTTATAATGTTGCTAAATACATACTTAATTAAATCAATACACACATTAAATACAAAAATGAGACTATTTGCAGTACAAACTATACAAATTATTGTACAACCCTTATTTTATACAAAGACACACACAAAATAAACCATTGTCTCCATAAGTAACTGCAGGACCAGTTTTCTTAACATAATCTTCCAGGAGAGACTTTGATCCTGTCATATGCCTTGAGCAACCACTGTCTAAGTACCAAAGATGCTCCTGACCCTGCAGTGCTGAGAAACTAGTTAGAACACACTGACCCATTCGAAGATGGGTCATTCACAAAGTTATTTGATAATAAATTATAACATTCCTTAGGAAGACAATTTAAAGAGTTTGACTTAAGAGTCCATTTTTCATTCCTAAATTTAATATTTTCAGCTCTTGAGGATGATTTATCAAAAGAACATTCACTGATCTTGTGAGAGGAGTCACCACATCTGTAACAAACTCTAGTTCCAAAGTTCTTCTTGGTGAGCAAATTTTTTGATTTAACACATTTTGATATGTAAGATTCACCAATAGAGCTTTGAGTCCTTTTGTTTATCACTGACTCACGACTGAGTTCAGTGTCAGAATGAATTTGATCAGTGTTAGAGGATGAAATATCAGTATCTGATTTTGACTCATTCACAGATGGATTGCAATCAGGGAAGTGCTTGAGTTGTTCATGAACAGCATGAAACACTCCATTAGAGATAGGAAAAGCAATAATATTCTCAGTCAGAGGGGTTGGTCTAACAAGATGTGTAGGATAAGAGGTCAGATCAATTCCAGTAATTTCAACATTACATTCAGTGATACCATCAGAATTAATAGTACAATATTCATCAATTAAACTTTGATTAATAAAAGAGTTACTGACAAACTTATTTTTGAAATTAATTTTCATCTCTTCCATGGAATAGACCTCAGATTCCTTTTCTTGTGATTTAAAAACCTTTTCAGCTTCTGCAAAATTACCCCCAAGAATTTTTTCACAAGA
Source organism: Lactuca serriola (assembly GCF_051521515.1). NCBI lineage: Eukaryota > Viridiplantae > Streptophyta > Magnoliopsida > Asterales > Asteraceae > Lactuca > Lactuca serriola. The sequence goes on from NC_136414.1 coordinate 22,274,081, forward strand.
ATGAGGAATTTGAGCTGAGATAATATAATAGGCATTCTTATGAGATTTTGCCCAAGTGTGGAGCACAGTTTGTTCTTTAATCAAAAGATTTTTAACATCGTCAATTTCAGCAGACAGGGATGAATTTGACAAACTGGTAATTCTAAGATTTTCCTGCGTGGACTCAATAATGCTATTTTTTATGGATATATCAGTTTCAAGAAGATCAATTTGATTTTGCAAATTTCTTATGGTTTGATTCTTCTTAGAATTAATGACACCCAAATACTCAAACATTTTGATTTTTTCATTCATTGAATAGGAAACAAAGTTTTTAACCTGGTACATTGAAGAAGAGTCAATGTTGTGCTTCCTGGAATTTTCAGCATCAGACATATCAGTGTCAAAAGTACTTTTGTCTTTATCGGGAATATCCGGGTCCTCTATTTTGACCATGAGACACCTGACTTCATCATCTGATGACTCTTCATCAGTTTTCCATTTTTCTTCTTCAGCTACAAGCACTTTATGTTCCAAATTTTCAGCTTTCAGCTTCTCAGTCAGCTTGTTGTACTTCTGCTTCCAGTATTCATCTGTGCCTTGTTTCTTTTGTTTACAATCCTTTGCAAAATGATCAGTGCTCCCACAGTTAAAGCACTGAGCCTTCTCTTTCTTATCAGCACCATGCCTTTTATCAGCTCCTGACCCTTTTGAGAACTTTCCACCAATCTTCTTTTGAAACTTTGAGAAGTTTCGACCTGATTTTTCAAAGGTCTTCACAATCAAGGCTGCACTAGCTACAACCTTTTCAATATCATCAGTGTTAGTTTTAGATGAATCAGTGTCTGAATCACTTTCAGTGTCTGAGTCTGCCACAAGCTTTTTGTTGGAGAACAAAGCTACAGAAGATTCACGCTGAGAATCCTTCATCAGTTCCTTTCTTTGAAGCTTGGATTCTTCATAGTATCGAAGATTTCCATAGAGACTTTGTAAGTCCATAGAGTTGATCTTCTCGCTGTTTTTCAGCACATCAACATGATTCTCCCAACCTGCACCTAGAGAATCCAAAAACTTTTGCACTAGAACAGTTCTATGCTTCAACTGATCTAGTCTCCGAAGATCGTTAACAAGAGTATTGAATCTGTTAAAGGTTTGAGTCAAGGTTTCACCTTTCTTAGCAAAAAAATGTTCATACCTTCGGTTAAGATCATTTATTTGAGAAGCCTTGACTTCTTCAGTTCCTTCAAAAGATACAGTCAGCGTATCCATCATCTCTTTTGCTGAGATGCAATTTTGAACCAGCCCAAAGATGTTGTATGGCAATGAGTAGCTAATAGCCGCACGAGCACGAACATCCAAACCATGTTTTCTCTTGTCGTCTGCCGTCCAGTTTTCTTTTGGAGTTTTCTTCATAGTGCCATCAGGAACATTGTTTTTAAGAGGCTGATACATCGGAACATAAGGACCTTTTTCAACGATGTCCAGCATGTCTTCATCAACAGATTCCAAGGCATATAGAGCCTTTATTTTCCACATAGCAAAGTTAGTTTCATCGAAAGGAGGGATTTTAGCAGAAGGATGATTTGACGAGTTTGATGAAGAAGAAGATGAAGCCATTTGTTTGATAAAAGAAACCTGCTCTGATACCAATTGAAGAGGCCTTTAGATCAATCGAAATATCAAACAATGACTACAAATAAGAACAAGAGAGATTCACGAAGAAAAACTTTCACTAAGAAAGATAATCTCACAAAGAGATTATCGTGTGCACAAAGCGACGATTAGGATTTATGAAAGGCGTAGCCATTCACAAACCTATACAAAACAATATATACTGCTATTCTAGATAATCCCTACAATTCAGGGATACGCTAGCTAATAAAATCAAGATAACTAAGGAAACAGGATAAATACAAGATTTTTTACAACGTACTAAATACACTAAACTATTATAAACTGAACTGCTGATTCGCTGGTGCTGACGCTGAGATATACGCTGACGTTGGGTCTGTTTTAAACATTATCATATTTCAAGGCTTGACCTTTCATACATATACGAAAAAATTATACTAGTGTATTCATAACAATAAGGTAAATTATTAAATAATAATATTTTTTATAAACTAGATTTATTGTATTTTCACATTAAAAGGGAATTGATTTGTATAAACATAATTAGGCACATGTATTCCCTCCTAAATAATTATAATATTAAAAAAGGGGTCGTAAGCACTCACTTTCGTAGCATGAGTTACAATCGTTTGAATTCGGTTTCTATGAGAAGCTAGACGTGAGAAAGCGTTAATCCACAATTCTTGAACTTTGAAATATTCTCGGGACCATTTCATAACAAGTTGGAACTATTGGGGACTGATTTGTAACTTCACTAGAGTATAAGGGATGTTTGGTAATTTAATTAACCGAAGTAGGACTACTTTGGTAAAAATAATTTCAAAGGAGGGGCAAAAATAATTATTTTTATTCGAAGTTTGAAGATTGGGATTTCTTATGTTAAAAATAACGTAATGAGGAGTTGTTTGTGGATAAATGGAATCATCTTTTGGGGATCGAGGCCTATTTTGAATAAAGAATTTAAACAGCAAGGGCATTTTGGTCATTTCTTAACTCAAAACTGGCTTAGGGCTTTTTATGCCCGTGTTCGTTTTATGATCGGGTAAAAATAGAGGCACAAATTCGAACACAAGGCAGATGCGAAGGAAGGCACTGAGGCAATGAGGAATCGGAAGCAAATTAGTTGGGAGGGAAAAGACTCGATCCCCATCTGGTCGGGGAAAGGAATCATCATCGATTTCGACTGATTGAGAAGACGACCGAACGGGATCGTCATAGAAACGAGGGAGTGGAAAGCTGGACACGAACGAAGCAGCAGGGGAAGAGGCGTACAATGGTAGCAGTGCTTCATTGGTCGATTAATCGCGAAGACGGACCGCCGTCTCTGGGGTTCGACGAGGCCGAAGAGGCAAAGCAGCCAAGCTGCTGGGGTCTTCGGTTGTTTGATTCGGTTCCAGCAGCGGTAGTCGAAAAGGGAAAATACGAGGTTTCGGTGGTATTGATGTGGAAACATGAAGAGGGAGAAGGCGAGGGCAGAGGTCTCGGTCTTTGGCCGGTCGCGAAGGAGAACGAAGGCGGAATCGTAACGCTCTCTTTGAAGGGGCAAGACAAGCTGCGATATCTCGGGTGGGGACGGCTTGGCAGCAAGGATCGATGGAAGGAAGAAAAGGTTCGATGATAGATTTTTTTGGTGCTTGGAGTTCAAACGCAGAAGATATTACCGTTTCTTTTTTTTTTCTTTCTCTGTGATTTCTGAATAAGAATGTTGAAGATAAAGGGGCATTTTTGGTTAGATATTTGACTGAAAAAGATAGATTTAATCAATAAATTTAGATGGTGCTTTTGGTTTTGCTGTTTTACAGGGAATGAAAGAAAAGAATCATTGAGGCTTTACAAGAACAACACCTCCAATGGAGGCGTTCTTGACTGGAATGAAGAAGAAGAATGAAGGAAATGGGTGCTGTGTTTTTGGTGATTTATTGTCTGCTCTACTTGAGGAAAGAAACACGTGTCCTTTGAGTTTGAGTGTTTACTTTTGCATTGTACAGTTTTTTTTTAGTGTGGTTTTGATTGAGTGTGATATTAGGTTGAAGAAAATTTTGCACGTAATCAAGTTGTGATGTGCAGGGACAAGTGGTGTTGGTGACTTGTGTTTCAGTTGACAACTCACAATGAGAAATAGCTTCTAACTAGTTTATTTTAACCAGTTTGTGTTGGGAGTATTTTTGGATAAAATGGTTTATTTTGTGTGTGTCTTTGTATAAAATAAGGGTTGTACAATAATTTGTATAGTTTGTACTGCAAATAGTCTCATTTTTGTATTTAATGTGTGTATTGATTTAATTAAGTATGTATTTAGCAACATTATAACTTGTATTTGTAATAGTCTCATTTTTGTATTTAATGTGTGTATTGATTTAATTAAGTATGTATTTAGCAATATTATAACTTGTATTTGTAATAGTCTCATTTTTGTATGAATAGTGTATATTGATTTAATTAAGTACGGATTTGTGTATATGTATCGTTGAGAAATTTTATTGGTTTTATTCATGCTATATGTATAAATTTAACTTATAAGTTAGGAATTGTAAATTTGTTAATTTGTAAACATTGGTCTCTTAATTCCACAATTAACACATATATAATGCATGCTTAAGAGACAAAAATATAAAGAATTGAAGATTTATACATAATAAGCATCAAAATTTGTCATATATACTATTAATTGGTATTTGAAAATTTAGATGACATATATATAAATTTATATATATTTAGTAGTGTTATATAATTTTAATTATATAACATCTATGCATTGAATTTATATATATTTAGTCGTATTGGACCTTTACATCCTCTCCGGGATACATTACCACTAATAGAAATCACGTCAAAATCATTAGTTTAAGGTTTCGTGATTAATAAATTTGAAAACATCTGATTTTTTAATTTTTATAAATATTTTTACTAAAAATATTTCAAATGTGAAATTAAATATTAAGCTATAGCCAGAATCCAAAAATGCTTTAGAAAATTCCATTTGAGGTGTGCAAGTCCCTCAACGGATAGAAACGGCTTTAGCAATTTTAAAAAAATTAGTATTACACTGGTTTTGAATTCTTAAAACGGTCATATCTTTTGTATACGAACTCCGTTTTGGACGTTTTTTTTATCTGTATGAAGACGGAGAAACACGTACTACGAAACTAGAGTGTTTGTTTCTCTCAAAATGGCTTAATACGAAATTTCAGTTTTTCAGTCGCATTCTTTGGGTTGCAGTTTTTTGTTGTTTGATTTATTTGTCATATTACATATTTGGAAGTAAATTACCATCTGTTATCTTATAATATGTAACAGTCCGAAATTCAGGTGCATCTCTTAAACCCTTCTTCTTTACCAAGTTGTCAAGTTTAGCCCCTAAAGGAAAAAGTATGGCAATTGAGTACGCTGGGCGTACTGAAGAGTATGATGTGTGTACTCATGCACTTATTTTGGATGCGGACTCGCCTAGGTACGCTGGGCGTACCCAGGGTTACGCTGGGCGTAGCTGGCCCAGATGCAAAACCCTAATTGTTTCTTGAGGACTATAAAAGGAATGATATGGTCTTGTCCCCAGCCACCATTGCACAGAGAGAAACCCTAGGAGAGCAATATCATCGTTCTTCAGCTTGTGTGTGAGTGTCTTGAGCTAGAAAGTGCCTTTGTGTGACAGTAAAGAAGAAGAGGAGGTTCTTGTGGATGCTAGAAGTTGGAGTACAAGCTTGGATCTGAGTTCTACAGAGGGTGGAGCTTCACTTGGAGGTAAAAAGCTCAAAGCTTTCCTTATCATTTTTGATTTGTGCTTCATTGACCAATTTTTAGAGTTTTTGGTCCCAAGGCAGAGACTTTATGAGCAAATGGTCTCCATAAGCTTAGATATGCCCTATTTCAAAGTAATATGAGTTGTGGGTTCATAAAAATCCAATCTTGGACGTTAAGATTAAGTCATGCATGAGATTAGGGATTAATGGGAAAAGAGGTTACATGTTTGAAGTGAATGGTGACCTTTATAGCCATGCAAAGGCTTAAAGGTTTCGACTTTATGGCTTAAGAGGCATTAGAGAGCTTAGATCTGGAATATGAGCCTAGGTCTTAATGGATTCAGACTAAAAATGAAGGAAATATGAAACTGGGACTTACGCTGATCCCAGTACGCGCCGCGTAGGGGGTCGAGTCCCCCGATTCTGGTTAGTCGAAGTACGCCCCGTGTACACGAGTTAGTACGCCCCGCGTACTGCTTGCTGTTGACTTTTAGGGTTTTGGTCAACATTTGGACTTTTGTGTCAAAGGGGGGGGGGGGGGTAAAATGGTCTTTTACCCTTCTGTGGGATTGTAGAAAGAGTAACCTAGCCTTTGGGAGCCGTTATTTAGTTGAGGAAATTGTTTATGTTGTTAGGCGGAGGCTAGATCAGTATTTCAAGAGCGAGATTATCCGAGTTACCCGAGGTGAGTCTTCTCACTATACATTACCTAGAGTGGTATCTATGTGTAGACCGGAGGGTCTTATGTGTATGTGTATGCTTGAGATTTTTTATTGTGATGTATGTATGCTATGTGTTGTATAGACCGGACCGGAGGGTCCAACGAGTTACGGGACTGAAGGGTCCCGCTGAGACACATCGACCGGAATGTCGTACCGAGATATAGCCTCAAGTGGCGTATGTGTTGTATGTGGTATTTTAGGGAACTCACTAAGCATTTATGCTTACCGTGTTATGTGATATGTGTTTCAGGTACCAACGAAGATCGCGGGAAGTCGCCGACATGAGTCGTACACACTGAGGAATTTTATGTATTGAGATCTTGGGATTTGTTTTATTCGGATAATATGTGAAACATTGTATTTTGGAATTTCCTTATGAACGAAATTATGTGTTAAAAATAAAAAATTGTTTTGAAAATGTACGTTATTACAAGTTGGTATTAGAGCCTTGGTTTGAGGGATTTGGATGCACCTTCGGGCGTATCTGAACTCAAACTGAGGATTTGAGAAAGTTTTTCATAAAAAGGAACAATTTTTCTAAAAGGATAAAAGAATCTTAGAAAAGCAGAAAGAAGTAGTGTGTACGAACAGCCAACGCCCGAACGGTGATTTCCCAAAATACCCTTACATTATGTGTTATGATATGTGATATGATATGTATTGCATGCTAGAGTAGGTTAGGTATTCCTATTAGGAATAGAGTGGCCTGATTTGCGATGCCTTACCTTAGGAGATTACTACTGCTATGAGATGCTTCGAGAGTGAGTAGGTAGCAGTGAGGAGCTTACGAGAAGTCTACCGAAGGGTAGCCTATGCTTAGAGAGACATAGAGTACTTGTGATCTAGGATCCTAGGGGGATGACTTGGAATGAATGTTGATGCGGTGTGGAAGGTAGTATAGGGCCTATACTATTGAAAACACAGGATCAGTGCACAGTCCAAGTAAGAATCCTTAGGTTACTAAGGAACAAGTAGGGTTGAGTTATTGGGTGTGAGTATACTCGAGCGAGTCTTTGATATTTATGTTGTATTTTAGAGACATCATGGTTGGGACAGGCCACATACCAGAGACGAGCGGTGTGAGTGACGAGGAGCTTCGTCAGATGATCCAGGATGAGGTGGCTGCGGTTATCCGTGCAGAGATACCGGAGATGTTTGGGTCTATCAAGACCACCTTGATTGAGACATTTGACGAGAGATACGCAACGGTTGCTGAGGCTGCGGCTGCTGCAACTACTGTGGCTATAGCTGCTGCTAGACCTCAGGGGGGTGACTCGTTGTTGTACCGGGAGTTTAGCAACATGAAGCCACCGGAGTTTGATGGGATGCAGGATCCGATTTCTATGATGAGATGGATTTCTGATATCGAAGGATGCTTTTACACCTGCTCGTGTCCGGAGCATCTGAGGGTTCGGTTTGCACTGAACCAGCTTCGCTTGGGGGCGAAGGACTGGTGGAAGTTTGTAACGGCGGACTTCACTATGACAGAGCTTACCGCGGTGACCTGGGAGAGGTTCACCGTGATGTTTTGAGATGAGTATGTTCCCCCTGTCGAGAGGGAACGTTTAGCCCAGGAGTTCTTGTCCCTCAAGCAGGGAACAGAGTCTGTGACAGTGATTACGAGGATGTTTCATGAGAGGGCGTTGTTTTTCCCTGAGCACGTGTCTTCTGAGCAGGCATGTATGAGTCGGTACTTGAGCATACTGAGGAGGAATATTCGTGAGTTCGTGGCGAACTCATCATACCGGACATTTGCTGAGCTCCAGGAAAATGCCCGAAAGAAGGAGATTGACCTGGAGACTCAGGTCAGGGAGAAGGCCGAGTCTCAGAGGTAGGACAGGAGACTGGCACAGGCTTAGCCGGCAGCTAAGCGGGCAAAGCCCGCTGATTCAAGATCTGGGGATCCAAAGGGCCGCCCTTGGGGGAAGTGCGGCAAGAGTCACGAGGGGGTGTGCAGAGCTGGGGTATGTTACAAGTTCGGGAAGAGGGGCAATATGCGAGGGATTGCCCCAAGGGATTTACGGTTTGCTTTCAATGCAACCAGATCGGCCATCGGAAGGCTGAGTGCCCATAACTGCTACAGGGATCACCGTAGGGATCTGCACCTGCTGCTAGAGCTACCGAGACCCGACCAGTGAAGGCCGAGGCACCAAAGGCTTGTGGGAGAGCCTTCCAGTTGACAATGGAGGAGGTCCGCGTAGCGCCCGGTGTCGTGGTTGGTATGTATTCTTTCATCTATTTATTTTGAGTTTGAGATATTGTGCTTATATTAAGGTATGCGTAGGTGTTATTTGAGTTTGACGGCGTACGGGATGAGGATATCCAGAAGACGGCGTTCAGGACTCGTTATAGGCATTACAAGTTCGTGGTGATGCCTTTTGGACTCACCAATGCACTGGCGGCGTTCATGGATCTCATGAACAGGGTGTGCAGGCCGATGTTGGATCGTTCGGTGATCGTATTCATCGATGATATATTGGTGTATTAGAGATCCAAAGAGCAACATAAGGAGCATTTGAGGGAGATCCTCGGATTTTTGAGATCAGAGAGGCTTTACACGAAATTCTCCAAGTGCGATTTCTAGTTACGAGAGGTCCAATTCTTGGGGCATCTCGTCAATCATAATGGGATATTGGTCGATCCGGCCAAGATTGAGGCTGTAATGACTTGGGAGGTGCCGAGATCCCCCACCGAGATCAGGATTTTCTAGGGTTGGCCGGCTATTATCGGAGATTTATAAGGGATTTCTCCAAGATTGCCATTCCTCTCACCAAGTTGAGCCGGAAGGGAGTGACTTTCAGTTGGGGTTCTGAGCAGCAGGCCTCCTTTGAGACGCTTCGTCAGAGATTATGCAAAGCCCCAGTGTTAGCTCTCCGAGAAGGGATGGAGGATTTTGTGGTGTATTGTGACGCATCGATATCATGATTGGGTATGCAGAGAGGGCACGTGATAGCATACGCATCGAGGCAGCTGAAGCCTCATGAGACAAGGTATCCCACCCACGATTTGGAGTCGGGGGATGTGGTGTTCGCCCTCAAGATTTGGCGCCATTATTTGTATGGGGTTTGGTGTACCATATACACGGACCACAAGAGTTTGAAGTATTTGATGGATCAGCCCAACTTGAACATGCGCCAGAGGAGATGGTTGGATGTAGTAAAAGATTATGACTGCGAGATCCTGCACCATCCGGGCAAGGCTAACGTTGTAGCCGATGCCATGAGCCGGAGAGCGGAGAGTGCCCCGATACGAGATACTTGTATGAGGATGACGATGATAACTCCAATGTTCCATACCATTCGTGAGGCCTAGGTAGAGGCCGTGAGACCGGAGAACCGCAAGAGAGAGTGGGTGATCGGGCAGATACCTGAGTTCGTTACTGATAGTCGAGGGCTTATGACCTTTCAGGGTCGGATTTGGGTGTCGTTTGGGGGTGGGGCACGTACCATTCTGAAGGAGGAGGCACACAGGTCGAGGTTCTCGATCCATCCGAGGGCCACTAAGATGTATTTAGACCTGAAGAGAGACTATTGGTGGCCATGTATGAAGAAGGATGTTGCGTGGTTCGTTGAGAGGTGGTTGACCTGTCGCAGGGTCAAGGCCGAGCACCAACGTCCGCATGGCAAGCTGTAGCCACTTGAGATTCCACAGTGGACGTGGGAACAGATTTCAATGGACTTTATCACCAAATTGCCAAGGACTATGAGGGGTGTCGATGTAATTTGGGTGATCGTTGACCGGGTGACGAAGAGCGCTCACTTCCTTGCCATTAGTGAGAGCTCTTCTGCAGAGAGACTGGCAGAGTTGTATGTGAGGGAGGTGGTATCGCAACATGGAGTACCGATCTCGATTGTGTCAGATCGAGATGTACGTTTCACTTCCAGGTTCTGTAAGAAGTTCCATGCGGATTTGGGTACGAGGCTGCATTTCAGTATCGCTTACCACCCACAGATGGACGGACAGAGTGAGCGGACGATTCAGACGCTCGAGGACATGCTTCGCGCATGTGTGTTGGACTTCGAAGGAAGTTGGGACACGTATTTTCCGTTGGCTGAGTTTTCCTATAACAACAACCACCATTCGAGCATTGGTATGCCTCCCTTCAAGTTGTTGTATGGGAGAAGGTGTCAGATTCCCATATGCTGGGGAGAGATAGGGCAGCGAGTGATGGGCAACATTGAGATAGTGCTTCAAACGACAGAGCAAATACAACAGGTCAGACAGAGGTTGTTAACAACTCAGAGTCGCCAGAAGAGTTATGCGGATAGGCGACGGGCCGAGCTCGAGTTCCAGGTGGGAGACTTTATACTCCTGAAGGTATCTCCTTAGAAAGGAGTGATCCGATTCCAGAAGAGGGGCAAGCTAGGACCCCGGTACATTCATCCTTTCAGGGTGGCCGCTAGGGTGGGCAGTATAGCATACCGTTTGGAGCTACCTGCGGAGTTGAGCCAGATACATGATACCTTCCACGTGTCTGAGTTGAGAAAGTGTATTGCTGACGAGACGGCAGTTGTACCGCTGGAAGATATTCAGGAGGATGCGAGCCTGAATTATCTTGAGAGACCAGTTGCAACAGTGGATCGGAAGATCAAGGTTCTGAGGAATAAGGAAGTGCCCCTAGTTCAGGTCCAGTGGCAACATCGGAGAGGGTCTGAGCTGACTTGGGAGCCGGAGTTGGAGATGCAAGAGCAGCATCTAGAGTTGTTCGCGGCATGAGACTTCGAGGGTGAAGTCTGGTTCTAGTGGGGGAGAATTGTAACAGTCCAAAATTCAGGTGCATCCCTTAAACCCTTCTTCTTTATCAAGTTGTCAAGTTTACCCCTAAAGGAAAAAGTATGGAAATTGAGTACGTTGGGCGTACTGAAGGGTACATTGCGCGTACTCATGCGCTTATCTTGGGCATGGACTCGCCTAGGTACGCTGGGCGCAGCTTGCCCAGATGCAAAACCCTAATTGTGGCTTGAGGACTATAAAAGGAATGATATGGTCTTGTCCCCAGCCACCATTCCACAGAGAAAAACCCTAGGATAGCAATATCATCGTTCTTAAGCTTGTGTGTGAGTGTCTTGAGCTGGAAAGTGCCTTTGTGTGATAGTAAAGAAGAAGAGGAGGTTCTTGTGGAGGCTAGAAGTTGGAGTACAAGCTTGGATCTGATTTCTACAGAGGGTGGAGCTTCACTTGGAGGTAAAAAGCTCAAAGATTTCCTTATCATTTTTGATTTGTGCTTCATGGACCAATTTTTAGAGTTTTTGGTCCCAAGGTGGATACTTTATGAGCAAATGGTCTCCATAAGCTTAGATCTCCCCTATTTCAGAGTAATATGAATTGTGGGTTCATAAAAATCCAATCTTAGACGTTAAGATTAAGTCATGCATGAGATTAGGGGTTAATGGGGAACTACGTTACATGTTTGAAGTGAATGGTGACCTTTACAGCCATGCAAAAGCTTAAAGGTTTTGACTTTATGGCTTAAGAGGCATTAGAGAGCTTAGATCTGGAATATGAGCCTAGGTCTTAATGGATTCAGACTAAAAATGAAGGAAATATGAAACTGGGACTTACGCTGATCCCAGTATGCGCGGCGTAGGGGAAAGAGTCCCCCGATTCTGGTTAGCCGGAGTACGCCCCGCGTACACGAGTTAGTACGCCCCACATACTACTTGCTGTTTCCTTTCGTTGACTTTTAGGGTTTTTGTCAACATTTGGACTTTTGGGTCAAAGGGGGGTAAAATGGTCTTTTACCCTTTAGTGGGATTCTAGAAAGAGTAACCTAGTCTTTGGGAGTCGTTATTTAATTGAGGGAATTGTTTATGTGGTTAGGCGGAGGCTAGATCTGTATTTCGACAGCGAGATTATCCGAGTTGCCTGAGGTGAGTCTTCTCAGTATACATTACCTAGAGCGGTATCTATGTGGAGACCGGAGGATCTTATGTGTATGTGTATGCTTGAGATTTTGTATTGTGATATATGTATGCAATGTTTTGTATAGACCAGACCGAAGGGTCCAACGATATGGACCGGACCGGAGGGTCCAACGATACAGACCGAACCGGAGGGTCCAACGATATAGACCGGACCGGAGGGTCCAACAAGTTACGAGACTGGAGGGTCCCGCTGAGACACATCGACCGGAAGGTCGTACCGAGATATATCCTCGACTGGCGTATGTGTTGTATGTGGTATTTTGGGGAACTCACTAAGCATTTATGCTTACCGTGTTATGTGATATGTGTTTTAGGTACCAGCGATGATCGCAGGAAGGCACCAACATGAGTCGTACACACCAAGGGATTTTATGTATTTAGATCTTGGGATTTGTTTTATTCAGATAATATGTGAAACATTGGATTTTGGGATTTCCTTATGAACGAAATTATGTGTTAAAAATGAAAATTTGTTTTGAAAATTTACGTTGTTACATAATAGTTAAAATAACTCATTTAGTTTAACATTATATGCACTAAAACTCAATGATTCAAATTCACATGAGGTTTACTCAGATCTTGACCATTTACAGTCTTTGACCAACATTCCGAGATGTCACATGCACAATTTTGAGCTCATTTCTTCTATGTTTTGACCTAGTTTGGAAGAGACATGCATGCACATAAAGCACCAATATTTATGATGATTTGAGTGTAGGAAATCCTTTTGGAAGTTATGGACTTGTGACTTTGGTGATTAAGTGCTTAATTGATTAGTTCATGCCTTAAGTTGTTATTTAGGACCAAGATTTAGAGATCTTGACTTATTGGGATATGTTAATAGATAAATTTGGAAACATTATCCATCAATACCTTGGGAAGGACTAGATCTGAACTTTGGAGCTCTTGGAATGGATGGAAAACAACTTAATCAATTAAGCTGTTGAGATCCAGTTTCCACGACGTGGCATTTTGGCAGCCACGATGTAGCATCTCTGTGATGCTCGACTATTTTGTCATTATTCTGCCACGACGTGGCCAACGGGAGGCCACGATGTAGGGACTCGCTGAAGTTGACTTTGGCCATTTGACTAGTTTTAGAAGGTAGACTAAGGTTTTACCTCGTATGGTTTAATAGTAGGTGTACAACGCTCGATTCGTTCAATGTAAGATCTGTTAGTTGTTGGCTATGTCTGCAAGGTGAGTCTTCTTACTATATTATCTAGGTTGCTAAATTGTCTGTAACGTCCCGAAAATCATGACATAAAAATTTTTGTTTTTAGATTAATAAATCGTTAATACATATCCTTCCCATAAAACCATAGTAACTAAGTTTTATCAAAACATCGATAAACATAGTAATTATGTAACACCTGATTCCTGGTATGCATTTAATTCAAGTAATTCTCATATTTTTTTCTAGGACTCGACGAGTTGGGGGCCCAACTCGTCGAGTAGACTTGTGATCTGCGGGAAGTGCAAGTGATCTACTCGATGATTCGGGAGACCGACTCGACGAGAAGACGTTGTTTGAGTGAAACCCTAAACTCGTGGGTTTGCACCATATTTAAACAACTTATCTCTCCCCATCTCACCCTCCATCGTCCCTTATACTTCCAAAAGACATAATCCTGAAACCCTAACTTTGTTTGGGTGTTCTAAGGCCATTTTTGTGCATTTAGGTGAATTGTGAAGCTTGAGAAGAGGAAAGGAGCTTGGGAGTTCAAGTTGAAGCTAGAAGATCCAGAGATTGTGTTCCATTTTCAGCGCATTTAAGGTAAAAAGCTTCTATCTTGTTCTTCCATGTGTTTAATCATCGTTAAGGCTTGGATTTTGGTATATTTGGGTCATTCTAAGCCATTTTCGGGCTGTGGAGTGTAATATGGATTTATGGCTTCAGATCTTGGTCTTTGGAGGGGTCTCATGGCATAAAGGTGCCAACTCTATGGCCATGAGAGCCCCATGCATCTTGTAGGTCTCATTTTTTGTCCTTTTGAGCTTAAAGACCCATGCATGGACGTAAAGTTCATGACTTTACGTGTTATATCGACCCTAAGAGGTCAGATCTACCCTTTGGATGAGATGAGCTTAGCAGAAATCGAGTTTATGGACATGGACCTTAGTGGACTCGGCGAGTTATTCTTGGGTCTCTGTGAGTCGGGTAGTGGTTCCCTAACATTTGCTGTTTTAGGGGTCTGGTTGAGTCTAGAGAAGGACTCAACAAATTTGGACGAGATTATAGACCTGGAAATTGTGGGACTCGACGACTGTATGAACAAACTCGGTGAGTCCAATGCAATCTCCCAAACCATGAAGATGGACGCGATGAGTTGATCATACAACTCGACGAGCCATTGACTGAACACATTCTTATGAGTGAGATGAACTCGATGAGTTCAAGGGAATCTGGGCAACTCGGTTGAAGATTGTCCCTATGGTATGATTGAAAGCGAACTCATCGAGTTCTTTCTAGACTCGACAAGTAGAGTCGGGAGTTGTATTGAGTTGGAGGAGTATGGACTCGATGAGTTGGTAGACCAACTCGGCAAGTCAAGTTAATTGGATGTTGACTAAAGTTGACTTGGACCAGATCTGAGTTGACCCTGGTTAAGGGTTACAAGTACAAATTGATAACTTAGAAGGGTTGTCGTGTAGGGATTAAGGAGTCGAGGAGAGTCAATTTTCACGCCGATGACAGTTCAGACACTACGCAACATTGAGGTGAGTTACCTTCCAGTGGAAGCGGGTCTAACGCACCAAGGCTGACCCATTAGTAGTTGTTTACAGTTGAGATGATTATCTTTGTGATAATTGTCTGGTTTGCTATTACTTGATATGTTCTATGTGCCAATATGCTATGTTCTATGTGCTAGTGGTAGTAGGAGGGGAATAGTCTCCCGATCGGTTGTTAGGACCGAAGGGTAGGTCGGACACCCCAAATATGTCTGACATCATGTTTATAATATGTTATTATGTGATAGTAGTAGGGGTGAAATAGTCCCCGTGACCGGGTGAGACAGACCGGAGGGTAGGCAGGCACCCCAAAATGGCCTGACATGGGTAGTCAGCACCCTAGAATTGCTTGACACAGGTAGTCAGCACCCCAGAATGGCTTGACATGGGTAGGTCGGGCACCCCAGAATTGCCTGGCAGCATGTATGATTGTATGGTATGTGGTATGATGGGGGAACTCACTAAGCTTTGTACTTACAGTTTCACTTTTGGTTTCAGGTACCTCTTCATCCAAGGGGAAGGAGCCGGTTGCATAGCAACGCATCACACACACATGATTTCCACAATAAGTTTCTCGGATTGTACTCTGATTTATACTACTGTTCTTTGTTTTGATTTTGGAGACATGTTGATGATGGTTTATGGATTGATATGATATTAACAATGTTTTCAGTAAACGAATTTATAAATTACTTAATTACAAACGAAAATTTTGGACTCGAAATTTGGGATGTTACAAATTCATAGAAAGTGGAAACATGTGGTGTGTGCTCTGCAATCATCCTGAGCCCTTCTAATTGAAAACCGGAGTACCTGAAACGTAAATTGAAAACCGTAAGCACAAAGCTTAGTGTGTTCCCTAAAATACCATACAACGTACAACCACATATTATCATGCAACATACATACATATAGTTGCCATGGACTCCCCCCATGGTCTTTATCTAGAATACCATGGACACCCTCATTGGTCTGACATCAAAGTGTCATGTGCTACCCCGAGGTCTTCCATGCAAGTATCATAGAGATAACTAGCTTACCACATGACATGTAATGGGCATGCATTGGTGCCTCCGACCCATAGATATAGTGAGAATACTCACATCGACAACTGAACCACGAATAACTCTCAAACTGCTGATCCCTAAAATCCCCGCACTATTAAACAATTAATACCTAATTAACAATTGGGTTCCAAACCGAATCCAATAATCCATAAATGGGGTAAAAAGAGCATTTTACCCCTCATCTAGTTTCGTCCAAGACCAAAGCCCAAACTCTCAATCATAAAGGCCCACAAACCAAACATCATGCAAAGCCCACTTATGGACCAATTTTCCAAATTGGGCCCAAACCCTTACTTGGGCCTTACCCTAAAGCCCACTACTTATCCCTAATCCAAAACACACATTTTCAGATGGCCCAACAAAACCCCAAGCAGCCAAGCCCAATAGGTAGCCCAAACCGAAGCCTAAATACACAAAACCCACTCAAACCGAGTACGCGGGGCGCACAATGATGTACGCGCGACATACTCGCTTGGAGGCATGTAGGTTGCGCGTACCTGCTTGTACGCCCAACGTACTCAACTTATTCAACCTTAACATGATTTTCACTTATTCCATTAAGAAAAAGCTTTTTGAACCACAGATCTGACCTCCTTGAGCTGGAATAGCACGTAAAGTTGCCAACTTTACATTCATACATGACTAGAATAAGCTCTTAAGCTTAAAAGGGACTTATCGTTTGACTTAATGCATGCATGACTCCATAATACCCATAAACCATGCATCTTTATCCTCAACGATACCAAACCAAACTCAGATCACAAAGGATAAACCCATAAACAAGCTATCTCATCCATAATCTCAAAAAGAGGACCAAAATCACGATAAGCCAAAATGCAAACCTGTTACCTCAAAAAGCTTCCACACAAGGTGATGATTCTAGATCCAAAGCTTTCCTACCAAGCCAAACAACTTCCAACTTCTCTTCTTCCTTCTCAAGGGCAAAAATGAGCTTCAAAGCCTCCCAATAGCCGAAGAACACCTCCAAGTGGCTACAAGGTCAATTTAGGATTTTTAGAGGGTGGAGTCTGAGTTAGGAATGAAGGAATGAGGCTAACATTAAGCTTATATATGGTACATCACTAAAAATTAGGGTTTCCATCAACGTACTTCCTCAAACGCCCAACATACGAGGTCTCGCACCCCGACCCTTATTCGCACTATGCTATGTGTACTCTTGACTACGCCTTGTGTACCTGGCTTCGCATTAGTACACCCCGCATACTGATGGGTTTTTTTGGCCATAAGAACTTTCCTATGTGCACATGCAAAACCCTAATGCTTGGATCTAGGCTTTCTAATTAAACATGCTTTGAATCCAAGACTTCTAATGACTAATTAGGAATAAGAACAACACTAAATCAGATCTAGAATCATACCTTTGAATCTCTTGTTTGATCTTGTTGTCTTGGAGTTCTAGAGTCACAATTGTCACTCCTCTAATGGCTTACAAACACCAAATAGCAAGGAGGATGGTTTGAGAGAGAGGAGAGGGGAGGAATTCGGCCAGGGGTTCTTTACTTTTGATCAAGTCCCGATTTCCCTTTGCCATAGGGTCTATTTATACTTGTAGACTCCTTAAGGGTTACAACTTAAACCCTAATTGGATAATCTTCTCTTAAAACAATCCAAATCCATTCCTTAGATAGCCTTGGACGATTTGAAGCTTTCCATAGCTTCTAGAATCCGTCCACCATCTATCCAATATGGATTTACAGTCTAAAGTTTAACTATCAAACAATTGACAGTTTATACCCTCTTATTTAATTAATCTCTTTAAGTCACCAAATTAATACCAATTAATTCTATGACTTATATTAATCAAATAACAATATTATTATTCTTTATATTATTCTCATAATATATTAATAATATTTATTCTCTCTTAATAAATCATCCTATCAAGTTGCTATGGTGAAGGCAACCCAAAAGGACTATGCACAACTGGGTCAAATACTTGCCTAATATAGTTGTATCCTTAGACACTATTCCAATAGTCTCCCACTTGGATAAGTCTAGTAACTATATGCACAAGTACAATTCGATTTGCAATCGTAGCTCTCAAAGACGCTGTCAAACTCTGATCTAATCAATTTTGTCCTTTAGATAAGGGATCCTACAGTCCTCTGTTAGATATCATGCTGACAATTCTATGGAATGATTAGTCAAGCATTTAGGTTTCTCGATCTCTGATTTATTTGACATAGAACTTAATCAAACACATCAATTCAGTTCTGACCGGGACCGACACGTAAGTCAAATCAAATCATCGAGCGGCCGAGATATCACTTTTACCTTTCTTCGGAAAAAAGTTACAGATAAACTTCGACTTATATGCATTTACTTATTCATTAACCAACTATACACAACAATGCGTTTTATGACACGGAGTTACTGATGCGTTTTTGCATTATCAATGTACAATCAATTAACAAATAACAAACCATATATCTAGGTTTTAAGACTATATGATATTATCGTCTTGCGATCACCCTTTTACATCATATTCTATAAGGTGATTCCAGCAAGCGCGGGTTTGTTCCAATGCTCAAAACCAGTTCATAAGCACTCATGAACGTCGCAGCAATCTTTTGCCATGTCTAATACCATTTAGACAATCTACGCACCAATTCACGACAATCTTCATTCATATCTACTTCCAACATATGAACGATTGTGGACAATTTGAATAATTCGATTATTCTTAATAAACTCAATTATTCTAGAAGTCAAAACATGCAAAATGAAACAATAGTTAAACAATTAACATAAGACAGTAACATTACTTATAAATAAAACTCCTTTATTTAATGATCAAATGTTAATTACATTTATCTATTACACGTTTCTACTACTATCTATGCTAATATCATCCTTCAGCCCAATACTCCTAGCATGCTGCAAGTGCTTAACCCTGCTCAGTCCCTTCGTAAGCGGATCTGCTGGGTTATCTTCCGATGATATCCTCTTCACTACGAGTTGT
Source organism: Lactuca serriola (assembly GCF_051521515.1). NCBI lineage: Eukaryota > Viridiplantae > Streptophyta > Magnoliopsida > Asterales > Asteraceae > Lactuca > Lactuca serriola. The sequence continues at coordinate 22,292,861 of NC_136414.1, forward strand.
CCTTCTTCTACACGATGTCTAATAAAGTGATATTTTCTATCGATATGTCGTGATCTACCATGATCCCTCGGTTCCTTGGTCAAGGCAACCGCTCCTTCGTTATCACAGAAAATCTCCATGGGCTCCTTTATGGCAGGTACAACTTCAAGGTCACCGATGAAGTTCTTCAGCCATATTGCCTCCTTCGATGCTTCGCTCGCTGCAATGTACTCTGATTCGCACATTGAATCAGCTACGGTTTCCTGCGTGGAACTCTTCCACGTCACTGCTCCTCCATTCAGGGTAAAGACCCAGCCCGACTGTGAATGGTAGTTGTCCCTGTCGGTCTGAAAGTTGGCGTCACTATACCCTCGCACCTTCAAGTCATCACTCCCTCCGAGGACTAAGAACCATTCCTTCGTCCTCCGAAGGTACTTAAGGATATTCTTCACCGCAATCCAATGGACTTTTCCAGGGTTCCCTTGATATCTACTAACCATGCTCAAAGCAAAGGCTACATCAGGGCGAGTACAAGTCATAGTGTACATGATTGAGCCAACTGCGGAAGCGTATGGTATTCGGCTCATTTCTGCTATTTCAGCTTCGGTACTCGGACTTTGAGTCTTACTCAACTTGGCATTACTTTGTATCGGTAATTCTCCATTCTTCAAGTTTTCCATACTAAAACATTTTAGTGCCTTCTCTAAGTAAGTGTTCTGACTAAGTCCAATTAGTATCTTACTTCTTACTCTTACTATCCTTATTCCCAAAATGTAAGAAGCCTCTCCGAGGTCCTTCATAGTGAAGCACTTCCCGAGCCAAGACTTAATTTCCTGCAAAGTCGGGATTTCGTTTCCTATGAGTAATATGTCATCGACATATAGAACGAGGAACCTAACTATACTCCCACTGGCTTTGACATATACACATGATTCATCCTCGCTTCGTACAAATCCAAACTCTTTGACTTTCTCATCGAAGCAAAGATTCCATCTGCGAGACGCTTGCTTAAGTCCATAAATGGACTTCTCAAGCTTACACACTCTATTCGGATGCTTCGGATCCACAAACCCCTCTGGCTGAGCCATGTAAACATCCTCAGCCAACTTTCCGTTAAGGAAAGCGGTCTTGACATCCATTTGCCAAATCTCATAATCATGAAATGCGGCAATCGCTAGCATCACTCTAATAGATTTTATCTTCGCAACTAGTGAGAAAGTCTCATCATAGTCAACTCCGGGAGTTTGAGTAAAGCCCTTCGCGACCAATTGCGCTTTATATGTGTGTACGTTTCCATCCACGTCGGTCTTCTTCTTGAAGATCGATTTGCACCCAATGGTCTTACGTCCGGGCACATTATCAACCAAATTCCAAACTTGGTTATCATGCATGGATTGGATCTCTCTATCCATTGCCTCTTTCCATTTCGCAGACTCCGGGCCTGCCATGGCTTCCTTATAGCTATTAGGTTCATCAAGGTTTATTAGTGTACCATCACTAATATACGTGTCCCCTTCGGTAGTAATATGAAAACCATAAAACTGGGGATGAACTCTAACTCTATCGGAACGTCTAAGAGGTATGGACTCGTCAATCGGTTCAACCGGAGTTTCCTCCTCGGGTTGAGTGCCAGCGGTAGAGGTTCCTTCATCTATCGACTCTTGAATTTCTTCAAGCTCGATTTGCCTCCCACTGTCTCCTTGGCTTATGAGTTCTAGCTCTCGGAAAACTCCTCTCCTCGCAACAAAGACAACATTGTCCTTCAGTCTATAGAAGAGATATCCAAAGGATTTCTGCGGGTAGCCGATGAAAATACATCGCTCACTTCGAGGTTCGAGCTTGTCGTGAGTATCTCGTCTTACGAAAGCCTCGCAACCCCAAACCTTGATATGTGCCAACGAGGGAGCTTTCCCTGTCCACATCTCGTGAGGTGTTTTGGCAACCTTCTTTGTAGGGACTCGGTTAAGGATATGGGCGGCAGTCTCTAAGGCATACCCCCAAAAAGAGATTGATAGTGAAGCACGACTCATCATAGAGCGAACCATATCCAATAAGGTTCGATTACGCCTTTCTGCCACACCATTCAACTGCGGGGTCCTAGGAGGCGTCAATTGTGAAATTATTCCACACTCCTTGAGATAATCGTGGAATTCAAGACTTAGGTACTCTCCTCCTCGATCGGATCGAAGCATCTTGATTTTCCTGCCCGATTGATTCTCCACTTCATTCTTGAATTCTTTGAACTTTTCAAAGGTTTCTGACTTTTGCTTGATTAAATAGATATACCTATATCTACTATAATCATCGGTAAAAGTCATGTAGAAGCGGTTCCCATCCTTCGTGGTTGATCTAAATGGTCCACATACATCGGTATGTATTAAGTCCAATAGACCCTCACCCCTTTCACACGTACTCGTGAAGGGTGATTTAGTCATCTTTCCAAGTAAACAAGACTCGCACGTGTCATCTTCCCTAAGGTCGAATGACTCCAACACTCCATCCTTTTGGGGTTGGGCTATGTGTTTCTTGTTGACATGTCCAAGACGACAATGCCACAAGGATGCTTTATCCATGCTAGTGGAAGAATCTATGTTTAAAACATCATTTCCTAAGTTATCAACAATCATAACAATTTCATAAATTCCATTACATGGTATAGCTTCAAAGTAAAAGACACCATTTAGATAAGCCAAAATAGAACCATTCTCATTATTAAAAGAAAAACTAAAACCTTGTCTAAACAAACCATGAAATGAAATGATGTTTCTAGCCATTTCTGACGAATAGCAACAATTTTTCAAATCTAAACACAAATTATTCCTAAGCACTAAAGAATACACTCCAATCTTAGTCACAGGTGACGATCTTCTGTTCCCCATGATTAGATTGATCCTTCCTTGCTCCACATCCCTACTTCTTCTTAGTCCCTGCACATTAGAACAAATGTGATAACCACAACCGGTATCAAGAACCCAAGAAATAGCATGATTAGAATCGTTAGATTTAATAGTGTATATACCTGCGAAAGATGGCTTGATCTTTCCTTCCTTGATGGCTTGCAGGTACTCTAGGCAGCTTCTCTTCCAATGTCCTATCTTGTGGCAGTGGTGGCACTCTGCCTCCTTAGGGTTAGGGCAGGGCTTAGCGGGATCAACTTTGGTCCCACTAGAAGAGGCACCATCTCGGGCTTTAACCTTGCGATAGTTCTTAGACGAAGCCTTCCTCTTCTTTCCCTTTCCTTGACCAATAGCCAAGACAGGAGCAACGAGTGGATTGGGAGTTGGTGCAACAGACTTGTCTTTGAAGTTGCTCTCAGCGACCCTCAAGAGACCTTGGATTTTGCTTAGGGTGACCTCCTCTTTGTTCATGTGGTAGGTCATACTAAATTGCTTGTACATCGGAGGCAATGAGTGAAGCACCATGTCGATCGCCAAGTCTTCCCCAAAGTCAACATTTAACTTGCGAAGGTGGTCGACATACCTTTGCATCTTTTGTAGGTGCACAGTAAGAGACTCTCCATGACCCATCTTAGCGGAAATCATGTTAGTGAAAATCTCATAACGCTCTTGTCTCGTGTTTTGGTGATATCTCTCCAATAAGTCTTGATGCATCTCGTACGGGTACATGTCCTCATAGGACTTTTGGAATTCGGAGTTCATGGTGGCTATCATGATGCAATGTACCTTCGTTGCATCGCGCTCATGAGTTTCAAAAGCGGTAATTTCAGTCGGAGTAGCGATTTTAGGGTTAATCTTCTTGAGCTTCTCATCGAGGACATACTCGTTATCCTCATAGCGAGCAATGGTGCGAATGTATCTTATCCATTCGCTAAAGTTCGTTCCATCGATTTGAAGCTATCCATAGCTTCTAGAATCCGTCCACCATCTATCCAATATGGATTTATAGTCTAAAGTTTAACTATCAAACAATTGACAGTTTATACCCTCTTATTTAATTAATCTCTTTAAGTCACCAAATTAATACCAATTAATTCTATGACTTATATTAATCAAATAACAATATTATTATTCTTTATATTATTCTCATAATATATTAATAATATTTATTCTCTCTTAATAAATCATCCTATCAAGTTGCTATGGTGAAGACAACCCAAAAGGACTATGCACAACTAGGTCAAATACTTGCCTAATATAGTTGCAGCCTTAGACACTATTCCAACAATAACTATATATTACGATGTTATGCTGGATGCAAAATTATGAATAATGCATTAATACTTGATTGAATGTCTATATTCCACCAATTGGTTTAAATATTTGATAGTTAATAAAAATAAATTTATATGCTATTATTTATTTTATCTTTTATTATTATTCTCTTTCAAATGCTAAAGACAATGACAATAACATAATAATAACAATAATTTTAATATTCTAATAATAACTAATAATAAAAAAGAATAAAAGAGTACTAAACAAAAATAAATGAAAAATAAATAAATCATAACAGTTAACAATGCATATAGAATTACCAAAATAGAAAATGAAAAATAAAAATGTTAAAAGTGGGATTCAAAAAAATGAATGTACTTACTATCTAATTGTCAAAATATCAAAAGATTTTTAGTTTACTATATGATATCAAAACATTTTTCATTTAACATATGAATTGAATTAATTATTCTTTATTTTAACTTAAAACTTTTACTTTTTTTTAGGTGCGTCACACAAAAAAAACTTGCAGTAACAATTATATATATATATATATATATATATATATATATATATATATATATATATGAGCTAGGTTCAAATGTTTTTAGCAACTATTGTGTGCATAAATGCACCAATAGGAATTTAGGAATAATTTAATCATTAAATAAATTAAAAAGGGTAAATTAGTAAATCATGACTCTAAATTTATGGTAATTGAGATAAATGGAGGATTTGATTTTAAAATCACCAAAATAAAAGGAGGAAGAACGACATGCCTTCATCTTCTGCTCCGCTTCTTCACAACCCAACCCTAAATCACGAAAGTCATCGGACACCACGACCACCACAGCCACAATAAACCCTAAAATCACCTTTTGATTATGAAGATTCTAAGTTCAAACGATTCTGAAGATTGGCTGCTAATCAGAATGAAGGAGATGATGAAGCATAAGATGATGAATAGGTTTCACAAGCGCAATTCCTCTTCAGCATCGTATGTTGATTTTAAATCAGGCGAATAACTCGATTTCAAGTTCTCTACCCTTCAAGCTCTTCAGGTCTATCTCTTTCGTTTTTCATACACACAACTGTTATCTTTTCCTTTTTGTCACTTTAGATGGATTGTCAAACGATTCTTCACACAACTGTTATCTTTTCCTCTTTGTCACTTTAGATGGATTGTCAAACGATTCTTCAATTGGTGTTGTTTAATTTAGATTTTGTTTTTTTCTTTATTTGTGATTGAAAGCCAAGCCACACTCACAGTACATAGAAATCTTCACTTGGTGGATGTTTGTTTTTTTATACTTGGTGCTTTGACTCACTATTATCTATATATGTTGCACGAAAGGTGTTTGTGGAAATGCCTAAAAGAGAATGTATTCTGTCAAAACTCTTAGAATGTCTATTATTCTGACAGAATTCGATTTCAATCTCTCCTTATTTGTCAAGATAAGAAAAGTAAAAAAAAACATTGCAAGATAGGAAAAATGAAATACATTCTGTTAGCATCTGGTCATGTGGTATGTATTCTGTCAAAACTCTTAGAAAGTCTATTATTCTGACAGAATTCGATTTCAATATCCTTATTTGTTAAGATATGAAAAGTAAAAAATATTGCAAGATAGGAAAAATGAAATACATTCTGTTAGAATATGCTATCATTCTCTATTATATAGTTTCTATTAAATAAGTAATGCTTGTATTCTGTCAGAATGTATTTGTATAAATGCATTCTGTTAGAATGTCTTTAAGAATGTTTGTTAACAACAAGTACATTAGCTTCACTGGTAATACTAACGAACATTGCATCTTATTCTTTCAGAATGGCTTGAAGAAGGAATTCAATATTGATCATACAAGAGAAAGATTTAGAATCGAGTTCAACAACAAGTATATTTTGTGAAGAATTACATTCTTACGATGATATATCACATTTTCATCATAGTTTGAATCAAGTGCATTATTTGTACCATTGATGAAGATCATGTGTATTTGCTTAATAATTGTATATTTAAGAATGTTATTTCTTAATATTTTTATTCATTTTTGATGATATTCTATTAAAATATGTATAACTATATTAAATTGTATAAGACTATTAGTTTGTAAGAATATGTATGATTTTGTATTCACATTCTAATGTATATGAATAATATATGTTGAATTATTAAATCAGATTAATTATCAAAAATATATGCATTGGAAATATATTCTGCAAGAATAAAATCGAAAATATCTTTACTAATTAATGTTTAACATTCTGACAGAATAAAATCGGATTTTTAAATTTGAATTAATTTAAAATATTCAGATTTAAAAAAATAAAGGAATTAATTATCCTTAAAAAACCAAAAATTTCCTTTTTTTAATATAGGTTAATTGACTAAAATGCCCTTATGTTGGAATTTGTGTGATTATATGGTACATGTTACCCTATTGTGATATCATAGACCCTCAAATCATGATCTTTGATTCTATTCCATCCGGTGCTCCAGATTTGTGCATTTTGGCACACAATAGTTAGTAAAAGCAAAATGACCTAAGTCATATATATATATATATATATATATATATATATATATATATATATATATACTATGTTATAACCTTGTGTTACACGGTTAACAAAATAAAATAAAATAAGATAAGAAAAATATAATCATTAATCATAAATTTATACAGTTACTTTTATATAACATTTGATACTTGTTTAAATGTGCTTTGAAATTTTGAATTGGATTCTTTAATATGTTATGAATCCGTTGCTTATTCAGCATATTACATTTGAGTTGAATAAATTCATAAAAATATGAAACATGATTGCGTAAATATTCATTTATCCCTTCTAAGTGTATCAAAAATGAAAATGTAGGTGTAGAAATGTTATTTTTTCTATTGATTATTAGACAGAAGGTGTTTACAAAAGCATAACTTGTATAACTTGAAACCAATATCATTTTTTAAACACAATTTAAATAATATAATATAAACTAATGTCTTTCAATACAAATTCTCAACAATTTTAAACAACTTCCAACATCATCTCAAAAGAATAAAAGATTCAGGTGTTTCCTTTCTTCAATATCATCTCAAAAGAGAGGAAAAATGAGTCCTAATTAAAAGAAAAAGAGGAAAAAGTTAGAAGAAGAACAAAGGGCTCTATTGCTTATCCCTTTGTGTTGATGACAATTTTGACAATTTTACCCCTTACCAATATAGTATATTAAAGAGAATGCAAATCGGATACCTAAGAAGAATCAAAATACAATGATTAAAAAAGGGGAAAAAAAGTTAAAATTATAAAATAAATAAATAAAATCAAAGATTATATATGATTTGGATTTTCTTTTGCGGTTCCAAAATTATTTCCTTTTATGTAAAAAGGAATTATGGTTGTAATTAGGGATTATAGATATTGCATGTGATCAACTTGGTAGTTCACCTTAAAATTGCAAAATTAGTATTTTGAACATCAAAGGTCTTTAATCCATTTATCTAAAATTTATTTTGGAGTTCTTATTTTGCAAAATCATATTTCTAGCAAGAATTTCTCTTAAAAGAATATAACCTTGACTCTATAACGAATCAAATTGGGTATTATTTTCATGCTAAACATTTTTCAAGTTCATAAGGGCTAAACAGTCATATTATCATCCCTAAATCAAAGTGAAGTTAAGAGTTGTGGAACTTAGGATTGAAGTTAATTTATTGTTAGATTACCAGAACGTCTAGTGTCATGGACTTTTGAACAATATCCTTTAATCTTTTGTTGTTTGACAATATACTCACTTCACCCCTTTCCACACGCCTTCAAAATCTTCTACCAATACAATGGAAGATAAAATTAGAAATAATATATTGTAAGATATGATAAGAGAGAAAATATATATTACCTATAACACAGAAGATTTCCATTCCATCTTCAAGCCATTTATGATTAAAGATGATTATAGTAAATCAGAAACTTCACCAGGCACCTTCAAATTTAATTCTAATCATTATAGAAAGGAAAACAATAATGTTTATCATCAACCATGCTTGCTTGATGGATTGTTGTCCTAAAATCTTAAGAACCAAATAAAGACAAAAAATATTTTTTAAAATTGGATTCATGAGATGAATAATTAATTAATTTTCACAAATGGTTGAATGGAATGTACAATTGTTCAGCTCTTGCAATAAAATTTCACTATGACATTCCATCAAACACCTTGTATGCACTCTAACGAATATCAACTCTCACCTCCTTATTATCATTTACCTATTACCATTTATAAACCATTCAAGTTAATAGTTATATTAAAGTACTGTGAATCAACTTTATTTATTGAAATGCGATTCAAATGAAACTTAATGAATAAATAATAAATAATTTTTTCTAGAGTAAGGAAGCAAAAAAATAAGGATGAAATTTAGGAATAAGCACCTAATAACATCGATGATATTCAACTAAGGAGGACCTGCAAACTCACTGCATGATTTCTTTTAGAGATTTAGAAAAAAGGTAGCATGTTCCAATAGGGTAAGGCGTCCACATTTAAAGTACCACACACACACACACAATACAACAACGCAAAAATATTTACCTGACGGTATGAATCTTCAAATCTCATAGAAGGATGAATATTAAAATCGATGCAAAAATTAAAAGCATGTAGGCTTCTAGAAACCGAGTGCAGACGAATGTTCAAATCACAAAATTACTGAAGCATATAAGAAAGGGAGTAATTGGGTCATTGGTTTAAATTTTTTGAAAAGATTACGTCTGCTGATTTATAGCCTAGAATATTGCTAATTTATTGAAATCAGAATAGTTTCCGATTTAAAAATTGATTTTCAGCAACGTTTTTGGATGAAGAAAAAAGCGGGAAACATGAGATTGTGTTTAAAAGAGGACATGTGGCTGGTTTAAGAGTCTTTTATATATATATATATATATATATATATATATATATATATATATATATATATATATATATATATATATATATATATATATTGGGAGTAAAACAAGTAATGATAACATATATTTAAAATTAATTAAATCATTTTTACTTCGTAATATATACGTATAAAAAGAAACTTAGTTTAGATAGGTTAGCATGTGCTACTTGTATCCCAACGACCATATCCACTCTATTGACAACCTCACGACTCCTCTCTTCAAGCATCTTTGTTCTACAGCTTTTCCGACGAATATGAGGGTGTTCCGCTCCTGATAAAAATACAAACTTTTTGATGGTATACACGTCATTCTCTTCGCATAAATCATAATTATTCAAGAACTAATTACTAGTTTAACCATCAAAAATTTGAATTGTAGTTCATTGTCTTCACATAATTAGCATCTTATGATAAAAAATTAAAGATGTTCTCCAAAACTGGGAGTAGCTATTTTGCAATTATTGAGATTATATTTCTTCTAAGTGTACTGTTGATTGATAAAAAGGTTAATTAGTTTTTTATTTATCTGAGTTTTTAAATTTAGTTCTTTTAATTAAATTATAATATATGGTTACGGCTTAGGTTATTTTATGGATATGTGAATTAATTTAGACCATTAGATTAAAAGAATAAATGGATATGATTTAAGGTGTAGAATATTAAAATAAGGTAGCATGTATAATATAATACATTCAAAATGGTTGTAAGGGTAATTATGTCAATTTGGTTAACAATAAAATAAGAAATGTGAGATATTCTTGCTACTAATCAAACAAATACACCTGCCTTCCACAAATTCACGATTTAAAATTGATTATCAAGATTATGGAGTTAAAAATTGATAAAGAACCATAAATTGATTATCAAGATTTTGGAGTTAAAAGTTGATAAAGAACCATAAAAAGTTAGGGTTTTGAACTGTAATGGAATAAGACCTCGCCTTCATATCACTGAAACTGTTCTAGATGTAAATTTTTATACCAAAATCCCATATACCAGTCCCTTAAACTAATTGGAAAGGCAACATACCTGGAGAAAATTAAATTTGAAGGAACAACATGTGTTCAAGGAGTAGAAGACATCAATATGAGGGAAACAAGATTTCAATAATGAATCAGATTGACAATTTGACATCCTCAATTTGTGACTTTGCTTGATTTATTGATGAATTTATGCTTGATTGGAGTAAACGTATCTTCAAACATAAATGGAAGACGCTCTGCCATAAAAAAATCAGAAGGTTCAGGATAATTGAACTGGAAATTGGGAAGATGAAGGTTAATAGCAACAGTCGGAGCGATGGAAGCAGGCTCGGCTGAGAGTGTCTGATCGCACACACAACAAATGGGTAGTGGTCTCCTTTTACCAACACCATCATCGCCAGTGCAAGGGGTAGCTTCAACCCCCATCTCTTCTTCATTCATACGAGGCACAAAAATAAGCCGGTTGAATCTTGATGTTAAACCCTAGTAACATACACACCAGATTCTTCCAAATGAACCTAGTTGGCCTCTTCAACATGACTTTGTGATTGTATGAATCATATGGGTTTATGATTTTGTGGGTTAGAGGTGAAGCTGCAATGTCGCGATCGTGAAGCAGTGAAGTGGTAATTATACGACTGAGTGGTGAGAGGTGGGTTTTAATAGGGTAATTTAGAAACCGATTGCTGAAATAAAGGGATTTCAGTTCTTAAATTTAGATATTAATTAACATATACATGTAATATTACAAATATAACCTTTTTGATTTAATTAATGATTTATTGTTTGCTAAATTTTGATTGGTCCCTACAACCACATAATAGTTACCAATCCACATTTAAACCTAGCTCATATGGTTACATAGGCAATTAAGTAATTTAGCTTAAATTTTTGATAGAAAGGAAATATAGTAATTTTATCCGGACAAAACTATATAAATAGTGCATGTGGTATGCATTTTTTCTAAGGTTTAGTCTAAGGTCCCGTTTGATAGTTACTGATTGAGAAAGTGTTGACTCCGAAAGGTCTGTCTGAGTAATAAAGTTCTGATTGAATAAGAAAACATGTTGTTTGATTGTACATCTGACTGAATGTGCTGACCAATGAAAAATGACTATAATACCCCTGTTACTCTATATTAATGGATGAAGTTGCTGAATAATTATAAAAATATACAAATTGTCATACAAATATTTTAGTAATCTGTGAAATTGGAGAAGAGGAGAAAGAACAGGCATGGTATGACAACTCGAGAAGAAAATAACATTTATTTGTGAAATTATAAGGAAAAAGGTATTTTAGTAATTTTAACAAGGAAAGATCCACAAGTTTTTTGGGTTCGATATTCTACAACGTTTGGCTATTTATACACGAATACGATGGTAATCAAAAACAAAAACATTGATTTTCTAATGAGATTCAAATCATTAATTTCATGAAAACCTATCTTCATCGATTTGATGTTGCTTCACCAACTTGATAAGATGCTCATTGCTCTAAGATCTATCTTTTTTGAGCTTACAATCTGATATGTTCTTTCCATTCTTTTGATCAATCCAGCCATTGAAACCTAAATATTTGTTCCTGCATATGAATACAAATGATTCTTTGTTCGTGCATTTACATAACAATTCCAAATTAATTCAAATATATGGAGTAAAAATTGCACGACTATATGATGAAAAAGCTGTAATGCATTTTCCACAAACCACCAACAATAATATATATATATATATATATATATATATATATATATATATATATATAAATGTTTAACAATGTAGAAAATGTCATATACACACAAAAATTCATAAGCAACTCGAACCTACTGATTTTAAAGAAGAAACGATTATAAGTGAAGCTTGATAAAAGAGAAGTCATTTTTATTTAGGCTTTTCATGAAATACTTGGACTACATATTTGATGAAACAATGATCGATATAGTATTTAGCTAGGGCATCATTAAGAATGGAGCATATAATAGACATAATATCTTGAGAATAGCATCATCAAAATATTAATGGATTTTTGAATAATAAAGTTATTGCAACACCTACTAGAATTAGGTTTGTGATTGGGGAGAGTAGAGATATATCGATGAGAAAGAAGCAATGAAGAAGAGGGACTATAGAAAATGGTCGAGGAAGATGCCAATGATCAGTGTCATCGTTAGTGCTGCTAAGGAGTGGAAGGAGTCGATGGTAGGTGTGGGAGAGACGAGCCGCTGAAAGAGGAGATGAAACAGAAGCACTGGAAGAGATACGTTAGAGCAAGGGTACGATTGGAAACCTTTCTTCCTTTCTCGGTCAGCCACTTGCCCAGTTCTTTCTCAATCAAATCTTGATTTCTAGGTCAGACGCCCAAAATTTGTTTATCAAACACCTTCAGCTGACCGAGACAGCCAAAGATGTCTTACTTGACTCGGTCAGACGCATATCAAACAAGGCTTAAACCTCGAATTTTTTGGTTTGTGGTCCTTTTGACCATGTTTGCTTGTGATTTTAGTCCCTCGAAAAACTAAAAAGGCTAAAATGCCCTTTTGATATACCTTTATGTATTTTCTATCTAATTTAAAGTTTTATTAATTAAAAAATTAAGGGCCCACATCTCTCTCTCTCTCTCTCTCTCCCTCTCTCTCGGATAATCACCCAAGAAGATCTTCATAAGCTCAAGAACATCTTCACGGACTCAAGAAAATCTTCCACCACCACCACCGTTCAACCACAGTCAACCACCACCACTGTCTGCCACTTCCATCTCCACCTAATTATTTTCCACAACATATTCGTCACCAGATCTGAAGACTCTCCTTCTCCATTTATGGATATAAAAACCCTTCTCAAATCTGTTCATCTCGCATCTGTTTAAGCCTTAGGTTGGTCACATGAATGTTCACACACACCTGCATATCCGACATTATAACAGTTAAGAAACATACAAAAATCACCACTCGTCCTCTCACTTTCATCTCTCAACTTATATAAAGGTAAAAAACAAACAAACAAACAAACCCACCTTGATTCCATCTTCATCTTCAATAAACTCACACATATATCTCCACATTTCCTTATTCTTCAGGTGAATCATGGGTTTTTTTTTTGGTTCATAAATGAAGTCACACTCATATCTATTTCATAAAATAACTCGCACGGACAAACACACACACATAAATCGATAGTTACAAATATATGGGGTTGGGTTTTCTTACTTTGAACTCTCAAGAATCGACCCCGAAATCAAATAGGGAATCGAATATGAAAACTTAGCCAAATCTGAAAATGTGGTTGCAGATATGCATGTATGTTCTTGAGCTCTTTTCTTTCTCTTCAAATGAAAACGTAGTTGTGTGTGGGTATGTGAAATCAAATCGGAAAACTTCAGGTGTGTGTGTGTGTGATATCGAATCTAAAAACGCAAACATGTATTGGTATATGTGTGTATTTAGTCGATTCTGGAAAACAAACATATAAGTGCATATTTTAAGAACATGTTTATGTCAAGGTGTTCTTGGGTAGATTTGAACCCTCTTTCTTCTCTTTCTTCTCTTTAAGAACAAAATCAAAATTGAACAGGTGAGTTTGTCAACGAAGGGGTTGCTTTGGGTTCATCAGATCCGGATATATTTTTGTTCTTGGATGTTCATCAGTTTTGGATATGATTTTTGGTGAAAGGGGAAGAAGATGAAGAACACGAACTATTGATGGTGTTTAGTGGTAGCATTAATGGAGGGTGTGGCTAGTAAGAGAGAGAGAGAGAGAGAGAGAGAGATAAAGACGTAGGTCCTTCTTTTTTAATTAGTAAAATAAATAAATTACTATTAAATTTTTAAAAAATGAAAGAAAAATGAAAAATAAATAACCCAAGGGTATTACTCTTATTTTAGTTTAGTGTGAGACCAAATTCGCAATGAAACTAGCTCAAAAGCACCAAAAAGCCAAAAAAGTCAAGGTTTAGACTAAACCTCAGAAAAAAGGCATACCACTTGGACCATTTTTAAAATTTTGTCTTTTATCCAACAAAATCAACAAAGATGGTTGTTAATTTTAGACAAAATTGCAAGTTTGGTCCCTATGCTATGTCAAAAATTAGATGTTTGGTCCAAAAAGTTTTGGAGTTACACCAGTGGTTCAAAAAGTTTCAATTGTTGTGAATTTGGTCCAAAGTTATTTGAAACATTAAAAATGATGAATTTTCCATTTTAATTTAGATTTTTTTTATTTTCTTTACAACAATTAAAAAAAAGAAAATACCACTCTCTTTTTCTCTCGCTCCCCCCTCCCTTTGAATCTATTAGAAACGACAAACTTTGGACCTGATCTGGGTTTTGATGAATTCTGATCGATAATGGTAAAACATAACTGAAATGTCATGTGTCACCATATGCATCACCAATTTGTAATCTCTATACTAATAAAAGAGTAGCTCTTTTGTCATGTGTCATGGTATTACATATTTTAATTAATGTGTTGCCACTTGTCAATTTATTAGTTTTTCATTTTAAATTTATTAGACCTCCTCATTAATGTGATTCTATTTTAAATTTTAAATTTTAAATTTTAAATTATTGTTTTGATTAATTCACAAATAAAAAATATTTAATATATATTAAAAATTAATTTTATATATTTATTTGAATCAATAATTATAATTTCACATAACTAATACAAAATATCTCTTAAATTTATAATATATTTAAAATAACTTATTAATAATTTATAGTTTTTAATATAAAAGTTTGATTAAATAAACTAGTAAGCGTATATTTGTAAAGCTACAAATTAATGAGTTCAGACATTGAAGCGTTAACAACAAATTAGAACTGAAACTCATTTATGAGTTCCAATCAAGAAGTCCCAGTTCAGATTCAACACCGAATGATGAACAATCACACATACACGTATACACTTGCAAATTGACTTCCTTATTAAAAGAAAGAAATCCCTCCACTCTTCGGAAACCCCTACATTAAAAACTTAGGTGACATTCAGTGTCCTCCAACTCCGCCACCATCACATTCGTTCATCCAGCCGGATATGGAGGTGGATTTGCATCTGATTCGACTCGGCAATGGAAAATCCACTGACAACCTGTGCTTCTTCGTCTACCTTATGCTTCCTCCGCTACTCCCTCAAACACAGATATTAGATGTTCATGGTGGCTAGGGTTTCTTAGTAATTGTTCTCATCTGATGGAGGTGTTATGGTTTGGGCAGTGACGCAACTAAGGTTTCTGGCGGCGGTGATGAAGAGCTTTTTCATTGGGGGTGATGCATCGTGTGCGCTAGGGCTTACTTTAACAGGAGGCGACACTAGAACTTGTTTTAACAGGCGACTTCAGCTCCATTGTGTTCGACTCGAAGGCGAATCGTCTGAGGAGGATATTAAAGACGTGATAACTGGGGTGGTGTGGTGGTTCAGAAAGGATGGATGGTCGTCAGTTTTCAGATCTTAAAGAACCAAAGCACTCTTTATCCCATTGTCGGTATAAGAAAAACCCAACCCACTGCCTTCTTCATTCGCCTAATTTACCCATTGTCGGTGTTGCAACAGCCCACCACCGTTTAACTTGCAAAGAATGGGTTTGATTTTTTTGGTTTTAATTATTTTTTTTTTCTGTGTTTAAGATTTTTTTTTCAGAGGAGAGAGAGAGAGAGAGAGAGAGAGAGAGAGAGAGAGAGAGAGAGAGAGAGAGAGAGAGAGAGAGAGAGAGAGAGAGAGAGAGAGAGAGAGAGAGAGAGAGAGAGAGAGAGAGAGAGAGAGAGAGAGAGAGAGAGAGAGAGAGAGAGAGAGAGAGAGAGAGAGAGAGAGAGAGAGAGAGAGAGAGAGAGAGAGAGAGAGAGAGAGAGAGAGAGAGAGAGAGAGAGAGAGAGAGAGAGAGAGAGAGAGAGAGAGAGAGAGGAGAGAGAGAGAGAGAGAGATTAGGAAATTTTATTTTATTTTTCATTAAAAAAATAATAAAAGCAATAATAAAAAAAAAAAGGCAAAGATACAACTCTAAAACGTTTTGGATCAAACATATAACTTTTGAGATACCATAATGACCAAACTTTCAGTTTTGTCTTATTTTTATATATGATATAGAATTTTGACAAAATTGCAAAAATGATCCATGTGGCATGTATTTTTTTGGGGTTTCAGTCCAATTCTCGACTTTTTTGGATTTATAGTCCTTTTGGCCTAGTTTATACGTAAAATTAGTCCTCCGACTTAACTTCCGTTAAGTTATAGCTGTTAACCCCCTCACGTGTCTCCCACATGAGGGTATATTTGTCTTTTCACTTCTAAGGGACCATTTTTGCACCTAAAAAAATATATCATCTTTTTTAAAAAAATTAATACTTATTTATTTATTTTAATAATTAAAAAATAAAAGAGATCTCTTTTTCTCTCTCTCACACACACACACACACTTAACCTAAAACACTCCATCCATCTTCTTCTTCAAGTTCATTAACCTACATCTAAAGATCGGTGAAGAACTATGAATCATATCTCCCCCACCATAACCTATGTCCCCTCTAAATCGCATCTTCCCCCTCAATTTTTTCTTTCTCTAATGAGACCATCTTCTGCCTCTGGCCAAGCCTTCACCAACGACGACATCGACTTCTTCCTCTTCAATCCCCCCTGCATCTCCTCTATCCTGCACCTTCACCATTTGAACTACATCTTTTTCCTCCTTCCTCTCCACCATCCACCTGCGTCATCAAATATACCCATTATGACCTAATTGATTTGGCAGTTATTATGTGTGAAATTAAGAACGGGATGGGGCTGCACCTTTTTCTCAAGTTCGATCGAACCATCTTCTCTTTCATTTTTCCCTCCAATCACACGAAAAAAATCAATATCAACCCCTTCCCTTTCAATTGGCTTGCAGGTATGTGTGTGTGTGTGTGTTTTCTCTCTAGTCGGCCCCATAACTCAATAAGAATCAAGATAGATCTATTTGTTTTAATTTGTAGGTCCGATTTAAGAGAAGAAAGAAAAATGAATAACGAGATGGGGGAGGGAACATGTATTGGTTGTTTAATGCTTCTTTCACGCAGGTATCAATAATCGTGGCTGGAATGGAGAAATAATTGTTGTATTGAGGTTGTTGTGAAGATGATGGTTAGTTTATGGATGTTGGTGGTCTGTATGGATCCTTGGTGGGGTTGTGTCTTTTATCCTCCAAGGGAACAAATTGAAGATGATTATTAGATCATTCATCCCAGGTTCATTAGTTATGTGTTATTTAGTTTGAAGTGTGTTTGTATGTGGTTTGATTTGCAGAAGGAAGATGTAATGAAGAGAGAGAGAGAGAGAGAGAGAGAGAGAGAGAGAGAGAGAGACCTCTTTTATTTTTTTAATTATTAAAATAAATAAATAGGTATTAATTAAAAAAAAAGAGAATATATATTTTTTAGATGCAAAAATGGTTCCTTAGAAGTGAAAAGACAATATACCCTCATGTGGGAGGCACATGAGGGGGTTAAAGCAACAACTTAACGGAAATTAAGCCGGGAGATCAATTCTACGTACAAACTAGGTCAAAATGACCATGAATCCAAAAAAATCAAGGTTTGAACTGAAACCCTAAAAAAATGCAAACCACATGGACTATTTTTGCAATTTTGTCTTAGAATTTTAAATTTATAATAGATATTCGAGTAATAATCTTATACATGAAATAGTAACAATGATGGCAGAAACAAATTAACATACTTCTTGAGTGGTCGATACATTATTGGTGTTTATTTGTTTTTGTATTTGTTTTTGTTTGTTTTTTGTTTTTGTTATTACAAACTTTTATTTAACTTTTAGTATACAGATGGAAAAACATTTAAGAAAAACTACAAAAATAGAAGACAAAACAGTTTTTTGACCTATTTTTCAAAAAAGATATAAAATTGCTTTTAATTTTAGAAAATATTTTGCAAGTTCTAACTCTAATATGAATGGGGAGGTATGGTTCGTGCCTTCTTGGGGATCCGGTGTGGACGTGTGGTGTTTTAGCTTAAGAATTAACATTATCATGCTCTTAATAGGAAAGCATGTCTCATTGTCTTGTACATGGGGTATTTTACTTGAATGCCTTGCACATGGGGTATCTTAAACGAGAAATTAAATAGCAGATAAACGGAGAGATTGAATACATAACAACAATATTTATGAAAGAAGGTGCAAGTTAAAAAACAAATTAGGGACGAAACATACAAACGAAACCATATGGACCATAATTATCATAGCTCTAAATTCTAATACTAAATTTCAATATTTTGTATATGAAGAAATTAAAGAAACCAAATTTTGTCTTTTTTACTTTGTATGTTTATCAATGTTCCATCAAGAATAACTTGATTAAATATGCAAATCCGGGCTAGCTTTTAAAAATGTGTCGTTTGCCGTATCTGTTTGTTCTTGTTCCAAGACAAGGTTTTAATGTCCCATCAAGAAATATTTTTAATAAAATGTGCAAATGTTGTGTTGCAATATAAAAATTATTTCGTTTGCACACTTAGAATTTATTAAAAACAAATATCAGTTCGTAATAAAATTACAAAAAACTGCAAATAAAAAAAACACTGTTATGTTTAAATAAAAGGGTTTTTTTTAAACTACTAAATATACTAAACTTCTCTTAAATTATTCTATTTATCTCCACTTGCGGGACTTGAACTCTCAACCTCAAAGAGGGTAGACAACAGTGGCTGCCGTTGGATTTGGCCCTTATAAAATTTATTTTTTTGATTTAGCCCTTATATTTTTTCATTTTTTCATATTAAACCTCAACTTTTTTTTTTTCTTTCTAAAAAAGCTCTTACATCTTTGTTATGTTGGAAGATTTCTACCATTCCCATGATAGATACTCCTAGTTGTTGGGGTATAAAGTCTTGTCTAACATGGAGCGTTGGGAACTTAATTCAACATTTGGGATTCATGGAGCATGTGGCAAATGAACAAATCATTTAAGAAGGGAATGGATCTCCAGACAAATGAATGGATCTCTTGAAAAATGAATGAGTCTTCTAAAAGGGGGTATGGAGCACCTGGAAGTGGAATGGAGTATCCATGGATGCACCATCTAGGATCAAGATGCATCAGCATATGCCTGTATGTGCCACTTAGAAGTCAAGATGCACCACTATTGTTCTAGATGCGCTATTCTTTATGAAGGTGTGTCATCCATGATGTGGATGCGTCACTTTAGGAAACAGGTGCACCACCAAATAACATGATATGGCACTAAGTGATAGAATATGCCACAAAGTGATAGGCTATGCCACCAAGTCACAGGATATGCCCACCAAGTGACAGGATACGACACCAAATGACAGGATATGTCATTCAAGAGGTGGATGCAACATCTAGAGAAGGTTATGTCATTATGGAGCATGATGTGTGACATGTACTTTATATACTAGTTTTAATTACCAACTAAGCTAGACCTAACTATATGAAACTATGTAGTGTACCTAATCAATTATAGCAAAGTTCAGGTAAGTCGGGTATTGATCTCATGGAACAGTTATTAAAAGCTACATTATCTACTAAAAATTACCAAAATAACAAGTAATAAAAGTTTAGGTTTTGTTCTCTTGTTTTGCAAGACTAAAAACTTAGATCAAATTACTTCGCAACAATTAAACAAACAAAAAACAATCAAAATTTAGATGAAAAGCAAGAATTGGAAGAGACTTTTGTTCCGATTTTGATTCACTAATACTCATATGGTTGATTTCTTTGATAATACTATGAATTGATTATTCGTTGTTTATCGATTCCTAAAGTGATTAGAATTTATGATCAAAAGACTAATCCTCCAGTTATCGAGTTTATTTGTTCATTGATAGGTGCACAAACAAGTAAGACAATTACAGTTAAGTTCAAGTTAAGCTAGACTTGATTAATAATTGACATTAATGGATGATAACATCAATTTAACATATGAATGATCATCATATATTAGCTTCCACATTAAATTACTCACTTTTTCTATTTAATTCTAGGTTTATGATCAAAACTCTAGTCCTATAACTTTGAGGATAACAAATTTATAAAATTCAAATATCCTAAAACATAATGATCATCTAATATGAGGAATATTCAACAATAAACATCAAAAGTGGTTTTCTTTAACACAAAAGGTTCTTTATCAAGCTATCAAAACAAATAAATAACTAGTAAATATTCAAATATCCAATCAATCAACACATAGTAAAATAGATCCTCTACATCTAAACAGAACTTAGGGTTTTTAGCCCATAACTACTGGAATCAAACAATTAAATTCGAAGTTACCAATGAAAAACATGATGAAAATAAAGGAAAACTAAGATTTAGAAGTAAAATTGCCTTCGATCTCTCCAAATCATGAACTCCGAACAAATTGAGGTTATTTTATGCTTTTGAATGTTCTTTAGGTTCCAAAAGTTGTAATTAACTTGAAGCATAAGATATGGTTGAAGGCAAGACCGAAATTTATATAGACACCAAAAATTGTCCCCCATGTCGTGGCTAAAGGCCTCTACGACGTGGCGTCCATCGAAAACGCAAAAAACCTAAGTCTGCCAACGTGATCGCGAATCATCTAAGAGCTACAACGTGGACAGATGTTCCCACGTTGTGGGCTTGTTAGGCGTGTCAAACCCAACAAATAATAGGGTACAATAGACTCCAAATACATTACTTTAATGCACTAAAAAGTAGTACAAGGCAAGCAGGGTCGAACCACAGAGACACGGGACAAAAGTCTATACCTTTTTTGCACAAGGTACTTTGGTCACAAATTGGGGTATTGTTTGCAAAAGTCAAATAATAAAAAATAAAAATCAAATTTGAAACATGCATAAAATGAAATAGATTTGTAAACAAGTTGTAAAAGTGCTTCCAGTTCTAGTTCTCAATGTTGTCATTTAACCTGATTATGACTTGATGTAATTTGTGATTGCTGTTCTAAGTTGGTGTTGAAAGATATCAACACGCTCTAATACCTCTCGCTTGCCAAATTATCTAACCAAAATATGCTCTTTGATAGACCTAGCTTCACTAATTCAACCTAAACACGCTCTTAGATTGTATTGGAAAACTGCATTAAGTTTTGTACAAGCTTCCCAACAATGTTCATTTCTTCTCATACGTCCGGAAGTGTGAAAACATGTGATATATGTTTTACAATAAGAAAACTTATTGCTTGTTACCAATTATTGACTTAATAGAACGATTAGGTGCCCTAAAAGTTAATTAATTGTACAAAAATTCAATTCATGAAAGTGGCCAATCAAACACAAATCAAATTTAAGGGTTCTAGTTTAAACAAAAACATAATCACTAGAATAGAATCAAAAATCAAACATCAAAGCATATGCTTCATGTCAAGCAATCAACATGTTTTGAACAAGAACTAGAAATTAGGGTTTCTTAGCCACACATGGCTAAGAACAAATCAAACAAGAAAAATGATGGAATTGAAATGTTTAATGCTTACTAAAATGAAATCAAAAATGTTTGCAATGATTTGGTCTTCTCAAAAGCTCCAACAATTCTCCTAGAATCGCCCAAACTGCTCCCAAAAACCGTTCTCCCTTCAAATGACGTTTTATCATGTCTTTTATTAAAGTTCACGTGCATGCCATGAGACCATGCGTTTTTGGCATGGCCATGCCTTTTGCCCATGTGTTTTTGGCATGGCCATTTGTCTTGACATTGTGTTTTTGGCATGGCCCATGCTTTTTGCTAAAATTCTAAAAAGTCTTCACTGTTGACTCTATTTTCAATCTAGCTTCACCACGAGTCATGTTGCTCAAATATGAGATGATAAAGGACAAACACGACCCGTGTCAGTGTGACAAGAACCGCATTTTAAACGTAGTCCTTTGCTGTGATGATAATGCGACAATGACTTGGGTTATGTCTTCATGCTTTCCTCCATGGAATGACCGGTTCATCTTCTCTGCATGCTCCAATGCTCCAAGAATCCAAGCTCCATGCATCCATGCATCCAAGCTCCACGTTCCATGCTCCATAATGCCTGCAAAATAAATCAAAAATAGTGAAGTACCAGGCATTCTTAATGAAATATGCAATTGCCCTAATAATCAACTAAATGCAAGAATTATGAAGTAGAATGCCATAAAAAGACGGAAATAAACATGCAAAATAGGTGCATAAAATGCACCTATCAAACCTCCCCAATCTTAGACCTTTCTTGTCCTCAAGAAAGAACAAAATTGAGAATCTACCTAGAGAAGACGATAGGTGACTAAAAAGAAACTAAGTTGAAAAGAATGGAAGGAACGAAAAGGACTAAATGGAATTTAGAGTGCATGCATGCAATAAAAGAAGAACTAATGAAAATAACATATGTACAATTTTTTTTCTAACATCAGTGTAATAAACAAAACAAAACGAACATATTCAATCCAATTAACCTCATTATGACATATAGTCGAAGGTGTACCTGTCGGGCCTTGAGATAACTTGACATTAACCCCACAAAGATATATAACATGTAAAACAAGGTTTTTAGGCATTCCCTAATGCAACTCAACAAAATCAAAAGTTATAACACTTGTTCACTTTTACAGGTATTTGATTAGCACATGGAACAAATTATGGTCTTACTCTTGTGAAAACAGGTGATGCAAAATATGCTCAATCATTTTCATTTTACAAAGCATGAGAATGACTGACTCCAGCTATTTGTTGACTAACAACAATCTTTTTTTTAAAAAAATTTATAAAAATTCCCTAATACTTACCCAAATTGGTTACACGTTTCAAACCACTTACACCAGTCAAAGTAGTTTACAGTCAGTCCAGTCCAAAGGAATCTTTGGGCAGCCAAGCATTTTTCCTAAACATATTATTCAATTAAACTATAAACATAAATATATACAAAACTATCTAATTATATTTTCCTACAAATAAAGCTCATGGCTTTCTTTGAAATCCATGTAGCGGGCTTCCAACCAACACATCCAGACCAGATGGCCTAGGTGTGCTAGATTTAAAGAAATCCCTCGGGTTTACTTACCCGAACCTCAAAGGCCAGAGATTAGCTTTATTTGAATATCTAAACCTATTTATATTATTTTTTTGTTTTTATTAAGTTCATGACTTTCCAAGGAACCCGTGTAGCGAACTTTCAACCCAATCAGTCCGAAACAATACAACTTTAGGCAATTAGGTGTAGAACACCCCTCGGGGTTTACTGATTCAAGTCCCAAATGTCACAGATTAACTTAATAAATTTTTTTATTATTATTATTTTTTTTCCGGGCTTATTTCCTTATATTTTCGTCTTAACTCTTCTAGGGGGACTGATGTAAACGCGCAAAGACCCGTAAGTATAGTTGGAAACAATGTCCCCAAGCAGGGTACTTAGACGGGAATAGGTAGAAAAGACTTTTTAGAGCGCTGGGGAATTCGAGTCACTGAAATTTTATATTCATTTTATGGCTCTTTTGAATTTGAAGTTTGGATATGAGTGAGCACTTACTACTCATAAGACCGGTCATGTGTTCCAAGAGCTAAACTATATCTGTCTTTATGCTTCGGTGTTGATAACCTTATCATTTTTTGTTTTGCACGAGTAGCTTCGGGAGACGTGTTCGTGTGTGATTAGATTGCTTCAAGATTTTTAATGAAAAACGAACAAGTTCTAATCTCAAGCCACGACTAATTTACCACTTCAAATTATTCAAGAAGATTAGGTTCCTTTAGATTGATTTTTTTTGAATGCTTTTAAATGAATGCACGAAAAGAAAATATAAATAAGAAAAGTAAAAGTAAAATCTTTTTGGATTTTTTTTTAATTTTTTTTAAATGCATGTGGAAAATAAAACCTAATGTACAAACCCCTCCCCAAGCTTAAGATTTAGCATCGTCCTCGATGCTCGAAGAGGATAGGGCAACCTACTGACCACAAATATATAACTATATAGAGCATATGAACGAATTCTCAACAATTCTAGTCAAACAATCTAAGGATTCATGCATCAAACTTGAGATATGGAAGGAATGTATCATTCAAATGCTTGAATTTGTGATGTGTGCTTGACTTTTTCACTTCATCTTCAACCTCAACAAAAGTTGAGCTCTTCAATGGTGGAATACACAAACGGAGGTAAAAGCTTCCCTTCTTAGATCTCTACAAAATACCTCCCCAAGCTTGATCTTGAAACCCTACAAAAGAATTTTGAAACCTAATACAAGAATCAAGTCAAAATTTACAAAGAAAAAAAACTAGGGTTTTATGCAAGATTTGATTTTGTACACTTTCATGGAGGGAATTCTACATATATGAAGAAGAAGATGGAGTTAGGAACTTAAAACAACAAACCTTTGAGCTTTAATGTTGGATTGATTGATGAAAGTCAAAATTTTATAAGTATTTAGGAGGAGAGAGTGTGGAGGAACAATGGCACAATACACAAAACACATGGTTCAAGCCAGGCCGTGCTTTTTTCTGGTAGCCCATGCTTTTTTAGCATGGGCCGTGTGTTTTTATGAGTAACCCGTGCATATTATTTTTTTTTCAAAAAATTGCAATTGAATGGCATGGGTAACCCAGGTCGTGCTTTTTTTAGTACACCCATGTGGTTTTAGCATGGCCCCTGAGTTTTGGGTTCAGCCCATGCGCTTTTAACAATTGGTCGTGCAAATTTTCTTTTTTCTTTTGAAACCTCGATGGTATGGAACGGTTCAAAAAGATGACCGTGAGTTTTTGCCTTCCCCCATGCGTTTTTTTTGTGATGGTCGTGGTTTTTCTTTCTGCATGTTAACATCAAAATCACGATTTTTTTTCAAAACCAAATTTTCTTTGACCATTAGATAGGAAAATTATTTGTATGGAGCCCTCGAAAAGACTCAAAAACATTGCAACACGGATGAAATAAATCACAATGAAGAAAATAGAAAGAGATACTCCCGAGTTGCCTCTCGGTTAGCCGCCCTCAAGTCTTTGGCTCGACTTTGCCCCTTTAGATTCACTCAATGCAGTCCGGGCGTTCCAAGGTGTCAAACTCCATGTCTTTCTCTTGGAAACCTTCATAGAAGACCTTTAACCTGTGACCATTAACTTTGAATATTTTTCCAGTTTTGTTACTTTTAATCTCAATTGCACCATGATTACATATATTAGTAACAATGAACGGTCCAATCCACTGGGACCGTAACTTACCGAAAAACCATTTAAAACGAGAGTCATAAAGTAATACCTTTTGACCAATCTCAAAGATCTTACGGGAGAGGTACTTATCATGGAATGCTTTGGTCTTGTCCTTGTAGATGTGTGAGTTCTGAAATGCTTCATTTTTAATCTCCTCTAATTCTTGGATCTTTAGCTTTTGGTGAATACCCATTTCATGGAACCCCATGTTATTCTTTTCATCTATAAGCTCCACATTTACCAACATCTCTTTATCCAACTTGAGTTTTTCTGGAATCTCCTTGACCAAATTTTTATCAAAGTTCCTATTTAAAGCCAACTCTAAAAAATCATGGTTACTCAACTCAAAGCATTCTTTATTCAAAGGTCGAACAATATCCACAAAATTTAAAGAGTGAACATCATTTGGGTAGCTCTTCTCTTCAAAAATATTGAAGTTAATGACCTCCCCATCAAATTCCATTGATAAAGTTCCATTGTAGAGATCAATTTTGGTTTTTGGTGTTTTAAGAAAAGGTCTACCCAAAAGTATGGAACTTGAATTTGGGGAGTCATCATCTCCCATATCTAGAACATAAAAGTCAGCTGGGAAAATAAGTTCACTGACTTGAACTAACACGTCCTCTAGCACACCTTTTGGGTGTACTATCGACGGGTCAGCAACTTGAATGATTACATCGGTTTTGCTCAATGTCCGTACACCAATTGATTTGTAAACAGAGTATGGTAGGACATTTATAGATGCACCCAAGTCAAGCATAGATCGAGGTACATGAAGATTCCCCAATTTGCAAGGCACATTAAAGACACTGGGATCCTTGCACTTTGGGGGCATCTTCTTTTGCAAAACCGCTGAAATGTTTTCACCAACTTTTACCGTTTCATTACCTTTAAGTTTCTTTTTATATATGCAATGTTCTTTTAAGAACTTATCATATCTAGGTACCTATTTGATGACATAAAGGAGTGGGATATTGATATGAAATTTCCGAAACATTTGCATGATCTCACTCCCCTCCTGTTCTTTCTTTGTGCTCACCAATCTTTCGGGAAATGGAGCGACTGGAGTATATTTGATTTCGGTGGTGGAAGGCTTCTTTTTGTTGGATTTTTCTTTATTTTCCTCCTCATTACTCGACTTATTCACCACTATCTCCTCTTCTTTTTCTTGATCAACCAATATTGATGGGTCATCATAACTCTTTCCACCTCTCAATGTGATAGCACATATGTTGTGCCTTTCGTTTTTCTCATTTTGGGCAGCTAACTTTCCTTGAGATTCCAACCTACTAATCGAAGTAGCAAGTTGTGCCATTTTGTGCTCAAGATTCTTGATGCTTGCCTTGGTTTCTTGCTGAAAACTTTGAGTGCTAGTGACAAGGCTTTTGACTATGTCTTCTAAGGACATGCTTGAGAACCCGACTTGTTGAGGAGGAGGTTGTGGTTGTCTCGGTTGGTAATTTTGTTGTGGGAATGGAGGCTTTGTTGATGTTGAGGAAATGATGGTCTTTGTTGATAACCCACATGTTGATTACCTCCCCAATATTGATTGTTGTTCCATCATTGATCACCCCTTGGCTGCTCAAATCCCCTTTGATTCGACCCAAAATACTCTCCTAAAGCATTGGCTTCCGCATAATCCTCATCTTGAAGTTGAGGGCACATGTCGGTTGTGTGCCCCACTCGAGTGAAAATACCACAAGGGCGGGGTGTGGGCCGCACACCCTTGTCTTTAGCCAACATCATTACAACTTTCGTAAGCTCAGACAATTGAGCTTCAATTTGAGGAGTTTGGACCTCTTTTACACCTCGGGGTGCATCCGTGTACCATTCTTCATCATGGCTTGCATGCTTAGAATCTTCAGCCATATTCTTGATTAAGTTGCGGATTTCGGTTGGAGTCTTATCGGGTAAAGATCCGCCACTCGAAGCATTAAGAAGCCTTCTTTCCATTGGGGTCATTCCTTCAATGAAATATTGGAGGAGTTGGTACTCGGTAACTCCATGCTTTGGACAACGGGCACAAAGCTTCTTGAATCTCTCCCAATATGTATGAAAGGCTTCTCTCTTGTGTTGTTTGATCCCAATTATCTCTCTTATTAGGGACGAGGCTTTCATTTTTGGGAAGTATTTTTCTAAGAAGAGGCGTGCAACATCTACCCATGTGTTGACCGTCCCCGGTGGAAGGTCATAAAGCCAATCTTTTGCTGAGTCTTGCACTGCAAAGGGGAATGCCCTAAGCTTGATTTGGTCCTCCGTGACATTGTGTGGTTTCATGCCAACACACAAAACATGGAACTCGGTGAGGAACTTGTGGGGATCTTCGTTTTCTAAGCCTCTAAAGGTTGGGAGTAAGTGTATGAGATCAGATTTCAATTCAAGGTTTGTGGCTATCGGATAGGTGATGCAAAGAGGTTGTTGAGTAACCTCTTGCCTTGCCCATTGGCGAAGGGTTTTTTCGGGTGGTGGATTTGGAGGTGGATTCCCTCCATGGTTATCTCCCATGGTATGAGGAAGAATTGAGGTTTTTGTGGGTGTAGTGTTTGGGCTACTATAAGTAGGTGAAGAGGGTGGAATGGTACATTTGGGTGAACATAGTTGAGGCGAAGGTGATGGACTTTCTGTTTCGGATGCAGACACACATGAGAAAGGTATATCCTCCCAAATGTTAATGATTGGAGGGGTAGATGATGAAGAAGTCCCGGAAACCGGTTGCTTCTTATGAAGCTTGGCTTACTTCCTTAACCTCTTTGCAGTCTTCTCTATCTCCGAGTCAATTGGAAATGGTGTACCTGTACGAAAAGATCTTGGCATACACAATTAGTAACACCGTGTCCCCGGCAACGGCGCCAATTTGTTAGGCGTATCAAACGCAACAAATAATAGGGTACAATAGACTCCAAATACACTACTTTAATGCACTAAAAAGTAGTACAAGGCAAGCAGGGTCGAACCATAGAGACACGGGAAAAAAGTCTATACCTTTTTTGCACAAGGTACTTTGGTCACAAATGGGGGTATTGTTTGCAAAAGTCAAATAATAAAAAATAAAAATCAAATTTGAAACATGCATAAAATGAAATAGATTTGTAAACAAGTTGTAAAAGTGCTTCCAGTTCTAGTTCTCAATGTTGTCATTTAACCTGATTATGACTTGATGTAATTTGTGATTGTTGTTCTAAGTTGGTGTTGAAAGATATCAACACGCTCTAATACCTCTCGCTTGCCAAATTATCTAACCAAAATACGCTCTTTGATAGACCTAGCTTCACTAATTCAACCTAAACACGCTCTTAGATTTTATTGGAAAACTGCATTAAGTTTTGTACAAGCTTCCCAACAATGTTCATTTCTTCTCATATGCCCGGAAGTGTGAAAACATGTGATATATGTTTTACAATAAGAAAACTTATTGCTTGTTACCAATTATTGACTTAATAGAACGATTAGGTGCCCTAAAAGTTAATTAATTGTACAAAAATTCAATTCATGAAAGTGGCCAATCAAACACAAATCAAATTTAAGGGTTCTAGTTTAAACAAAAACATAATCACTAGAATAGAATCAAAAATCAAACATCAAAGCATATGCTTCATGTCAAGCAATCAACATGTTTTGAACAAGAACTAGAAATTAGGGTTTCTTAGCCACACATGGCTAAGAACAAATCAAACAAGAAAAATGATGGAATTGAAATGTTTAATGCTTACTAAAATGAAATCAAAAATGTTTGCAATGATTTGGTCTTCTCAAAAGCTCCAACAATTCTCCTAGAATCGCCCAAACTGCTCCCAAAAACCGTTCTCCCTTCAAATGACGTTTTATCATGTCTTTTATTAAAGTTCACGTGCATGCCATGAGACCATGCGTTTTTGGCATGGCCATGCCTTTTTCCCATGTGTTTTTGGCATGGCCATTTGTCTTGACATTGTGTTTTTGGCATGGCCCATGCTTTTTGCTAAAATTCTAAAAAGTCTTCACTGTTGACTTTATCTCAATCTAGCTTCACCACGAGTCATGTTGCTCAAATATGAGATGATAAAGGACAAACACGACCCGTGTCAGTGTGACAAGAACCGCATTTTAAACGTAGTCCTTTGCTGTGATGATAATGCGACAATGACTTGGGTTATGTCTTCATGCTTTCCTCCATGGAATGACCGGTTCATCTTCTCTGCATGCTCCAATGCTCCAAGAATCCAAGCTCCATGCATCCATGCATCCAAGCTCCATGTTCCATGCTCCATAATGCCTGCAAAATAAATCAAAAATAGTGAAGTACCAGACATTCTTAATGAAATATGCAATTGCCCTAATAATCAACTAAATGCAAGAATTATGAAGTAGAATGCCATAAAAAGACGGAAATAAACATGCAAAATAGGTGCATAAAATGCACCTATCAGGGCTTCAGAGATTATGCCAAATCTGCCTTGCTTTGATCGAGTTCAGGTTTCCTTGCTTCCAGCTCTGCATTTTGCTTCCTTTTTTATCCCGAGCATGTCTTTATCGCTACAAAATAGATTTATAACAAATTAAGTACCATTTTTCCTAAAATAAGCACACTTGTAGCTTAAAATATCCAAATAATGCATGAAATAAATGAATAGATATGCATATATCAAAATACCCCACATTTTTCTTTTGCTTTCCCTCAAGCGAAGTTGATTTTATTATTATCACATCAAAAATTTAGCTACCAACATCGCACAATACAATCCATTTTAAACCTCTCTATTACCCCAAGACCACAATACGTATATTTGTGTCTAATTTTTCCTAAGAACTTCCCCAATCCTAAATACTTACGATCCTCATAAACACTTCCCAATCAATTTGAACAACGTTCATTTTTTCCATTCTTACCTCCTATGCCCTTTTATTTACCCCATTTCAACTCAAAAGTTATTGTCAAATGTCAAGTGACTCAATAAAGTGAAAAAATAATATATAGTAAAATTCCCTAAATATATAACTACATTTTTTATTTGTTGCAACATTATCTTTTTGTGGAACTTTTTCTCTTTTTTTATTTTATTTTATTTTTCAATACTTCAACTTTCCATAATCACATATAACCAAAAAAGGACTAAAAACTTAAACTTAGTCGCAACTTTACTAAGACTATAGTTCATGACTTTCTAAAGGATTCATTAGAGTACTTAGAATCCTTTAGGTCACTAATGGAACCCATGACTTCGATGAAACCCGTGTAGTGACATTCTTCCCGTTCTGATATGTGTTAATGTACTGCAGGTGTATAGATATACGAAAATGTCCTATAGGGAATATTGACCAAGTCCCAAAGGTCACAGTTTGGTTCCATTCCTAAACTGTTACTTTATTTATATAATAACTAGACTCAACAATACACAAAAATTAAACAGATAAAACTTGATAAATTGACTAGCTTTATTTTGACAGACATGACCCAGGAGATAAATCAATCATTGGTAAGCTTTTTATTAGGTATAGTTTTTCCCAAAGCCAAAACTTTTTATATCCCTCAAATTGGGCAAGGTCGTTTTTATGTCTCATCATTTCACTAGGACAAGGAAGCCACAAATATACTATACCATATATTGGCTCTAATAAACATTGAGGCTCGCATCGAATCGTCCCACACAATACTAGCAACCTAGGTCTCAACATAACAATATTTTTTACTAGGTTCAATTGTAAATTATAGTTTCAAATCTTTCTAATAATTTTTTAAATTCTAGTCATTTTTCATAATAAAAATTTTCAGAATTCTTGTTATTCCTACGTTCCACCCCTACCCCACACTTATTTCATGCAATGTCCTCAATGCATGCTTTAACAATAAAAGTAAGAGATAAATTGGAACAGACTCCACTAGGATAGAAGTGGAGAGGTTGAACTTGAATCTTATGTAGTTGAAATCTCACATGAAAACTTGAAAAATAAGTCTTCTAAACCTCTCTTCAAATGAACTCTAATGAACCAAGATGTCACACCCCAAAACCGGAACGGCGGAAACGTTCTGGGGTGGATGACGTCATGTCAAGTATCACAACACATGCATTATAGTAATCAAAGTACAACAAAACATTTGCATTAACAGTAATAGTTTTACATGGTTACATTACAATACATCGAAGAATACAAGTAAATATAAGTAAGTACAGCAAGGTACTAAGCCATCTTCATCAACAGCTCCGGGGGTGTACCTGTCTAATGCTAACCTGAGAATAAAAGTTATTTGAAAAGCGAGTATCAGCATTTTTACAAATGCTGGTGAGTTCATAAGTATTTAGTGACATTTATCCAAATAACTTTATAAAGTAGTAGTTTAAGTGTTTACTATGTATTAGAGTTCTTTCCAGAAAATCCTATATTTTCTTTAATAAAGAAGCCTTCTACCAAGACTGGTCAGTGTTATGTGGTAAAAAGTCATTTTCCCCAATTTGCTAACATTATCAAAATGTTGAATTTGATTATTGAGGAAAGCAAACGACATCAGGGAATAACATATGCCTCAGCAGTGAAGACTGCTGACTAAGGCAAGGAATCATAGACTCCAGGAGAGTATCGAACAAACGACACACCTGGTTCAGTCTAACAAATAGAGACTTAGACCCCAGAAGGTACCAAATGAAAGGTACAGCTGGTAAGGTCTAAAACAGTGAAAAACAGACCCCATACAATATCAAATGAAAGATACGTCTTGTAAGGTCAAAACAGAGAAAATAGACCCCAGACAGTATCAAATGAAAGATACGTCTTGTAAGGTCAAAACAGTGTGACTCTGAAAATGAATTACCAGCATACAGTGTAAATTGCCGGTGAAATACCGTTACCTTAAAGCCAATGAATTATAAGGTAACCCGGGATACTCGTAACCATACTGACTAGAGTACCAGAAGCCCTACAAGCGTCTAAAATATGACATTTGTCACCCGTTGGCTTGGTAGGCCGGGACTGTAGCTAGCAGTCTGGGTGCGGGGTTGTCAATCCCGTATAGATCTATACACATAATGTCCGCTCTCCCTACAAGAGATTCTGGTTACCAACTAGACGAAGGAGAAGGCCGTGTCCTGAAGATGGATCCCAAATAGTGGGTAGAGACTTCCAAATAGTGGGTAGTGTGTAAGTGCTGAACTAGAGGTAGGGACTTCCAAATAGTGGGTAGTGTGTTTCTAACGTAAGTGTAGACTAGAGGTAGAGACTCTTAACTGAACTGACTAGAGAATTCCTGTATGGCTATGCTCATATACATAATATATAAGTAATGAATCAAACGACCTTCGGACGGCCATCCGATCCCACCTGACCACATCTCAATGAAGAAAAGGAAATAGGGCGAACAAGCCTTCCTAAGTCCTTCAATCATTACTTATATGCATCTAGACAAGCACAGACATACATCTAACTACGCTTGACTGTGTAACAAGTGGATTCTTATCGTGAAGTATAAGTGTGCCAAAAGTAAGTGTATCACAAAGTAGAAGCGATAACAAGCGAAGTAGGAGCAGTCGCAAGTGAAGTAGGAGTGTCGAACAAGTATAAGCGTATCACGAAGTAGAGACGACATTAAGTGAAGTAAGAGCGTCTATCAGGTATAAGCGACTACAAGTACAAGTGAAATAGAGACAATAACAGGTATAAGCGCTTCAAGAAGTGAAGGCATTACTAAGTAGGAGTATAAAATAAGCATAAGCGAAGCAGTAGTAACTAACAAGTAAAAGTATACGTTGTGAAAGGGAAACTTTGATGAAAAACCTTTATACTCGGAGAAAATCACAATTTGTATTCTTTTGTAAAATATGTTTGAAAACCTTTGAAAATCTTTCATAAACCAGTTTAGAATGAATTTAGGTAAAACAGTATAAGTAAGAGTTTTGAAACAATTGAAAACCATTATAGTGTCCTACTCGGTAAAACAGTGTACAGTGGTAAAATCTTGTGCATGCGGGTTATCAATCACATGTGATTGATATGATAACTGGCATGTTTAACTTGTATTCCCCCCTATAAAACATGTAAAAACATTTAAAAGGTTCATTCAGGGGTATGAACTCACCTGGTGTAAGTAGGTCCGACGAAGGTGCCGTTTGGGCGTTCAGTGTCACGCAAGGACTCGAACACACACAATGACCTATTTAACATATGATAACATATGTTCACATACAATTAGTATATTTAATACTAATTAAACAAATATACGCGCTCAAAGGAGCGGAAAACACTTTGGATAAGTGTTTGGGTGTCCCGGGTAGCGTCTAAAGGTGTGTGTGGCTTAGGAATGGAGTTTACTCTCCAAGGGTAAGCCCTTAATATGATGTTTACGGCCCAGGGACTACTCACCATGAGTTTACGGCCATAAACTCATGGTGAAGGGTTCTAGTGTGTTTAAGGCTTCTAGCTTGTTCATGGGATTTTTCTAAGTACATTTCCAAAAAGGCATGAGTGGGTTTAAGGCTTCTAAGGGCATTTTAGGGGAGTTTACGGCCTATGGACAACTCCTAAGGGAGTTTACGGCCGTAAACCCTCATTCCTTGAGTTTTGTGAAGTTTCAAGCCCTTATATAACTTCTAGTAATTTATTCAAGGCTATAGGGGTGTTTGGGGTTCCAAGAGTGCATTCCTTTAGAGTTTATGGTCCAAATGACCAATCTTTGAGAGTTTATGGCCGTAAGCTCTATGGCTTGGCCGCGAACTCTCATACACCCACAATTCTTTGATTTTAAGCCCTTAATACCTTCCTAGCATTTTATAGAAATAGTCTAAGGCCATTTGGGGGGCAATAACCACATTTTTGGCACATTTAGGGGTGTTTACGGCCTTGGTATATACCTGGGACATAAACTCCTTTTTCCCTTTCATTTCATTGTGTTTAAATGGTTTAAACCCGAAATGTTAAGCCCCTAATTTATGTATGAAGCCTAAGGGTGGTTTGGGAGTGCTTTTGGGGCTTTTAGACATGTTTAAGAGGTGTTTACGGCCTTGGCATATGCCTGGGCCGTAAACTCTCTTTTATCCCCTAAATCCATGTGATTTAATGCTTAAACACTCCTAGGCAATTCCCTTAATTTATTTCCAAGCCTATAGGGACTTTTGGGGGTCATTTTGGCCTCTTTTAAGGTGTTTACGGCCTAAGGAGGAGCTTAGGCCGTAAACTCCTTTTCAACAGCTTCTAGGTTCAATTTTTAAGCTATAAACATGAATCAATATGTTTAGAATAGGCTAGGGTAAGCGGACTTACAATTTGGAAGCGTTTGGTTGCGGATTCGGGGCGAAAACGAGTCTAGAGAGAGAGTATAGAGAGAGAGGGTGGAAAAGCTCCAAATGGAGTTTACTCCCCTTTATATATGGGTGGGAGTTGGAGCTCAGTGGAATTCTACCCGATACTGCCATCATACGGGGCTTTTGGTCGCACCCTATTTAGTGGTCGTAATAATAAAACTTAACATTTTCCAACTAAATGGAAATATGTGTTATGTGTTTTTATTCCCATTTATCATGACTTAACGGCATATTAAATATAAACAAATGAAATGTTTATAATATTGACGACCTCTTATTAACGGAACTTTTATAAACTGGAATATTCCGTTAACGCTAACGGGGGAAATGTAACGAAATAACTTGGTTTGTCACACAAGAAAACGTCCTCCAAATTTTGGTATAACGAGCAAACAAATCGTGTAATAAAGATTCCTCATGCCGTGAACTAGCGTAGCCATGTTGTTGGCTTCCAATATGTAGAAACTGATCGGGAAAATTTTTCCAGCCACGCTGTTGGTATAAGCCCCCACACTGTGGTTACTGGATAATCAGAAAAGTTTGTCTTCTGTCCCATCCGTATTTGAACAAGAAAAATGTCTTCGGAATGACATATTCTTTTGTTTTGATTGTGAATCATCTTCTTTAATGAATAAGGACTCAAAACTTTGATTCTTGTCTCAAATCACACTCTTCTTCGCAAGTTGCTCCGCTCTCCTTTCTAATGTTATGTCTCTCGGAAAATTCACTTCCTCTCATCCGCCTAGCACTCCAATAAATTTTAACTTCTGAGCAACAAAATTAAACACAAAACACGTAATAAAAAGGAAACAAAACATCAAAAAAAAACTATGCAAGTCCTAAATTATAATCATCCTACATACCAAAAAAAAAAAAATCTTAAACAACCCAAAAACATAAAAAATAAATAAGGGATAGTTCACTCCTTAACATTTGGTGTAATGATACACCATAGAAACAACATATCCAAATTTGGGACCCGGTCCCCTTCCATTTTTTAATTTATTGAGAATGTGATTAACCAATGAATGAAATGATAAACGGCCTTCCTAATCTTTTTCTCGGGTGTGGAACCTAGAACATATACCCGATTAGTTATTTTGGTCCAATATCCTGACTCTGTGATCCCTTCGGAAGCCTCTTGTGACAATGATCCAAGATAAAGACAAACTCTGGAGAAAGTGCATCAGAACGGCTGTATACGTCTAATCGCCACATGAGTTCGCAAAGGCTAATTTCCCGCCTTTTCCCTCCAAGACAGAAAGTGAAATTTTCGGGATCCATGAAATCTTCTTTCTTCCTAAAGTTTAACATTGAGAAGAACTCCACGCAAAGCTCCTCATAGACCGACTCAAGCATTCAGAACAAACGCCTCCACCCATTACAAGTAAACTATATCCCATCTTGCAAAAAGAGTTTGGTCAAATAAGGTTACAGATGATCCACTAGCCCAACCACCCAAATTTAATCCCAATTCAAAACAGGTGGTATGTCGATGTCCTTTGTGCGCAACCAAGCTAACTTATTTTTCCATTCCACATATACGCTTGGTGCCACAACTTCCGAGAAATTATACCAAGGAAAGTCCCTTGCTGCATCATTCTGCCTTCTAGGTCCCATTCCTGCAGCAATACAACAAAATAAGCATCCCAAAACACAGAAAGCATCATATCATAAAGAAAATGAAAAGTTTTTTTTTCTAACTGAATAGCAGCCACGCCGTAGGCCATAGAGGCAACTCCCCAGCGCAAGAATAGATCATAATTTTTTATAACCGGATGTCAAATCGGCCAATGCACTCAAAGGCTTTTTGTTTAGGGCCTATTTCGAGATTATTAAGTACTACATGCCCAACAAGTGTCTAAATCGAACCAATTTCTAAAGAAATTCAAACCCTAATTTTTCAGCCTTCTCAAAATCGACTTCAATATCAAAATCTAATGTCCAAAAATTTAATCTTGCAGTAAATAAGAGTTTAGAACAAGAAATTACTAACCTTTTCAGATGAATTGAACAAAACTTAAAGAAATTGCAAGGAAACCGAAGATTTTGGATGTAAAGAGGAGGTAACAACGTGTGGATTGTCGTGGGAGGTAAAAGTATAAAAATAAATTGGCTGATTAGGGTTTTAAATTCACTGTCTAATAAAAAACGGGCCACACTATGGCTACTGTAGACCAAAAACGAATTCTCAATTTCTTAAACAAAAAATTTCCACACCCCAGACTAGTTTGTTACTTGCCCTCACAGTAACGATGAAAAATCACGATAAAAGGAGCAAAAATACAAGAAAAATATACCAAAACGAAAGAAAAACAAATGAAAAAGAAAAAAAAAAATGCAAACTGCGGGTTGCCTCCCATAAGCGCTTATTTTTGAGGAGTCATGAATATTAATCTGACTCTTTCCCGCTCTACGTTGTAGCGAGTGCCTCCAAGTCCACTACCTCAACTTCCATATCTTCCTTTGGCATTCCTTCCTCATAATGTTTCACTAGATGGCCATTTACCTTGAATGTTGTCCCATTTCCTTTGTCCCATTTACCTTGGAGGTAAATAACGGACGTTTAAACGGACGTTTAAGCTATCTTCCGAGCACAACTCTTTCTCGGACCATAAAATGACATTTTTCCCAATTAAGAACCAATTTGGTCTCTTCACACCTAGAAAGCATAACATCGAGGTTAGAAAGACAATTTTCAAATGAATGACCAAAAACTGAGAAGATGTCCATGAGGACTTCCATGAAATTTTCCACCATGTCATGAAAGATAGTGGTCATGCATCTTTAAAAGGTGGCCGGTGCATTGCATAATCCGAAGGACATGCGTCGATAAGCAAAAGTACCACTTAGGCATGTGAATGTGGTCTTCTCTTGGTCACTTGGGTCGATCAAAATCTGGAAATGACCTAAATATATTATTGAATGGCAATCAATCGGATTTTCATTTCATGTTGAATCAATACAATACAAGGCAATATATATAGTATATAAAGGGCTCTTGGGCCGAATACAATAATTGTAATATTGGGCTACTATACACACTTATACAATATACACTAACATCCCCCTATATTTCACTAGATGGCCATTTACCTTGAATGTTGTCCCATTTCCTTTGTGTAACTCGATGGCTCCATGAGGGAAAATCTCCTTGACCACGAATGGTCCATACCATCATGTCATTTCTTAGTTTTCTCCTTGTAGATCAAAGAGTTAGTGTAAGCTTCATTTCTTAATTCCTCTAGGGCATTCATCTGCATCAAACGGTTAGTGTGCAATTTGGATAATTCAATGTTACAAGTCTTTAAAGCCCAAAATGCCTTGTGTTCGATTTCGACAGCGGTCAGTGACAATTTTTTTTTGCAAAAACTAGCCTATAAGACGTAGTACCAACGAATGTTCTAAAAGCGGTTCAAAACGCCCATAATGCATCATCAAGCTTGTCGGACCATGCTTTTTATTATTCCCTACCGACCTTTCTAGAATTCTTTGTAAAGCCTTATTCATTATTTCAGTTTCCCACTTGTTTGAGGATGATAAGGTGTTGCAAACCTATAGTGTACACCATATTTTTGTAACACCTTTGCAAGTTGTTCTTTTGCAAAATGGGTTCCCTGATCACTAATTAAATCTCTAGGAATACCAAAACGAGAAAATAATCTTTTTAGAAAATGAACGACAATACGTGCATCATTAGTAGGTAAAGCTTGCGCTTCCGCCGACTTTGACACATAATCCACCGCAACTAAGATATACTTGTTACCTCGTGAAGCTGAAAAAGGTCCCATAAAATCGATTCCCCAAATATCAAGCACCTCGCAAACTTGAATGACGTTTTTCGGCAGTTCATTGCGTGAAGATATGTTGTCTGATCTTTGACATGAGTCACACTCCTTAACAAATGTGGTTGCATCCTTAAATATCGTTGGCCATTAGAATTCCGCATCAAAAACTTTCTTTCCCGTGTAATGTTCTCCATGATGTCCTCAAGTGGGTCCATTATGAAAATGGAATATAATGTCCCTTGCTTCTTTCCCAAAAACACATCTTCTAATAAGCCCATCAACGCAACTTCGAAAAAGGTATGGCTCGTCCCAAAAATAATATTCTAGCTCGGAAGATAGCTTCTTCTTTTGTTGATAGGAGAGACCTTTTGTAAGGTAGTTGCTTGCAAGGTAGTTCACAATGTCCGAGAACCAAGGTTCTTATCCCCTAATAACCATCAAGTACTCGTCGGGAAAATTCTCTTGAATCTCTTCTTCTTGACACTTCTCAAGTTATGAATTTTCTAATCTTGAGAGATGATTGGCCACCACGATCTCCATCCCTTTCTTGTCTCTTATTTCAATTTCAAACACTTGAAGTAATAATACCCATCTTATCAACCTTAGCTTTGCATCATGTTTGCTAAACAAAATTTCAAGGCAGAATGGCTAGTAAAAACAATTGTTTTAGATAGGATTAAATAAGGACGGAATTTATCAAATGCATAAACTACGGATAACAACTCTGTTTCCATGGTAGTGTAGTTCTCTTGAGATGGGTTGAGCATTTTGCTAGCATAATAAATAGGTTGAAAACGGTTTTCAAATCTTTGTCCCGAAACGCCTCCTAACGTAAAGCCACTAACATCAAACATTAACTCAAAAGGAAGGTTCCAATTCGGGGATATCATGATATGTGTAGTAGTTTATTTCTCTATAAGAAGGTCAAAAGCTTTTAAATACTTATCAGAAAAATCAAAATTATCATCTTTTAAAAGTAATTGGGTTAAGGGTCTTGTTATTTTAGAATAATCTTTTATAAAACGAAGATAGAATCCCGCATGACCCAAAAAACTCCGCACCTATTTGACATTTGTTGGAGATGGAAATTTTGAAATCTTTTCAACCTTTACTTTATCCACCTCAATCCCTGCCTTGGAAATCTTATGACCGAGCACAACTCTTTCTCGGACCATAAAATGACATTTTTCCCAATTAAGAACCAATTTGGTCTCTTCACACCTAGAAAGCATAACATCGAGGTTAGAAAGACAATTTTCAAATGAATGACCAAAAACTGAGAAGATGTCCATGAGGACTTCCATGAAATTTTCCACCATGTCATGAAAGATAGTGGTCATGCATCTTTAAAAGGTGGCCGGTGCATTGCATAATCCGAAGGACATGCGTCGATAAGCAAAAGTACCACTTAGGCATGTGAATGTGGTCTTCTCTTGGTCACTTGGGTCGATCAAAATCTGGAAATGACCTAAATATATTATTGAATGGCAATCAATCGGATTTTCATTTCATGTTGAATCAATACAATACAAGGCAATATATATAGTATATAAAGGGCTCTTGGGCCGAATACAATAATTGTAATATTGGGCTACTATACACACTTATACAATATACACTAACATCCCCCTATATTTTGATCGGGAGGTAAATAACGGACGTTTAAACTGGAGTGAAAATATGTGAATAAGTTGGTGTGTAGACCTTTGGTGAAGATATCGACATACTGAGAGGTGGATGGAACATGAAGAACACGTATATGGATGAGAGCTACTTTTTCTCAAACAAAGTGAATTTTGATTTCGATATGTTTCGTTCATTGGTGTTTAAGTGGTTTGGTTGACATGTAGACCGCACTGACGTTGTCACAATATACAATGGTTGCTTTTGGCGTAGGACAACGAAGTTCAAGCAGAACGTTCCAGAGCCAAGAGATTTCAGCAACAGTGTTGGCAACACCGCGGTATTCGGTCTCCACGCTAGATCTGGAAATAGTGCCTTGTCTTTTTGAGGACCAAGAAATGAGGTTGTCTCCATGAAATACACAGTATCCCTCCTACTCGTACTCAACCGGGATGAATGTCTCATTGCAGTCTATGCCTTGTTGTTGATTGCGACCATTTACTACAAGTCTTGGTTTGTAGCGTGAGGAAGGGTCATCTGCATTAAATTTGTGGTGAAAGAGCCACATAGACCAGACAATATTGACCCTTGCAGTCTAGGGACAAGGGTCCAAGTCCTGTTCGAGATAAGGGCATTGTACTTATCAAGCATAGCCCGATGTTAATTAGGGTCCTTAATAGCCTGTAGATGTGACCGGAGGACAAGAGAGAGAGAGAGAGAGAGAGAGAGAAGAGGTACGAAGATTTAACTTTTGAATAGGTTTGACCATACCACTACGAGATGTAGTGATCATGGTATGTGTACAAGTAGGAGGGAAACTATTGTTTTGATCTGAGGATTTTGTGTAAGGTAGCGGGTTCTTAGTTTGAGAAGTAGAAGGAGAGGAGTGAGGAGGTTCTGAGGGGGAGATGAGGGTATAGGTTCGGGTGCAGTGGTGTTGGGTTGAGGGAATAATTGAGAGCAAAAGTATGGATAAGGATCGAAAGTGTAATCAAGGAAGTAGTAGCATGGAGAGTCATTTGGTGATACAGATTTGAAAGGAAATACATTTTCATAAAATGTGACATGGTGAGATATAATGATGGTGCGATAGTTGAGCTCGAGACATCGAAAACCTTGATGGTGAGATGGATATCCAAGAAAGATGCACGGTGAGGATCTAGGGGATAGTTTGTGAAGGGTGGTGATATGAGGGAAACAAAGACATCCAAAAGTTTTGATATGATTATATGTAGGATGTTTTTGGAGTAGTTACTATGTGGATGTGTCATTTTGAATAGAGGTGGAAGGAAGAATATATAAGAGATGAGATTCCATGTGGAGTGCTTCGACCCAATAGGTGGGTGGTAGAAGGGCTTGGAACAGTAGAGTACGAATGATGTTATTTATTAAATGAAGCATACCTTCGGATTTTCCATTTTGTTGGGATGTATGAGGGAATGACAAACAATATTTAATTCCATGTGTGGCAAAGAAATCATGAAATTGTTTGTTGTTGTATCCCCCCCATCCCCTCATTATCACATTGTAAGGATTTTATGATGGTGTTGAATTGATTTTGGATATATGCGAAAAAAATCAAGAAATTTGGAGAAAACTTCATATTTATGTTTTAACGGGAGCACCCAAAGATAGTGAGAGTAGTGTTCAAGAAAGATAACATAATATTTTAAACCACTTATACTTTTAATAGGAGAGGTCCAAACATCATAGTTTATAACTTCAAATGCATGAGAAACAATAAAATCGAAAGAACTAAATGGAAGTTTGATATGTTTTCTGGTTTGACAAGCATGACACAAAGAAGTAGAGTCATTTTTATTACATGGAATCAATTTATTGGATAAAAGATATTGAAAAACATGGTTTCCAGGATTATGAAGGCGCTGGTGTCAAACTGAAGAGCTTGTGGTAACGAGAGCTTGTGGAGTTTGAGGGAGAACTGGGTAGAGCGGCCCATCACTGTCACATCGGATTAGGGGGAGACAAGTCCTGTAATCCTTGACAGTACCAAATTCATCAAATTCAATGGAGCATTTATTATGACGAGTGAATGTGCATACAAAAATTATATTTTTGATGATTGAAAGTGTGATGAGGACATTGTTTAGATAAAGGGGACGACGATTGTTTTTGGTAGGAAATAAGGTATGCCCAGTCACAACTACATGTATTTTGGTCCCGTTACCAACTAGGATATTATGACAAATATTCTTATAAATAAAGGATTGGAGTACACCTTGGTTTACATGAATGTGGTCTGTTGCACCCGTGTCCATAACCTATTCGCCTGACTCTTGAAGTGACATGGAGTTAAATAATTGTGGTAGAGCTATGGGCTATTTTTTTGTTACAAACCATGCCCATGGTGGAGTTACTATATCATTTGCACGTTGGGATGGTGTAGGGGAAGTGGCAGCAAGGTGGGCTTATGCAACAGGTGAGTGAGTCCGTGGAGGACGTGGGCCAGGAGCCTGCTGTCGAGTGTTGGCAACCCAATATAGAGCATTGCTGGAGCAATTATGATGAGTCCAAGGGGGCTGAGAATAACCTAGCGGTGGTATGTATACCCAACTGTACTGCTATGGTGGTGGCGATGGTCCATTGTGATTAGATCCTTGTTGAGGTCGTCTGTTTTGGGAGGTCCGACGATCTTGGCGGCAGTCTTGACGATGGATGCTTTTAGTGGTAGTGTCCAACAGTGAAGGTGGATTAGAGTTGTCAATATGAGTCGATGGTTGACGGGGTCGGTGGAGGAGTATCCCCTGCTCTTCAGAAAGCAAAATTGAACGAGTATCTTCAAAGGATGGAAATGGGATACGATGGTGGATGATGCTAGCTACATTATCAAATCGTGAAGATAACCCATTAATATCATAAACAACAAGATTTTTATCAGGAACCTTTTCTTGGAGGTCGAGATTCTCTAGTAGGTCGGCAATAGACTTGATTTTT
This sequence comes from Lactuca serriola, assembly GCF_051521515.1. Lineage (NCBI taxonomy): Eukaryota > Viridiplantae > Streptophyta > Magnoliopsida > Asterales > Asteraceae > Lactuca > Lactuca serriola. The sequence goes on from NC_136414.1 coordinate 22,335,733, forward strand.
GTGCAGTATGCGGTAACACTAAGATCACCCATGGAGATGTTACGAAGCTCGACGTCAAGTTGGATTGCTCTGAAATCTTTATTGTTGCAAAAGAGACGTTCGATGGTGAGCCAAGCTTGTCTAGCGTATGTGCCTTATTTAAGAATCATATTAAGAGTATTCTATGAAAGGTTTGAGTAGATCCACCCTTTAATAGCAGAATCAATCTTCTTCTAGTTGGGATCAGTGGGCTTTGGAGTGGGATCATCATACGCGCATATCATCAATGTAGTCAAGAGCATCATGTGCTTAACAGTGAGTTGTGAATAGCTCACGCCACGCATCATAATTTAGTCTTTCAAGATCAAGGGTAAGAGGAGTATGAGACTTGATGTTGTTGACACAAAAAACTTTGTGTATTGGTGTTGTAGGTTCATGCATGATGCTGATCACAGAGTGAACGAGAAGAACGATTTAGGGTTGAAGAGTAAGGCCATGACTTGTGGAAGAAGAAAGGAGAGATTTTTGGAGTAAATATGTAACATCCCGGCTCCCAGGAGATAGGAGAGCAAAAGGCTTGGAACGAGAAGAAGGCCTTGGATCCAGTGTTCCTTCAGTACTAGCTTCTAACTACAGGTAAAAAGCTATCACCTTGATCATTACTTGGTTAGATCTCTTCTTTAGGAAGTTTGTGGCTATTTCCATCTTCCTTTTGAGCCTTTGAGTCATTTGAGCATGACATGAAGTTGAAACTTCAGATTTGGACTGTATGAGGTCCCTTGAGCTTAAAGATCCAAGCTTTATCAAGCTATTGGCCAAGTTCCAAACATTAAACCTTCTATAGAGCTTTGTCCTGGCATTTTGAGCCCTAGGTGTCATGCATGGACGTAAAGCGTGTAGCTTTACGTGGTATTTCAGCCTTGGGAGGCTAGATCTAGAGTTTGGGACTTTAGTTCTACTTAGAATCATCTGAATGAGAAATGGAATAGAGGGACTCAACGAGTCCATGAGCCAACTCGATGAGTTGGTTAGGGTTTTTCCCGATAGTCTGGAAACGTGCAAAATCAACGAGTTGATGAGACAACTTAGCGAGTTGAGTTGGAGTTTCCTGATTTTTTGAGACCAGGGGGGACTCGACGAGTCGCATAGATGCACTCGACGATTTGGGTCAACATGGACTGTTGACTCGAGTGTTGACTTTCGTTGACTTTTAGGGTTTTGTCAAGACATGAGTTATGAAGACGATGGAGGGGTAAAATGGTATTTCACCTTTCTGAGAGTTAGAAAAGGGGTAGCCTAACATTTTAGGGTTGTTATTATTAAGTGTTAATTAGATATGATTACGAAATGTAGGCGGAGTCTAAACTGATCATCGAGTGCGAGACCTACTTGCTTACTTACGAGGTGAGTCTTCTCACTATACTTACCTGAGTGGTAATACTGTGTGACCGGAGGGTCTTATATGTTTGTGATATCATGCATTTGGCTTTGTCATTTATGTTGTATATTATTTTATACTTTATTGGTTAGGACCGAAGGGTCCAAACCGAGTTGTGAGACCGGAGGGTCCTCACTGGAACACATGGACCAGAGGGTTCTTATCGAGATATAGACGTGAGACGCTAATTATTTTGCATGTGGTATTTTGTCGATTTGTGTTTTGACAACTTATACATTTGTGGTTTTTGATAAATGTGATATTGGGTTTTATGGTAATCAATCAGATTCTCATTCCATGTCGAATCAATACAATACAAGGCAAGATATAGACTATATACAAGGTTGTTTGACTGATTACAATAATTCTAATATTAGGCTAATATACACACATATACAATATACACTAACAGAAAAACCATCTAAAAAACAATTGAAAATATGACCAGATAACCGTTCGAGCATTTTTCAATAAATGGTAAAGGAATGTGGTCCTTGCAAGTGGCATCATTTAACTTGCGATAATCGATGCACAGCCGCCATCCGGTTACCATCCTAGTAGGTATGAGCTCGTTCTTTTCATTCGTCACAACCATCATCCCTCGTTTCTTTGGCACCACTTGAACCAGACTCACCCATTGGCTATTCAAAAATGAATAAATAATTCCAGAATCGAGAAAATTTATCACTTCTTTCTTTACTGATTCTTGCATGTTTGAGTTGAGTCTTCGTTGTGGCTGAACTATAGGTTTGGATCCTTCTTCCAGAATGATTTTGTGCGAGCAATATGAAGGGATTATCCCCTTGATGTCGGAAATCGTCCAATCAATCGCTTTCTTTTGTTACTTCAAAACCTTCACCAAGCTTGCTTTCACTACGGGCTTCAAATCGGATGCTATTATCATAAGTTTTTGTTTATTTTCTTCTAGAAAGGCGTACTTGTTATATCCAAAAAATTCGAGCCAATTTAAAACTTTTTAAATCATTTAAAACCATTAAGTTATTACAATTTGTTTTCAAAATAGTTTAAACATCAGAGTTCCTAGGAATCATACTCATCAATAAGTAAGTGTACGGTCACGCCTTCGCCTTCCCGCGGTCATCCGCTGAACCTGAAACAATAAATTGAAACTATAAGCTCAAAGGCTTAGTAAGTTACCCCCAAAATACCCATACACACAACAATACACATACAATAACAAACAACATACTATGGGTCCAATCATCCATCGGGATGGAATACCCCAAGCCCTCAACCATCGGGTTGGAATGCCAACATACCGATACACTTCACATAACACATACAAATAACAGCACGTACTGGGTCCACAACTTTACAGACTGGATTACCCCTGGTCCCACAATGTGAGTCAGGATTGTCTTCCGGGCCCACAGCTCACATCTGCATTGCCACCGAGCCCACAGTACGAGTCTCCCTCAGCTCCTATCTGGAATGCTCTCGAGCCCATAGTACAAGTCTCCCTCAGCTTGTATCTGGAATACTCCTGAGCCCACAGTATGTGTCTCCCTCAGATCGTATCTGGAATGCTCCCGGGTTTTTTGGTTACCGCACGGAGCAATATCACCACAACCTACCCCACATAATATGTCGACATATAACACAACTAATGCGCATACAGATAATCACATAATACTATAGGTAGTCCTACCGATTTACCTAATTGGCATAACAACTAGCATGCAGAAAATCAGACCAACTATAGGTCACTAAGCATAACCACATCCGATCTACCAGGATACCAATCTAACAGATCATACTAGCATATAACCATCCCATTTACCTGGATACCGATCTAACAAATCATACTAGCATATAACCATCCTATCAATGAGGATACCAAGCTAACATATCACAACATTAATAATCCCAATAACAAATCAAAGGGCCGGCCTTGGTGCCTTAGACCCTTGAGTACAGTGAGGATAACTCACCTCGCAATGCCGACCTGAACTGAAGAATCGAGCTCCCGAATCGCTGCCTCACCAAAAATCTCGAACTATCCAAAATAATAAATACCAAGTCATTACATAACATAACAATCTTGACTATGGATCCGCACAATCCATCATGTTCATTCTCTTTATTGGGCCAAGGCCCAATGCCAATTCTATAGCCTTGAAAGTCCTTATGCAAAGCCCATTATTGGCCCAATTTACCAAATTGGGCCCAACTCCCTAATTGGGCCTCATTCCAAGATCCATTATCAAAACTTGGCCTAAAACATTATATTCATAAAGTCCAGCAAAGGCCTAAATCCAACTAGTCCATAAACAGCCCAAAACCTGAATCCCAATTGTTAAAGGCGCAACAGAGGGCATACACGGGGCGTACTCCTATGGTACGTGGGGCGTAGTCGTCCAGATGTTGACCACCATCGGGGTGGTTGATCCAGTAAGCTGGGTGTGCTGGATTTATGTTGGGCGTACGTGAGGTTTAGCCAAAACCCTAATAAGTGCTTAATGACTTAAGCACTTAAGCCCAAACTCCAGATCCATCGACCAAATGTTCCATAGGACTATAAAGTCTTGAACTTTATCACTTTAGACGTCCAGAATGTTGTTAACACATGGTCTTAATCCATTAAGACCTTCCTACTTCGTGCATGAGATGCATCTAGCTATTGGGACACCATTTTGATCACTTAGGACCTTTTCTAAGGTCTGAAAGGACAACTCATTTTGTCCAAATCATAACATGCACCATTTTGGGACTTTTGGGACAAGAATGCTTCCATAAAGCTAAAATGACTAGATCTATCTCATACAAGTATAAAGTTCCAAGCATTTTACCTTCTGGAGCGTCTAGGGCACAAACCAACTTGAGAACTACAAGCTTGATCTTCTTCTCCAAATCCTTGATGCAACAACTTCTTCTTAAAACACTCAAGAAACACTCAAAAAGCTCAAACACTCAAGGAAATAGCTGGGTTTTGGGGAAAACGACTCTAAGTAGTGGATGCTGGGGTAAGGGAGGGTTTTGTGCTCATAATGTTGCTTATATAGTCCCCAAACCCTAAATATTAGGGTTTCCTTCTGCCATGAGTATGCCTAATGTACACAAGTGTATGCCCAGCATACTAGGGCACGCCTAGTATGTTCAGCGTACCCTTATGTACACGCACTGTACTCCTCATTCTATCCCCGGAGACTATAAATGACAAATCTTGGGATATTACAGTACTCCAAATGATCAGATAAAGGCTTAAGGGAAGACGAATTTTTTCTGGGCTCTGTTCAATGGCCACAGCGTGGGCCTCTGATTGCCACGCAGTGGGGATCATTGAAATCCCATTCGATTGCGATTTTTTCCGTGGCTACTGTGGTGTCACGCCGTGAATCCTATTTAGTGAGTTTCTTTATCTCAAAATAATCTCTTTCTTCCATTAACCTTTTGATCTCTTGAATGTCATCTTCAACATCAAAATTTTCCTCCTTTAAATTCATATATCCATCTTCGTCATTCTTCATCGATTGTTGCACCTCTTTGTCCATGAATGCATCGAACGTGTCAACCGAGAACACCATATCATTGGTAATCTTCGAGTGTTTCATCACTTTATCAACTCCAAATGTTATCTCATCTTCTTCTACACTAAGGGTCAGTTTTGATTCTCTAATGTCTACAAGTACCCGTGTAGCACCCTGTTTATTTATTAGATAAATAAATTAATTAATGAACAAATGGTAGCCCTAAAATAAATAATTATATATCAAAGGATGGTCTCGAAGGGCTAATTGCCACAGTTCTGGAAGTCAGGGGTTAAAAGTGTGAGCCATGCAAAGGTTCCAAGTTAAGGACTTTATGAAATAAGATGTTCCCCTAGGCTTCTCCCTATCTCTTTATTTATGTTGGTTTTCCTGCTTATATATGTGTGTTTAGTTTTTAGGATCGTTCCTTTTGAATAGTATATATGCTTTGGAGGTAAGTTAAGTTCTTTAAATAGGGTCCAAGACCCTAAATTAGGGTTTTAATCTGGCTAGATGAAAGCAACGTGTTCCCTTAGGGAATGCAGGTTGTTCCCAAATGCACCCGTGTCCAAATTCCCGTGTACGTCATGTGTACCTCCCTTGTACGCCATGCGTACCCGTTTTGGCCCAACAACCCTCCAACTTCAAATGGTCATAACTTTTGCATCCTTTATCCGTTTTTGACGTTCTTTATATCCAAGAAAATGTAACGAGAAGACCTACACATCTATAAACTTTATTTAGTCTAAAAACCAACCAAAATTAAATCCAAATTTTATAAAATGCCCGAACCAACGCCTTTGCTGATACCCTTGGGCTCCAAAACACAAACCTAATACCCGGATCATCCAAACTACATCATTCACTTCCAAATGAGCCCAACCTCAATTCTTCAAGGATTCTAAGCCTACTAATACCCACTCCTTGATGACCACCCCACAATGGAAAACGATTCGAAACCAAACGTTACAGAATACGATTGTTATTGAACTTTTGAAATCCAAATTAAAAGCTTACCGCCATAGTAGATCCCTCTAAAAGATAAGGGGCATGGAGCAGCAGAAGAATCAAATGGTAACGATCTAGGAATAAACCATTAGTCACCAGTGAGCGCTCTGCAACAACAGATGACGCAAACAGTGGTCACCATCGACGATGGTCTGGTGACTGAGAAGTGAGACGAAAGCAGAAACATGAAAGGAAGCACTAAATTGAACCCTGTCAGTGGGGGCGTTGCAACAACAAGCACTCCCTCATACTCACCAAACAAGTCTCGAACTTTTAGGTCAAATGAAAAGTGCTAGAGTTTCTTTTAAACAATTATATATGGAATATCAAGTGAGAAACTTTCATTGCAAACTTCGACCTCGTTTTTTGATTTGTAAAAAAACACGAATAGTGAAGTCAGTATGTATGTGTATCAAATAGAAACTAGAGTAGTCATATTTAATTCCCCAAACAAATTGATACCCTTATCCCCTCTCACAATAATCAATTAGCCTTTTTTCCTAAAAAAATCAATCAACCCTTAATCCAAAAAGAATCGACCGACCCTTTTCAATTCGATTTGCAGGTTTGGTTCCTATATGGCTTGAAGGTGGTGGGTTGGAGAAGATGTTAAGTGGTAGAAATGGTGGATGTTGTGGAATGGGGAAGGTTTAGATGATGATATCGACCACTTAAGCATAAAAATGTGGGTACCACCAAATTGGGCATGAAGATTGAGAGAGAGAGAGAGAGAGAGAGAGAGAGAGAGAGAGAGAGAGAGAGAGAGAGAGAGAGAGAGAGAGAGAGAGAGAGAGAGAGAGAGAGAGGGGGGGTAAGAAATTGTTTTCCTCTATAAAAAGAGAAGCCAAAGCCAAACCATCTATTTGCACAAAAATGGAGTCCCAAAATAACGAACTTCATCAACCTTTCGTAGAACCCATTCAAGACTGTACTGCCGGCGGACATGGTGGCAGTGCTGAGCTGGAGAGGGTGCTTTCCGACACAGAGACACCATTAATTAACCGGCTTTTGGTGGCATCCAGGATTGAACTTAATCTTCTGTACAAGCTGGCTGCACCGGCGGTGATGGTTTACCTCATCAACAACGCCATGTCTATGTCCACCAGAATCTTTTCCGGCCAGCTTGGCAATCTAGAGCTCGCTGCAGCCTCCCTTGGTAACCAGGGGATTCAACTCTTTGCCTATGGTCTCATGGTGAGTTTCTGAATTCCAAGTGTCGGTGTATGATTTAACGCATTATTGGTAATTTGGTATGTGTGCTTTTAGCTAGGAATGGGCAGTGCAGTGGAGACGCTATGTGGCCAAGCTTTTGGGGCACGAAAATATGATATGCTTGGAGTATACCTTCAACGATCCGTGATCGTACTTACAATCACAGGAATCCCGATCACTCTGGTTTACGTGTTTTCTAAACCAATCTTGCTTTTACTCGGTCAATCGCCATCAATGGCGTCAGCGGCCACCCTATTCGTCTATGGTCTCATTCCTCAAGTATTCGCATACGCCATTAACTTTCCTATACAGAAATTTCTTCAAGCTCAAAGTATTGTGGCGCCAAGTGCATATATTTCAGCTGGAGCCCTAGTTGTGCACCTGATTCTTTCTTGGGTCATGGTGTACAAGTTGGGGTTGGGCTTAATTGGCGCTTCGTTGACTCTAAGCTTGTCATGGTGGATCATAGTGTTTGCACAGTTGGTTTACATCTTGACTAGCGATAGATGTAAGGAGACGTGGAATGGGTTCAGTTCTAATGCTTTCTGTGGGTTATGGGAGTTTGTAAAACTGTCAAGTGGGTCTGCTGTGATGTTGTGTTTGGAGACATGGTATTATCAAATACTAGTGTTGATTGCAGGGTTGCTTGAGGATCCCCAGTTAGCATTAGACGCACTTTCCGTTTGGTAAGTCTCATGATCTCCATCACATTTCGCTTTATCGAATAACGTTTGCTAGGCCTTTTTAAACTATTAATAACTGCTTTTTTGTATGTTACATATAATAAATTTTATGTAGCATGGGGGTCAGTGCACTGCTTTTTATGGTCTCAGTTGGGTTCAATGCAGCTGCTAGGTTGGTTTTTTAAAGCTTTAACGAATAATAAATGACGTAATTCTAATAATAGTTTTATATGTTTTTTTGTAAAACAATATAAATCAAACTTTGATGTAATGAAGTGTGAGGGTTGGCAACGAGCTTGGAGCAGGAAATCCAAAATCCGCAGCCTTTTCGGTTGTAACTGTGACCATCGTCTCATTTCTTATATCCGTAGTCGTAGCGATGATTGTTTTGTCAACGCGACATGTTATTAGCTATGCGTTTACCAGCGGTGAAACCGTTGCGAATGCAGTGTCAGATCTTTGTCCATTATTGGCCATCACTATCATTCTCAATGGCATCCAACCAGTCTTATCAGGTATTATAATATATATATAATAATTTTCTCAATTACTTAAGAAATCCGAGTTTAAAAATAAAATTGAAGGGGTGGCTGTTGGGTGTGGATGGCAAGCATTTGTGGCGTATGTGAATGTCGGATGTTATTATGTTGTGGGCATTCCACTTGGATGTGTTATGGGCTTCTATTTCAACCTCGGAGTCAAGGTACCATATGTACACCTACAATCAACTAGTTTGTACTTTTTTTTAAAAAGACATCAATGTGACAATGTATGAGCATTTTAATTTCTCATAACATTATCTTACAATTATCGTATATATAGGGAATATGGTCAGGGATGATTGGAGGAACTGCAATGCAAACCGTTATTTTACTTTGGTCAACTTTTCGTACGGACTGGAATAAAGAGGTGACTGAATATTATAATATAGGTTTTCTTTTATATTTGAGTTTTTTCTTTTTCTTGAAAACAGAAATAAAGGATGTTTTTGAAAATCAGGTGGAAAAAGCTAGCAAACGTTTGGATAAATGGGAAGCAAACAAAGAAACTCTTTTGAAGAAATGAGGAAGAAGTCATCAAAGTCGATCAGTCATAAGTCCTAAACGTTCACACCCCCATATCATTTCTTGAATTAGCACATGATAAAAAAAAATTGCAAAAAATATCCTTAAACAAGCAGGAAATTAACCATAAACAAAGCTTGAGTCGATTAAAGATAAGAAAAGATACAGTGTATTTCCAAAGCATGTACAGCGTTTTCATAAGTATAATATATGACAACTTGTCAAGTACATAAATAGCTCAAAAAATATAAAGTACTCACACACAGTAAACAGCAAACATATGCATCATAGCGTTATTCAAAACAGAAGCCAAAGATTATAAAGGAAACTCAAATACCATGTGTTACTTTGATCCCACCAATCTAAACAGATCTGCATGATCAATTATCAAGTTGCATCTGATAATTGGGATTCTGCTGTAGGTATGAGTCCACAGGCTCTTCATAATTCAGAAGCGAAGGTTTAGGATTCAATATGACTTCACACCTCCTGAAGAAATTAACATTAAAGTAGCACATCAGGAATTGCTAAACAAAATTCCACATGATAGATGAAAAACATTATATAAGATTCCCCTGATATACGAAAAGTATTATAGTAAGAAATAATGAATAACAAGAAACGAACCCCTTTAAAGTTTGTGTGATTCCATTGATGATACTTGTGTAGTATACGTTTTTGGTCAATGAATCCTGCGGTTGCGAGAGACGATTAACCAACCCCTGAACTATACTGCATTCATAGTTAACCTGCCAGAAAACACGAAAAGTTTTTGAGCAAAAGACCTAAAAGCCCTTCTCAATCATCAAAAACGATGCTAGAAAGCTTGTTAATTGATACCTCTTGTTTCTTATGAGATGGAGCAGCCTGAAGATTTTCTCGAATACAAGTTTGCAGAGCTGTTATTGCTTCTTGTCTATCATTGTCATCCTTGTATCTAGCTTCAATTGGAACCAATAACTACACAAGCATATGTAATTAGATGTATATGTATGCAGGGTATTTGGGAAGAAAATCAACAGTTTAAAAATTGCATATAATTTAAACACCTTTGTGAGAACTTGAAGTTTTTTGATATAGACTTGTTCAGATTCGTCATCGCCTTCTTCATAAAGCCAATCTTCGGTGTCTTGCAGATGGTTAGAGATAATGTCCACCTCTGATTTTGTTGCCATGCTTCGGTAGGAACTCGAAAGCTAAAATAAAAAAATATTGGATCAAATTGTATGCAATATTCTTATAATCGAAAGGTAAAATTGATCATGCACACAAATTAATTAATTATTTAGAAAATATTTACCTTGGTGCGAGTGTCATAGATAAAAGACTCGAGGGTGTTTCTTTTTTCTTTAGTTTTCTCCACCATTATGTCTTGCTTTGCAAACATCTGTGCTTTCTGTTGAGCTGTGTCTATCTCTTCTTTTGTTGTCAGGACATGATGATTTTCAGACACTGAAAGCTTCTGCTCAATGCCCCTGTTGCTTCGTCTTCGTGGTTCTACAGCCTGCATGGTGAAACAATGTTTTGCCATAGCTTATCTATCTTATACAAAAAGCTTCAATTCATCAAAAAAAAAAAACTAGAATTTAATTTATTCAGAAATTTAGATTACATGACGCGGATTAAACAGCTGGGTGGAATCAGTGGGTTTATAAGCAGCATCATCATTCCACCCAAAATTATTTCCAATCTTATTTATTATCAGCTGTTTCGTCCGGCTTTGAAAAGAGTTATCAGTTGGAGGCTGTATAACTTCTAAAACCTGAAGCAACAAACAAAAAAAGAGAAGGAAATCATGATATGTTTAATTTCAACATTAGAGAAACTTGAGAAACAAACTAACAATACTCACCGATGCAGATTGTATCTCAACAATTCCATGGACATTAAGCTTCACATTAACTGTGACCTTCACATTTTTTTCACCAGAGATTTGATCGCTACTGATCTAAATTAAAGAACATTTAATTTATATAATTAAGTTGGAATGCTTAAAAAAGAAGCAATACAATATTGTAACAGTTCACACATATATATCAAACATGCATTTACCATGAAACGACCAACTCTAGTTGATACCGCAGAATCCTCCTTGTTGGTGTAGAAAAGTTCACACGAAACTGTAGTATTTCCATCGTATGAAACTGCTCTATTCATTGGAAATGAGCTGCCTCTTGGAAAAGGCATAAGTTCTGGGTGTCTTCTGTTTTCACCATCCACAAAAGAGAGTCCTACTGAGTAAGGAAAAATATCCTTGATCTGCAAACCATAAGGCCCAACTTAATTTATTTACGTACTACTGAATTAATTAAGATATGTCACAAAAGCTAAAGGTTGTTGTAGTATTAATTGGCTTATGTAAGATAATTAAAGCATAAGTAAGAGAAAATTATATATGATGGTTGCAAAAGAAAAACCTCATAATCTTGAACATTAATAGTCGGGCTAAGCTTTGCACAATAAAGAGCACATCCTCTAGCAACACATTCGCTGCCATTTAATGTTCTCATTGGTTCTCTTTTAAAAAGAAAAGATATCTTTGACACAATAGAAGGTATGCGGGACCCAGAACCAACAAGCTCAACTGTATGTATCTTATGTAGATTATAGTCCTTTATGGCCATATGACAAACATCAGTAACTCTATCTAGCAATTTGGCTGACAATTTCTCAAACTCTTCCCGTGTAATGAATCCAACCAAATCTTTATCATCAACCAAACACTCGATACTAATTGGAGCTTCTGCATTGGCACTCAAAACTTTCTTTAACTTCTCACATGCAGTCCTAAGCCTTATAGAAGCACGAACATTGGTGTAAACATCAATACCGTATTGCTGTTTGAATTGTGTTGCAAAATGTGAAAACAAGACTTCATCAAAATCTCTACCTCCCAAGTTGGGATCAAATGAATGAGCCAATATTTCCATTTTCCCTTTTTCGAAAGCAGCAACCGTGACCTGAGTGTCACATTGGCCAATATCCAAAAACAGAACAATAGTTGGTCCTTTCTTAAGGAAATCAGTCTTGAACATACCATAACCCAATGCAACAGCAGTACAATCATGGACCAACTGCAAAGGTCTTAAACCAGCAATAGAAGCAGCATGAAGATACTCACGCCTTTGCAAGTCTGTGAAATATGATGGAATCCCAATCACACAGTCTATAACAGGAGACTCAAGATTCTTCTCTGTCATTTGCTTCAGATGTGAAAACAACATCCCTAAAATCTCCACTGGCGTAAAAGTCATTTTCCTATTCATGTACTCCAAATGGATCAAAACACCACCACGTTGGCCCTCACTGGTCTCGAAAGGTAGCAACGTAAGATCTTCTTTCACACCCGGGTCGTTATATAGCTTTCCAATCAATCTCTTGATCTGAGAAATTGTTGATTTTGGAAACTTAGTAGCAAATGTAGCCCCTGCAGAACCCATGAACCTTTGCTTCTCACCAAACGAGACCACAGCTGGCGTCTCACGATTCGATTCATTATTCAACAGCACCTCAATCGCACCACTCTTTGCAACTGCTATAGCACAGTTCTCATTCCCAATATCAAACCCAATCACACTCATTCTTAATTAATTATCTTGTCAACACAAGTCTACTCTTCAAATTCTTACCAGTTATCGACACCTAATTCATTCAAAGTTCAAACAAAGATCCAGTTTATAAACAACTTCATACGAAACAAAACAATAATATACAAAACTAAAACTCCGTGATTATAAGTTCTAACTGCTCAAATGTCTTTAAACTAGGTCCCGTAATGTTCAAGTACACGAACAAAATTAAATACGATGATTGAATACAAGAGCATCAAAAGTACGATTAAGATGAAGGATGCGTACCTGCAGGTTGAAGCAAGTCTAACTGTGAGCTTTTACGAGAAAATATATATGTGTATATATAGATATCAAAAATCAACTGCCAGTCGTTGAAAATCGGGTAGGCCGTCGGTATTGAATTCCAAATTTTTGAAGAAGTCAACTGCCAGTAATCAGAACTCAGAAGTCATCGTATTGAATTCGAAACAATTTCCTAGTGATTAGATTACTGATTAGTTTATGTTGACGTTTGGGTATAATTTTGGCGCCTTGGTTAGTTAGGGATAATCGACCTGGATTTCGTATTTTTAAAGCTAAAACGTTCTAATTTTATTTTATTTTTTAGTATTATTATGTAATCATTAAAATAACTGTGCAACTAGTTGGTCTCACATTTAACAAATATAATGCATCAAGTAGTAGGTCTAACAACCAACAAATTGTTAAACTTTTTTTTTTTTTTTTTTTTTTTTTTTTTTTTTTTTTTTTTTTTTTGTTTTGTTTTGTATTATTATATAACTATTAATATAGTTGTGCAACCAGACGGTCTAAAATCTAACACATATAAAAAAAATGCTTTTACAGATTATTGTATTTTAACTAACGTTTTATAAAGTTTTTTTTTATTTAAGCATATTATTAAATATATGTGAAAACGTTTAAATAAAATATAAAATGAAAAACATATTTTAAAGTATAGAATATATAAATATATATGCATAGTCTTTTTTTAATTAATTTTAATAAACACGTTTCCACTGGAAACCAAAAGTAAACAACCAATGTTTTCAAACCATATCTAATAAAACAAGAGTATCAAGTCAATCTCTCAAAACATAGAACAATAAGAGGATGTATGTGATCATTCATTCGCCTTCTCGCTATCATCAGAAGTATCTGAAATCATTGAAATTATCAACTGTAAGCCAAAACTAAGTGAGTCACCCCCCCTCCCCCCCCTCCGCTCCCAAAAAAAAAAAAATTACTCTGCACAATAATACATAAACAATGCTTACACACCGAGCCTACAATATAAAATTGGATTACCCCTCGGCTCATAGTCTCCCGACTAGATTGCCCATCGGATTGTTGGCCTGCAGCACAAAGTCGTAACGCCTCAACCCAACCACACTATATTGACATATGCAAATAAGAAATAAATTACCAACAAGTACAAGTAATCATACAAATTTACCAATCTAATAGACCACTATAGCATATCAACATCCTATACACAATGATACATAATACAATCTAGTAGGCCGACATTCATTCCTTCGACCTACGAGTATAGTGAGAAACTCACCTTGCAGTCTAGAAGATAACAGTAATGGTCATTGATCTGATAACCAACTCTACAGGTCACGTACACAGCAAACAATGACCATTCCTCAAACTACAACTGAAACCCCTAAGTATGACCTAAATTCAAACTTAGTCAAAAAGTCAACGATCCAGTCAAAGTCAACACTCAAAAACTCATCCAGTCGGTCGCCACGTCGTAACCACCCTTTGGTCATGTCGTGGCACAATAGAGAGAAAGCAGTCATGGATCGGCCTGCGTCACTACGTGACAACAAAAGTGACACGTCGTTAGAAACGCTCTGGGCAGCTTAATGCATTTAAGTTCTTAATCCTTTTCCCCCACCCATCCATACTTTCTGGAAGGCTTTCATACTCCTAAAATATCATAAAATTTGGTGTTTTATAGACATGTATGTCTAATGCATGTATTGAACTCAAACTAGGATAAAATAGTGTCAAATAGGGTCAAGATCTCATGCAAGAGTTCAAAACTCTATCAAACTTCAGATTCATCACTTCTAACCACAAAAGGAGTCTAGGGATCCATGAAGTTGGCAACTTTATGGAACCCCAACACTCCAACTAGCCAAAACATGAAGAACACACATGAAAAATCTAGATCTAAGCACTTAGGATCATAAAATATGGAACTTTGAATACTTACAAAGGTCCATAGTGTGAGAAAAAAATGATAGTGAGGCTTGCAAGCTGAGATGATATACCAAAACTCTTCATCTTCTTCTTCTTAGCTATAAATCACCAAAAATTGAGCTCAAGGTTCAACTTACAGGGGATTAGGGTTTTGGAGGTTGAAGGGAGGTGATGGAGGCTGAGGGTGAGCAAACCCTAGCCCTCACTTCCATTAAACAGGCGATAACCCCCAAAATTAGGGTTTTGACTCACAAGGCTGTCACGTCGTGACCAACGTGTGGTCACGTCATGACAACCCAAATGGGATGTGCATTCATCAGGTGACACACAAGTTCTCACGTTGTGACTATGGCTAAAACCTTAAAAGTTGATTGGAACTCAACAGAAGTGCATACCTGAAACTAGGTATTACAATTCGCTCCCACTTGAACTAGATTTCATCCTTAAAATCCTCGGTTGTGAATAGGTTTGGGTGGTGTGAGAGGATCCCAAATCCACTCGGAACCTTTTCAGTGCTGCCACTAAACCTTGACTAGGGGAACCACCTTATTGTTCAAGGTATTCGTTTTTCTATCCAAAATAGCTACCGGCCTCTCCACATAATTCAAGTGCTTATCGACCTGAATGTTATCTAACGGAACTACCGTGAATCATCAACCACGGACTTCCGAAGCTGAGAAATATAGAAGGTGCTATGAATCTGACTAAGATCCTTAGGTAGATCCAATCAGTAAGCCATCTTGCCTATGCTTACCACTACTTGAAAAGATCTGATAAATCAGGGGCACAAATTGCCCTTCTTTCTAAAGCGTCTGTCACCCTTACAGGGTGATACCTTTAGCAAATCCATGTCCCCAACCTGAAACTCCAACTCAAACTGTCGCCTATCGGCATAACTCTTATGTCATCTCTGAGTTGTCTTTAACCTCTACCTAATCTGCTGGATAAGCTCTGTTGTCTGGAGAACCACCTCAGTCCTCCCCATGACCTAATGGCCAACCTCTCCCTAACAAAATGGAGCTTGAAACTTCCTCCTATATAAAAACTCATATGAAGGTTGACCAATGCTAAAATGATAGATGTTAATGTAATAAGAAGACTCGACTAGAGAGAGGTAGTTGTCCCAACTCCCACCACAATCAATGACACAAGCCCTCAACATATCCCCGAGCATCTAGATAGTCCACTCACTCTGACCATCAGTATGAGGGTGATAAGTTGTGCTAATGTGTAGTATCGTACCCAACTTCTCATGAAACCTCGGCAAAAACTGGTAAGTAAACCGCATGTCACGATCAGATACGATGGAAACTGCTACACCATGGCGAGTAACGATATTGCACACATATACGTTGGCCAATTTCTCGGCCGAAGAACTCTCTCGAATGGTAAGAAAATGCGCACTCTTGGTCTGGTGATCAATAATAACCCAAATACCATCAAATCCCTTGGTCATCCTGAGAGAACCACTATTTCTCTAATACCTTTACAATAATATTACTCCAAACATGCTACATGTATATTTATAATATAATTTACAGAAGTCTGGATACAAACCAACTATTAAAATTTATTACAAAGTTTTATATATTACATAACTTCCTAAGATTTTATACACTAAATACAAAAGTTATAATATTATTTATTCTACAGCTTCTACCAGTACATAACTATATTGGATGCTTATCACCTGCAATAGTTAAACACTGAGAAGGATAAGCAGGTGACGCTTAGTGAGTTCAATAACAGTTACAATATAACGTTATGCCATATATATATATATATATATATATATATATATATATATATGATAGAGGCAAAGAGGGACAAAGAACAACAAAGGCATATGTGTATCATATGACAGGCTTTCCATATCAACAAATGATCTGATTCAAAGATTTAAAATCAATGAGATACAACAATTTCAACTTGATATAAATCAATAAGACTTCAGCCCAAGTGGCACAGAAAATACAATTTCGGATTATCATTTTACTAAAATATACAGGCTTTCAGCCATATCTAGCATTCTGCCAATACCAAAGTGATGTTTAGTCATTCACTTCATAGTCAAAGGCTTCATACCAATACCAAAGTGATGCTTAGTTATTCATTTCATGGTCAAAGGTATATCTCCATTATCATAATAACATGGGAAAGCACATTGCACATATAACACATAACATACAATTGTCCCTATATTGAACTCCCGTGCAATAACCATATGATAAAATGATAATTTGAGTAGCACTTTGTGTCTAAAAATGACTTTCTTTGACAAAACCAGGGGTTTTTGTTGAAAATCGGACCTTGAGCGGGCAGAGTTTTAACTTGAAAATATTATTTTCTCGGGTCTTTGGTGCGTCGGGACTTGCTTCGGGTGTCGGGGATGTTTCCTAGGCTTTGGGGGAGGGGGTGTTAGGGTAAATTGGGAGACGAAAGAAGGTGTGAAAGTGTTAAAATTGTAAATAAAATTCGGAAGGTATCACTTTCTATTTATAGTATCCGAAGCTCAGCATTACATTGGGCGTAACTTGGTGTATGTGGGGTGTACAGCTTTGAGTAACTCTACGTTGGGCATAAGCCTTCATACGCTGGGCATACGAGGGGATCAGTTCGGACGTGTCAAGGCTACGACATGTGGCTCTCAAGCGATGGAATAGGGAGTGTGATAGACTCCGGATCACTTACACGAGTACGCTGGGCGTACTTTGATATGCTGGGCATACACCTTCGGACCAGCCTTGAAGTTTGTTCCCAAAACTTCAAAAATTTGTAATTTTCGCATACGAACTCCATGTTAGACATTCTTTATATCCACATGTAGGTGAAATTATGCTCTATAACTTTCGTTTAGACTCCGTCGACTAATTTTGAATTCATTTTTAATATTATATTTTTAACAGGACGGGACACGATACGTCTATTAAAAATTCATAACTTCTTCATCCGACATCCGTTTTCTTCTGTCTTTTTACCATTGAACTACTATTAACAAGATCTTCGATTTTCGTTTAGGTTGTATCAGTTGAAAATTGCTCGATCTAAAATTCGAATTTCTAGCTGAATACTGCTATGTCGATTCTTAGAAAAATCATAACTTCCTTGCAACATCTAGATTCTCAGGTATATTATTTTATTCATTTATTTTTTAGTCTATGGAGAGACTCGGCGAGTTGGTGCTTAGACTTGCCGAGTAGGGTCGCAGATTCTCATCCGGGTTCATGATTGGATTCGGCGAGTCCATGAGTGGACTCGGCGAGTCCTCGCTGTTTAATGAAACCCTAATTTCTCGGGTTTGGGACCTATTAAAGGCCCTTAGGGCCGTCATTTACGGCTACCAAACCCCAGAGAGAAACCCTAAAAGAGCTAGAGCGATTGTGAGACGAAAGGAGCCATTTCTTGATCTTTGTGGTTGATTCTTGCAAGAAGGAGGTGTTTCCAGCTTAATGGAGACCAAGGAGGTGGTGCATCTGTGGATTTCAAGCAAAAGACTTCATCTTTGAGGTACTATATCGCCCCTTTATATGTTTTTGTTGAAGGAATCCATAGATGTAGAGTTTTCATGTCCTTTAATGGAAGAAATTGTGAGAATATGGCCCCTATTCGCATTGATACTTCAGATCTGGACCCATAGTGGTCTAAAGAGCTTATCTCAGCTTGCTTTATGTTGAGCTATGGAGGTGTTGAGCTTAGGATGTTATTTTTGGGGCTAAATCACCAAGTGAAACCTCCTAGACGTCCCATGAGTGTCAAGATTCGAGCTTTACGTGTTTATCAGGATTGGGAAGGTCAGATCTATGGATCAAAGGAACAGATCTGACCTCAGGAGGTCAATTGAGTTTTTGCATGGCATGAACTCGCCGAGTCCAAGGGCAGACTCGGCGAGTAGGGTTAGGGTTTCCCGTAAATCACTCAGTGAGTAGACTTGCCGAGTTGGGGAATAACTCAGTGAGTCAGAGAGGGATTAGAGGACTGGAGTTCAAGGCAGAACTCGCTGAGTTGATCTTGAGACTCGGCGAGTTGAGTCGGAGTGGCCTCGCGATTCATGCCAGGTGTGACTCGTCAAGCAAAGGGAGGGACTCGACGTGCCAAGCGAGACTAGAGAGTTAGTAGACACGTGTAGACTCGCCGAGTCGCCCAAGTACACTTGACCAGTCGGGTCAAAGTTTGACCGTTGACTTTTGTTGACTTTTAGGGTTTGGTCAACAATGGGGCCTTTGAGCCAAAAGAGGGGTAAAATGGTCTTTTACCCTTCTGAGGGTGCCAAGAGAGGGTTTAGTCTAGTCCCGAGAGTTATATTTATGGGAGTATTTACTTTATGTGATTAGGCGGAGGCTAGATCGTATTTCTATCGAGTCAGAGATTTACCGAGACATCTGAGGTGAGTCTTCTCACTATACTTTACCTAGTGTGGTATCAGAGTTATGTGACAGTGTATTTTAGAGTTACGTGCCAGTGTATTTGCATGTTATTTATGTGTTGTGATTTATTGTCATATGTGATATGCATGATTCAGAGTTTACAAAGTATGACCAATGGGTCCATAGAGTTAGGACCTTCGGGTCCATAGAGTTAGGGCCAGAGGGCCCACAGAGAGTTGGGGCTGGAGGGTCCCACTGAGACGCTTTGACCAGAGGGTCGACAGAGTTATAGCCTCGAGTGGCTAATATGTGTTAGAGTGGTATTTTAGGGAACTCACTAAGCAATTATGCTTACAGTGTTATGTGTTATGTGTTTCAAGTACCAGTGCTGATCGCGAGAAGGCGTCGACATGATTCGTACACACGCACACTGGAGTTTATATGTTTTTAATCTTGGGGTTTTGTATTGAGATAGTGTTGATACAATGTTTTGAAAAGTGAATGTGAATGATATTTTATGGTTTTTAAAAAGTGAAAAATTGTTTAAATTTTTACGATATTACAAGTTGGTATCAGAGCCTTGGTTTGAGGGATCCAGATGCATCTTCAGGCGTATCTGAACTCAAACTGAGGATTTGAGGAAAATTTTGATAATAAAGTAAAATTTTAAAGAGTAAAAAAAGTTTTAAGACAAACAGAGTAGAGTCGTGTGTACGATCAGCTAGCGCCCGAACAGTGATTTCCCAAAATACCCTTACAGTAAGTGTTAAAAGATATGTTACGCTATGCTATATGATGAATTATGTTATGCATGCTAGAGTAGACTAGGTATTCTTATTAGGACTAGAGTGGACTGATATATGATGCCTTAGTCTAGGGGTTTTGCTGCTAGAGATGCTTGAGAGTGCTTAGATACCAGCGTGGAGCTTATGAGAGATATGCTAGTGAGTAGCACATGATTAGAGAGAGTAGAGTACTTGGGATTTGGGACTATGTGAGGAGGACTTAGGATGAATGCTGATGCGGTATGGATGGTAGTATTGGGCCCGTACTACTGAAGATACCGGGTCAGTGCCCAGTCCAAGTAAGAATCCCTAGAGTACTAAGGAACAAGTAGGGTGGAGTTATTGAGTGTGATTATACTCGAGTGAGTCCCTAATATTTTTATGTTGTATTTCAGAGGGATATCATGGTAGGGACACGCCACACACCAGAGAGCAGTGGTACGAGCGATGCAGAGATTCATAGGATCATTAATGAGGAGGTGGTTGCGGCCATCAGGGCAGAGATACCAGAGATGTTTGGGTCTATCAAGACCACTCTGATTGAGACATTTGATGAGAGATACGCTTCTCTTTTTGAGGCTGCTGTTGCTGCGGCCACTGCAGCTATAGATGCGACAAGGCCGTAGGGTGGTGATGCGTTGTTGTTCCGAAAATTCAGCAACACGAAACCACCGGTGTTCGATGGGACCCAAGACCCGATTGCAGCGATGAGGTGGATATCATACATAAAGGGGTGTTTCTTTACTTGCTCGTCCACTGAGCATTTGAGAGTCCGATTCGCGCTGAACCAGCTTCGCTTGGGAGCGAAGGACTGGTGGAAGTTTGTGACGGCGCACTACATGCCTGCTGAGCTTGCTGCAGTGACCTGGGAGAGGTTCACTGCTATGTTTCGAGATGAGTATGTTCCCCAGGTGGAGAGGGAGCAATTGGCACAGGAGTTTCTAACCCTCAAGCAGGGTATCGAGTCTGTTACAACGATTACTCGGATGTTTCATGAGAGGGCAACGTTTTGCCCAGAGCACGTGTCCTCCGAGCAGGCACATATGAGCCGATATTTGAGTGTGTTGTGGAGGGATATATGAGAGTTCGTGGCGAACTCGATGTACTGTACATTTGCTGAGCTTCAGGAAAATGCCCGGAAGAGGGAGATAGAGTTGGAGACCCAAGCTAGGGAGCAGGTTGAGTCTCAGGGGAGGGATCAGCGGTCGGCTCAGTCCCAGCCGACAGCCAAGCAGGCCAAACCCGCTGATTCGAGATCTAGGAACCAGAAGGGCCGTACTTGTGGCAAGTGCGGTAAGAGTCACGATGGGGTGTGCAGAGCAGGGTCTTGCTACAAATGTGGCAAGGAGGGGAATATGGCCAAGGATTGCCCCAAGGGATTTGTAGTATGCTTTCACTGCAACCAGACCGGACACCGAAAGGCAGAGTGTCCACAGTTGCGAGGTACAGCGCAGGGAGCATCTCAGGGATCTGCCCCTGTTGCAGTGAGAGCTACGGATAGTCGGACCGCGAAGGTCGAGGCACCAAAGGCACGAGGGAGAGCCTTCTAGTTGACTGCGGAGGAGGTCCGTGCAGTGCCCGATGTCGTGGCCGCTATGTATTCTTTCATGTATTTATTTTTATGTTGAGATATTATGCTTATATTATGTTATGTGTAGGTACTTTTCTCGTGAGTTCTGTACCTGACTTAGTGTTATTTGACTCGGGTTCGAGTCGACCTTTTGTATCTTTGTCTTTTAGCCAGCACATCAGTATTAGTCGGGAGGTATTGAGTCGACCTCTAAGAGTTTCCATAGAGGACGAGAGAGAGGTGTATGCCATAGAGGTGATTCGAGGTTGTGTACTCGAGATTTTTGGAGTAGAGTTTCCGATTGACTTAGTCCCTATCGCGATGGGAGATGTCTGTGTCATCGTGGGCATAGACTGGTTGAGCAGATTTGGAGTGGTCATCGACTGTGAGCAATAGCTGGTGACCATACGAGATCCTAGTAGGGGAGTTCTTACTGTGTACGGAGAGGGTACACGTTCTGGATCGGCATTTTGTTCAGCCGCTAGAGCAAGACAGAGTCTACAACAGGGATGTAAGGGATTTGTAGCGTATGTCATGGACACGAGAATTGATTCATAGAGACCGAGGTCAGTTGATGAGGTTCCGATAGTGCGTGAGTTCCCGGATGTATTTCCGAAGGAGTTGTCGCGGGTGCCTCCTGTGAGGCAGGTAGAGTTCAGTATCGATTTAGTTCCAGGGGCTGCGCCTATCGCCAAGGCGCCCTATCGCCTTGCGCCTCCAGAGATGCAGGAGTTATCCTCGTAGCTTCAGGAGCTGTTGGGGAAGGGGTTTATTCGGTCGAGCAGTTCGCCGTGGGGAGCGCCTATCCTTTTTGTCAAGAAAAAGGATGGTTCACACCGGATGTGCATTGATTACCGGGAGTTGAACAAGTTGACGGTCAAGAACCGTTACCCGTTGCCAAGGATCGACGATTTGTTCGATCAGTTATAGGGAGCATCTTGGTTCTCCAAGATCGATTTGAGGTCTGGATATCATCAGGTGAGGGTGCGAGATGAGGATATCCAGAAGACAACGTTCAGGACTCGTTACGGGCATTACGAGTTCGTGGTGATGCCTTTCGGGATCACCAATGCACCGGCGGTGTTCATGGACCTCATGAACAGGGTGTGCAGGCCGATGTTGGATCACTCGGTGATCGTATTCATCGACGACATATTGGTGTATTCGAGATCCAGAGAGCAGCATGAGGAGCATTTGAGAGAAATCCTCGGGGTTTTAAGATCGGAGAGGCTTTATGCCAAATTCTCCAAGTGTGATT
Organism: Lactuca serriola; assembly: GCF_051521515.1. Lineage (NCBI taxonomy): Eukaryota > Viridiplantae > Streptophyta > Magnoliopsida > Asterales > Asteraceae > Lactuca > Lactuca serriola. Next base: position 22,358,371 of record NC_136414.1, read on the forward strand.
TCTGGTTACGAGAGGTCCAGTTCCTAGGGCATCTCGTTAACCAGAAAGGGATATTGGTCGATCCGGCCAAGATTGAGGCGATGATGAGTTGGGAGGTGCCGAGGTCACCTAAAGAGATCAGGAGTTTCCTAGGATTGGCAGGCTATTACCGGAGATTTATCAGGGATTTCTCCAAGATCGTCATGCCACTCACTAAGTTGATCCGGAAGTATGTTGCTTTTTCATGGGGCCCAGAGTAGCAGTCCTCCTTCGAGACACTTCGCCAGAGACTTTGCAAAGCCCCGGTGTTAGCCCTTCCGGGGGAATGGAGGATTTCGTGGTGTATTGTGACGCGTCGATATCAGGGTTGGGAGCGGTGCTTATGCAGAGGGGTCACGTGATAGCATACGCATCGAGGCAGCTGAAGCCTCATGAGACGAGGTATCCCACCCACGATCTAGAGTTTGGAGCAGTAGTGTTCACCCTCAAGATCTGGCTTCACTATATGTATGGTGTTCGGTGTACCATATACATGGATCACAAGAACCTGAAGTACTTGATGGATTAGCGCAACCTGAATATGCGACAGAGGAGATGGTTGCACGTGGTAAAGGATTATGATTGCGAGATCCTATACCACCCGGGTAAGGCTAACGTGGTAGCCGATGCCCTGAACCGTAAGGCGGAGAGTGTCTCGATGCGAGACGTTTGCATGAGACTGACAGTGATGACTCCGGTGTTGGACACCATTCGAGGGGCCCAGGCTGAGGCCATGAGACCAGAAAACCAGAAGAGAGAGTGAGTTATCGGGCAGGTATCGGAGTTCGTTACCGATAGCCGGGGGCTTATGACATTTCAGGGTCGGATTTGGGTACCGTTTGTGGGCGGGACGCGTACCATCTTGATGGAAAAGGCTCATCGATCGAAGTTCTCAATCCATCCCGAGGCCACTAAGATGTATTTGGACCTGAAGAGGGAGTATTGGTGGCCCTGTATGAAGAGGGACATCGCGTGGTTCGTTGAGAGGTGCCTAACCTGTCGTAGGGTTAAGGCCGAGCACCAGAGACCGCTATGGTAAGTTGCAGCCATTAGAGGTTCCCGAGAGGAAGTAGGAACAGATTACTATGGATTTTATCACCAAATTGCTGAGGACTGCGAGAGGCGTCGATGCAATTTGGGTGATTGTAGACAGGTTGACGAAGAGCGCTCATTTCCTTGCTATCAGTGAGAGCTCTTCCGCAGAGAGGTTGGCAGAGATGTACGTGAGGGAGGTGGTATCGCGGCATGGAGTGTCGATCTCAATTGTCTCAGATCAAGATGTGCGTTTCACTTCCAGATTCTGGAAGAAATGATACCGGGCTACATTTTAGTACCGCATACCACCCACAGACTGTCGGGTAGAGCGAGCGGACGATTCAGACGCTCGAGGACATGCTTCGAGCATGTGTGTTGGATTTCGATGGGAGTTGGGATATGTATTTGCCCTTGGCAAAGTTTTCCTATAACAACAGCCATCATTCGAGCATTGGTATGCCACCCTTTGAGCTGTTGTATGGGAGGAGGTGTCGGAGCCCCATTTGCTGGGGAGAGGTAGGGAAACATGTGATGGGTAGTACAGAGATCGGGCTTCAGACGACAGAGCAGATACAGCAGGTCAGACAGAGGTTGTTGACCGCTTAGAGTCGTCAGAAGAGTTATGCGGACAGGCGTCGGTTCGAGCTCGAGTTTCAGGTCGACGACTTCGTGCTCCTGAAGGTCTCTCCTTGGAAAGGAGTGATCCGATTCAGGAAGAGGGGCAAGCTGGGGCCCCGATATATTGGTCCTTTCAGGGTGATCACAAGAGTAGGCAGGGTAGCCTACCGTTTGGATCTACCTGCAGAGTTAGGTCAGATTCATGACACCTTCCATGTGTCGCAGCTGAGAAAGTGTATAGCCGACGAGTTGGCAGTGGTACCATTAGAGGATATTCAGGTGGATGTGAGCCTGAACTATGTTAAGAGACTGGTGGCAATTAGGGATCGGAAGATCAAGGTTCTGTGGAACAAGGAAGTGCCTCTAGTACAGGTCCAGTGGTAGCATCGGAAAGGGTCAGAGCTGACTTGGGAGCCGAAGCGTAAGATGCGTGAGCAACATCCATAGTTGTTTGCGAAGTGAGACTTCGAGGGCGAAGTCTGATTCTAGTGGGGGAGAATTTTAACATTCGGATTCCCAGGTATATTATTTCATTCATTTATTTTGGAGTTTGTGGAGGGACTCGACGAGTTGGTGCTTAGACTCGCCGAGTAGGGTCGCAGATTCTCATCCGGGTTCATGAGTGGACTCAGCGAGTCCATGCTGTTTAATGAAACCCTAATTTCCCGGGTTTGGGACCTATTTAAACGCCCTTAGGGCCGCCATTTGCGGCTACCAAACCCCAAAGAGAAACCCTAAAAGAGCTAGAGCGATTGTGAGAGGAAAGGAGCCATTTCTTGATCTTTGTGGTTGATTCTTGCAAGAAGGAGGTGTTCCCAGCTTAGAGGAGACCAATGAGGTGCTGCATCTATGGATTTCGAGCAAAAGACTTCATCTTTGAGGTACTATATCGCCCCTTTATCTATTTTGTTGAAGGAATCCATCGATGTAGAGTTTTCATGTCCTTTAATGAAGAAATTGTGAGAATATGGCCCCTATTCGCATTGAAACTTCATATCTGGACCCATAGTGGTCTAAAGAGCTTATATCCGCTTGCTTTATGTTGAGCTATGGAGGTGTTGAGCTTAGGATGTTATTTTTGGGGCTAAATCACCAAGTGAAACCTCCTAGACGTCCCATAAGTGTCAAGATTTGAGCTTTATGTGTTTATCAGGCTTGGGAAGGTCAGATCTATGGATCAAAGGTACAGATCTGACCTCAGGAGGTCAATTGAGTTTTTGCATGGCATGAACTCGCCGAGTCCAAAGGCAGACTCGGCGAGTAGGGTTAGGGTTTCCCGTAAATCACTCAGTAAGTAGACTTGCCGAGTTGGGGAATAACTCAGTGAGTCAGAGAGGGATTAGAGGACTGGAGTTCAAGGCGGAACTCGCCGAGTTGATCTTGAGACTCAGCGAGTTGATTCGGGGTGGCCCCGCGATTCATGCCAGGTGTGACTCGTCGAGCAAAGGGAGGGACTCGATGTGCCAAGCGAGACTAGAGAGTTAGTGGACACGTGTAGATTCGTCGAGTCGCCCATGTTCACTCAACGAGTCGGGTCAAAGTTTGACCGTTGACTTTTGTTGACTTTTAGGGTTTGGTCAACAATGACGCCTTTGAGCCAAAAGAGGGGTAAAATGGTCTTTTACCCTTCTGAGGGTGCCAAGAGAGGGTTGAGTCTAGTCCCGAGAGTTATATTTATGGGAGTATTTACTTTATGTGATTAGGCGGAGGCTAGATCGTATTTCTACCGAGTTAGAGATTTTCCGAGACATCTGAGGTGAGTCTTCTCAATATACTTTACCTAGTGTGGTATCAGAGTTATGTGACAGTGTATTTTAGAGTTACGTGCCAGTGTATTTGCATGTTATTCATGTGTTGTGATTTATTGTCATATGTGATATGCATGATTCAGAGTTTACAAAGTAGGACCAATGGGTCCATAGAGTTAGGACCTTCGGGTCCATAGAGTTAGGGCTAGAAGGCCCATAGAGAGTTGGGGCTGGAGGGTCTCACTGAGACACATTGACCAGAGGGTCGACAGAGTTATAGCCTCGAGTGGCTAATATGTGTTAGAGTGGTATTTTTGGGAACTCACTAAGCAATTATGCTAACAGTGTTATGTATTATGTATTTCAGGTACCAACGTTGATCGCGGGAAGGCGCCGGCATGATTCGTACACACGCACACCGGAGTTTATATGTTTTTGATCTTGGGGTTTTGTATTGAGATAATGTTGATACAATGTTTTGAAAAGTGAATGTGAATGATATTTATGGTTTTTAAAAAGTGAAAAATTGTTTAAATTTTTACGATGTTACATTCCTCATACGAAGTCAGATTTGGACGTTCTTTTGATGAAAGTTCTCGGTTTAACGAATACGACAACTTTCATTTAAATCATAAAGGCTAAAAAGTATTTTATCGGAAACTCACTTTTTACGTGGTACAGTGTCGTGTCGGTTCTGTCGCAAAACTTTAATAAGTTATAACTTCTTCGTTATAACTCGGATTTTGATGAGGTGTTCATCTAAATGTTTCTAACGAGATAGTTTACAACTTTAAATAACATTATTTTTACTTATTTCCAACTTAAATTTTACATTTTCGTTAATTACAATATTTGACTTTTTGATCGGAATCTCATAAGACTTCTCATCACTTTCTGAATGATTCTAAACATAGTTTTACTTCAATTCTTCATAAAACTATCTTGTTAGAACTCAACACTCAAAATCATATATTATTTAATGATATTCATTTTTAAACAAAACACGATAACTGAATGTGTATGTTACACATCCTCGGCAACTTGGTGATGAAATCCATTGTAATCTGCTCTCATTTCCACATGGGAACCTCCAAGGGTTGTAATTTGTTGTGCAGTCTCTGGTGCTCGGTCTTAACCATCCGACAAATCAAAAATCTCTCCACATGCCAAGATATCTCACGCTTCATGCATGACCACAATAGCTAAGTCTCCAATCTCGTTATATTTTTGTGGCTCCAGGATGTATCGAGAACCTAGACTTGCATGGCCACCAAGATATCTCACGCTTCAAAGGTGGCCTCTTTTTCACAGAAGTTCACAACTTTACATAAGTTTGTATCATTGTGTGAAAATACTTGGATGGCTAGTGTAGTAAAAAACAAGTAGGTTTTGGAAAATATGAAGTGGCGAAAGATAAAGAAAATATGTTTAAAAGGAAATGTCATTTCAAAAATAATTGAAAAGCTGGATCTTGTTGGGTAAAAATGAATTTGGATTAGTACATTTTATTAAGATTATGTAATGAGAATGAAAATGAGATTTTGAACATCGAAAGTGGTACATTGAAACAAGTGTTTCGCTAAAATCTTGAACAAAAAAAAATGTTCACCGTCAATTCATCAGGTTTACTAGTTGGGTTTCACCTTCATCATGGAAAAATGTTTTAGGATCATAAACAAAGATTTGTGACATACCTATATGATGGTTAGTTTCTACCTGAGATTTCTTCGGTATGTGTCATGTGCGAAGAATGAAAGAAATTTTGGGTGAAAAATATTGGTGATAAGAACTCATTGTACCTCTGCGGAATATTTGGACTTAGTAGAAATCTATTTACTCAAAATGAGAAGACAAGTGTAGCTCTTAGACTATTATGAATACAATCTGAGTGGGAAGAAACTTTTATGTGCAAAATTCATTAAGGCTTCGAATACAAAGAGTGTTGCAGCATGCTTTTAGGGACTCCTAACTAGTATAAAGTTTCTTCTCATACCTGTTCCCTTTGAATCTGCTCATTTGGCATGCGAAAGTGCAACACGTTGTTACAATGAGATTCCAAAAAAAATTCAAACATAAGAAAAATATTTTTGGATTTTTGTTTTAATAAAGAAAAGACAAATAAGAAAATATTTTTGGATTTTTGAATTTTTGAATTTTATAAAGAAAAAAAAATAAGAAAATCTTTTTGGATTTTTGAATTTTATAAAGCAAAATACAAAATAAGAAAATCTTTTTGGATTTTAGAAATTTATAAAGAAAATAAAATAAACAAAAACATTACCATGGTCTTCTCTTTCCCAAAATGAGTTTTCAAAGTCTGTTGCTTTCCAAGAATATGTTTTTCGTCGAAAGTCTTCCTCCATATGCGAACTGTGACCTCATACTGGATGATTCAAAAAGGTGTCAAATGTGAAGGCAGTCGAATGCTTAACATGAACAGTGACCTGTGAACAGAAAAGGAAAAGGAAACGAAAGTGAGTAATACACTTGAAAGTTATACCAACTAATTGAAAGTTAACCTAACAATCGAAAGTAAGGTAAAACAGATTTCCATGTCAAAATCAAGAAAAATTATGTAGAATGTGGAACATAACATGCTTTCATCATTCCCAATCCATTTAAAATCCTTAAAAATAATATTTCATCCAATGGTTCTGTGAAAATATCAACAAGATGATCTGTTTTTTTTTTGACAAAATAAACTTCAATATTCCTATCTTCAATGTAATCCTTGATGAAGTGGTGACGAAGAGAAATATGTTTTGTTTCGACTGTTGAGCGAGATTATGAAAAAATGTAAATTATGCTTTGAGAATTGCAATATAATGGAATTTTCTTCATGTTGATCGCATAGTCACGTAATTGGATTTGAATCTAGATCACTCCTGATGTGCACTCCGTAGCAGCGATGTATTCAGCCTCAGTTGTTGAAATAGAAAACACATCTCTGCTTTTTTTATTTCCAACTCACAAGTTTCCCGTCCAAGAATTGACATCCTCCAGTAATGCTCTTTTGATCCAATTGACAACCCTAACTTCTTTGTACCTTATAGAAAGTGAAAGATATTCTTCATTGTAGTAAGATGTAGTTCTCTTGGGTTTGATTGGTACATGACACAATTGCATATGGAAAACATTATATCAAGTTGACTTGTTGTTAAATAAAAAAGCAAAACTGAAGGGTCTAATTAATGGTTTGGTCTAGGCTTTCAATGTAATAGGTTCTTTTGAGTCAATATGCATGTTTTGGTAGTTTTTGTATAGTTTACGGCCATCTGAGAGTTTACGGCCGTAAACCCAAGGTCGGCCCTGGTCCAGTATATATAGGAATGTATTGTCTTTTGTCGGTTGTTGATACCTCAGAGTTCACGGTTGCTTCACCACAAGTTGTACTAGACGTTATTCCTAATATAAAAGCGTGTGCAAGCTTGTTTTCATTCTTTATTCTAGTTATTCTTATTGTTAATTGATTGTGTTTGCTATTTGATCACTGGTTTTCAGGACCTTACAATTGGTATCAGAGCAAAACCAGTGTCAAGGCATCCTAAAATTGAGTTTTTGACCATATTCTTCTTTGCTTTCGATTGAAGTTGGTGTTCGCTACAGAAGGGTTTCAAGATTAATTCCAAAAACTGCATTTCTGGGAGATTACGGCCAAAGCTTACGGCCACAAACTTAGATTATGACCGTAAACCTGTTTCAGTTCTTGAACCGTAAATTTGGTTCTTGGGCTGTAAATAGGGATTTTTCGTCAACCGGAAACTTGGAATCTTGGACCGTGAACTTAAACCGTAAACACTTTACGACCGTAAACTCCGGACCGTGAACAGAGTTTACGGCCGTAAACTTGCCTCTGACTGTGAGCTTGTGTCTGACCGGAAACTTAATTTATTTTTTAAATAATTTAATTTCTATTTAATATTAATTTAATATTAATGGATTCACAAAGTCAAGCACACCACCACGAGCTGGACTCTGTAATGGGCACAACCACTCGAATTCCAAGATTGATATCTGCAGAAGGTTTCCCTAGATGGAAGTACAGGATTGAGAAGTACATCAAGATGACAGACATCAAAATCTAGAGAAGCATCATAAAATACCTTGTCAGAATAACCACCACTGTTGCAGGGCAAGTGGTTGACAAGAAGTTTAAGAATTACACAGATGAAGACTTCGAGAAGGTTGAAGAGCAAGAAAGGGCTTTCGCTACTCTGACTATGGCACTATCTCCTGATATAGCTCAAGGTTTTAGAGAGTACACTTCTACTAAGTATTTGTGGGAAGCCCTAATCGAGGTTTATGAAGGGAATGAAGACATGAAGGAGAGTCGCCAAGATATGTTGCGGCAACGGTTTAACATGTTTAACTACGTTCCTGGAGAGACTCTTGAAGCACAGCTACAACGATTTACTACTCTAACCACTGAGATGACTGTAGTCGGGATCTTTTACACCAAGTCTGAGATAAACAAGAAGCTCCTGAATGCTCTCCCAAAGTCATGGGACATGAATGTGGCTGTTATAAAGAAGACTAAAGATCTAAGCTGGCTCTCTCTTGCTGAAGTGATGGCAGTCATAAAGGCATGTGATATTGATGACAAGCAGCGGGAGATAAATCATGTGAACTCATACTCACCTGCAAACCTTGGGATCTCTTCTAACAATGCTCTTTCATCTCTCATTTTTCCTTCTACAGGTCAATCCTTTGCTGCTCAGCAAGCTCAGACTTAGTCTTTTTCCACTCCATCAGCTTCTTCTTTTCCTGCTGCATCAGCCATGCCTCTCTCTCAGAACCAATCATTCATGGCCGCTCAAGTTGCTACTTCCTCCAATGTGGCTTCCTCATCCAAAGGAAAGGAGGGTGATGAAAATCTCGCTCTTGCTTCAGGACTTTTTAACTGCTACAATGCACTTGTGGCTGGAGATCTTCCGCCCCAACTCTCATTTTCCGATCTCGATCAGATTCACCCTGAAGACGTAGAAGAGATAAATATAACCTGGCAGATTGCCATGGCAGTTTTCAGGGCGAAATAGTTTGCCAAGAAGACCGGAAAGAACACTTATGGGATGAGTGTTGAGAAGAAAGTTGGGTTCAGCAAGGGAAAGTTGTGTTGCTTTAATTGCCACGAGCCAGGGCATTTTGCTCGTGATTGTCCGCAACCAGATAGAAGATTGAATAATGACCGAACAATAGTTGCAGTTGAGAACAATCGAAGCGGTGCTCAGGTCAACAACAAGAAGGCCATGGTTGCGCAATCGTTTGACTGGGAGGATCAGATGGGGGCCCTAAACATTTCAGGACCTGAGAATGCTCTTTTGGCATAGGTTGGTGATGATGCTCCAACGGAGATTGTTGCAGCTGAAGATCAAATGATGGAGCTGCAGTTTGCGTTGATGGTATCTTCTTCTCATGAAAAAAATAAAAACGAGGTAAGTCTACCCTCATGCTCTCAAGCTTGTATTGATTATGTTAAAATTCTTCATGAGGAAATTGAGACACTAAGTATAGAAGTAGAGAACCTTACAATTCTTCATGAACATAATGACTTACTCAAAACGGAAGTAGAGGACCTTAGGTATGTAGGTTACCAACTTAGAAAAAGACAAAAACCTCCTAAGGCCCAATTGGAATCTAAAAGAAAATACTTTAGGAAAGTTCAGGAAGACTATAGTAATAAATGCGAAAATTATGACTACATAAAGAAACAGAACGCTGAATTAGTGGTTGAAATTGCATCATTACAGGGCAAATTTGAAACTGCTGATTTTGATTTTAGAAAATATGAAGTATCGAGTGAGGTAGTGTCCAATATGATAGACCACTGCATGCAATTTAAAAGAAATCAGTCAAAGGGTCTAGGGTATAATCAAGTGCCTCCTCTTTCAATCACTCATATCAGCTTCAACCCCTGTCCAAAGAAGAGATTGCTAATGAACCATTCATGATTTATGGGAAGCCATCTGGTTTTGTTTTGGGAGGATTTATTAATTTTGAAAGTACTAACACTTCTACTTCTCCTGCAGATCAATCCTTGAATCAGTCAAAGCACGAAGTTGAAGGATCTGTTTCTAAAAATAAAACTTAGTCTGAACCGGAAGTTTTAGTTTTAAAATAAAGACAATAATTTTTCTGATGTTGCTAGTGACAATATTTTTTGTGATGTTTCTACATCTTCTGATACTGCTTTGAATGGTTTTAAAGTGTCTGATATTGTTTTGAATGATGTGGTTGGAATTCTAATGTTTGTGATGATAATAATGAAAAATCACCAGTTTCACAAGTTTCTCCATCTAAAGCACCCTCACTTGTCTCACAACCTAATTCTTGTTCTTGCTCATGTGAGAGAAGCAAGGGTGTTGGTATGGAAAACAAATCTGAACAATGTAGTACAAGCTTTAACAATAACAAACAGATTTGTTTCAATTGTGGTATTGGTGGTCATATAGCTAGAAATTGTTCAAATCAAATGTTTGTACATTTTGAGTCACCAAGAGGAGAGAACGAATTCAGATGAAAGTCTTTAACTAGAAAGTCCTCTAGAAATCGTTCTTGGAATGATGATTGGAAGGATGATCGGAATAGAAAAAGGGTTGGTTTTCAAAAGCATAAAAAGGTCTTTCATAACAAAGTCCCAAGCAGTTTGCAAAAACCGAACAAGGCTAAGCCAAGGTCGGTTTCGTCAAGAAGTAGAAATGGGTCTTCAACCAATTCTGGTAGAAAACCCATGTGCTCCAAGAAAACTAATAAAAATCCTATTTCAAAACCACTCGGGATTGTTAGACAACCTAATTATCAATGGTTGCCCCAAATAGCCTCCAATCCATCATCTGTGTCCTCTGAAAAATCATTAAATGATAATAGATCTGAAAAGGCATCGGGACAACCCAGGAAATTAATGACCTGGGTTCCCAAATCTAAATAAACCCGCACATTTTGCAGGGACAGTTGCGGGGGAATGTCGTCAGACCTTGGTTCGTCGACAGCGGCTGCTCCCGACATATGACAAGAGATATCGTCCAACTGCACGACATTCAATCTTTTAATGGGGGGTATATCTCCTTTGCGGGTGGAGAAAAATCACTCAACGGGGAACCGTCACAAATGGGGTGTTAAGTTTCGAGAATGTCAACTTTGCTCCCGAATTGAAGCATAGTTTCTTGAGTGTGTCTCAAATATGCGACAAAGGCTATTCTACACATTTCACCGAAAAGGAATGTAAGATTCTCAAGCCAGGCTTTGTCATCCCAGAAGAGTGGATTCTTGTGAAATCTAAAAGGGATGGGAATGCTTACATCATAGATATGAATAGCAATCTTCCAGAACAAGTTACGTGCCTCTTTTCAAAGATTTCCGAACAAAATGCAATGTTATGGCACTGAAGACTCGGCCATGCTAACGCCAAGCACTTGAATCGTCTTGCAAAGAATGAGATGGTCCGTGGTTTACCTGTCAAGGACTTTATCACTTTTGAGAAGTGTGTGTCATGTGCGCAAGGTAATCATAGAAAACCACACCTGCCAAAACAGGTCAACTCAATTAATCAGGTGCTTCAATTGCTACATATGGATTTGCTTGGCCCAGTAAATGTTCTCAGCATTAACAGAAATTCCTATTGTCTGGTTGTGATTGATGAATTCTCTTGTTTTACATGGGTTTTCTTTCTATCCAACAAAGTTGGAGTTGCTGATCTAATCAAGAAATTCATTATATTGATTGAGAACCAAACTAACAACCGGGTGAAGGCGCTTCGTACCGACAACAGAACAGAGTTTAAGAATTCTGTACTCAATCATTTTTGCGCAGAAGAGGGTATTATGCGTTAATACAGCTCCGCTCACACACCCCAACAAAATGGTGTCGCTGAGAGGAGAAACATAAATTTAAAAGACGCTGCAAGGACGATGCTGTGTGACTCCAAACTACCAGTTTTCTTTTGAGCCGAGGCGATAAACACTACTTGCTACGTTCAGAATCGCGTGTTGATCAATAAAGCTCAAATGAAGACCCTATATGAGATTCTATAAGGTCATAAGCCTTCAGTCAGTCATTTCCGTGTATTTGGCTGACTTTGCACCCTTCTTCACTTAGAGACCAACCCGAAGTTTAATGCCAAAGCCGATGATTGTTACTTCGTAGGGTATGCTGCTCGCATAGCTTATAGGGTCTACAATAAGAAGACAAAGTAGGTTGTAGAATCTTATGACGTTTGCTGGTTGGAAGAAAATGAGATGGATGTTTGAGTAGGTCTGGATTGGTTGTTTGATTACACATCTCTTTTTTCAAATCCATAAATGTGTCTTCAGGTAACTCATCTGGTTCTGTCTCCGGTTCAAAGAATGTTTCTGAAGACGAAGATGAAGACATTGTCTATAGACCTCCAATGGTATCCTCTTCACAACCTGAGGGGGAGATTCCTGCTTCGCATGAGGGGGAGTCATTCGCTTCGCCTGAGGGGGAGTCATCTGCACATCCTGATAGTCCAAAATCTCCAGTTCAGAATGATACTCCTGATGCTGAAACTACACCACTAACTCCTATAGAAAGAGAGTTCATGTCTAAAGATGCTTCCGCTGCTACTTCAACTTTTATGGAGCTACTCTTTCCTAAAGAATTTTCAAATGAGTTTGTGGCAGAGTCGTCTGGTGCGGCTCAATCAGCAAATGAAGGAGGTGTCAATATTCACAATCTTCCCATCTCGCTTAATGATCTCAACCAGGAAATACCCTCAACGATTCAACGTGATCATCTGATCGACAACATCATTGGTCAGCTAGGTGACGGCGTTAAAACCATAAGTCAGAGTGGAGATGTCAATACTTGTCTTTACTCTTGCTTTATCTCTCAAATAGAGCCCAAGAATTTTGAAATGGCTTTGAATGAGCCCAGCTGGGTAGATGCAATGCATGAAGAATTACATTAATTTGAGAAACTCGGGGTTTGGAAGTTGGTTGAGTTGCCAAAGGGCAAAAAGTCTCTTAACACACGATGGGTCTATCGAAACAAGCATGATGATTCAGGGGTTATAGTGCGAAATAAAGCTAGATTCGTGGTTCGCGGGTATCGACAAGTCGAGGGTCTTGACTACACTGAAGTTTATGCTCCCGTAGCTCGCTTGGAGGCTATTCGTATCTTCCTTGCATATGCCTCTTACATGAACTTCACCATTTACAAGATGGACGTCAAGAATGCCTTCTTGTATGGCAAGGTGAAGGAAGAAATCTACGTTGATCAACCCCCTGGGTTTTTTGACTCGAAGTTTCCTAATCATGTCTACAAGTTGGACAAGGCATTGTATGGGTTACATCAAGCTCCACGAGTGTGGTATGCGACTCTAACAAAGCATTTGCTCGAGTATGGATACTCTCGTGGCACTATCGATCAAACTTTGTTTATCAAGCATGTCGGTAATGATCAGATTCTGGTTTAAATATATGTTGACGACATTATCTTTGGGTCGACCACTCCACAGCTTTGCAAAGAATTCGAAGGCATAATGAAAACGAGGTTTGAAATGAGTTCATTGGGGGAAATGACCATGTTTTGGGGCTTCAGGTCAAACAAAATTCAACCGGAATCCTGGTACATCAAGCCAAGTATGTGGAGGATATTCTTGAGAAGTTCGGGTTTCACGACGCCAAATCTGCATCAACGCCAATGGCTGAAAGACCTATTCTGACTCCAGATCCTGATGGCGAATCTGTAGATCAGACACACTACAGATCAATGATCAGATCGTTGATGTATCTTATTGCAAGCCGACCTGACATCATGTTTGCAGTTTCTCAATGCGCACGTTATCAGGCTAATCCTAAACTTTCACATCTTATTGTTGTCAAAAGAGTTTTATGGTATATCAAAGGTAGCCCAAAATTAGGTCTTTGGTATCTGAAGAGTTCTGAATTTGATTTGTATGCTTTTGCTGACAGTAATTATGGTGGATGTGAGTTTGACAGGAAATCTACGTCAGGAGGGTGTCAATATCTTGGTGACAGACTGGTGTCATGGCAGTGCAAGAAGCAACACACTGTCTCAACCTCAACAACAGAGGCGGAATATGTTGTTGCATCTGTCTGTTGTTCTCAAGTTATATGGATCCAACATCAGCTGTTGGACTACGATTTGAATTACTTAGAAACCCCCATTTACTGTGATAATGAGGTTGCAATTCAAATTGCCAAAAATCCAGTCCAACATTCTAAAACCAAGCACATCGATATTAAAATTCAGTTCATCAGAGACTGTTATGAACGTTCACTAATCCGGCTGGAACAGGTTCCCACTGCTCATAATGTGGCGGATTTGTTCACTAAGCCTTTTAACAAAGCTCGTTTCGATGTGCTTGTGGGATTTCTGAAAATGATTCGTTTTGAGGATTAAGTTTTTCTGTTTTTATTTTTCTTAATTCTTCGTATTTTTTTAAATTTGTTCTTGTTTCTCTAATTAGGTTAATTTAAATTTGCGCATTTTATTTTTGTTTATTTTTATTCTCTCCCATGCACAAACTTAGGCGGAGAAATAATCAAAAATCCAAAAACAATAAGAATTTCAAAAATCCAAAAACAATAAAAAATCCAGAAAATTAAAAATATTGCTGACAGTCTTGTTTGCAGGTGTTGTGACGGGAAATGAAATTAGCAAGTGATAACGGGCAATCTGAATCTGCGTAACGTACCTAAGTTGAATCGTTTACGCTCTGTGCTTGATGCGCTAGTAGGCACGAAAGATTTTAAATAGACTTGACTAGGAAAAGTTACAACTTAAGGAATTCAAAGACTTGACAAACATTGACCTAGTTATATCCGTTTAGCCTGACAATACGACGCTCGGATAGGTTGAGCAAGGAGATATATTGTTGGAATAGTGTCTAAGGCTGTAACTATATCCGGTTGTGCATGGTCCTTTTGGGTTGCCTTCACCATAGCAACTTGATAGGATGATTTATTAAGAGAGAATAAATATTATTAATATATTATGAGAATAATATAATGAATAATATATTTGTTATTTGATTAATATAAGTCATAGAATTAATTAGAATTAATTTGGTGACTTAAAGAGATTAATTAAATAAAGGGGTATAAACTGTCAATTGTTTGATAGTTAAGCTTTAGACTGTAAATCCATTTGGATATACTATGGACGGATTCTAAGAGGATTAGGATAGCTAAAATCGTCCATTAGAGATATCTAGGAATGGATTTGGATAGCCTTAAGAGAAGATTATCCAATTAGGGTTTAGGTTGTAACCCTTAAGGAGTCTACAAGTATAAATAGACCCCATGGCTGATGGAATTCGACACTTGACCTAAAGTAAGGAACCTCTGGTCGAAATTCCTCCCCTCTCCTCTCTCCCAAATCATCCTCTTTGCTTTGGTGTTTGTAAGCCATTAGAGGAGTGACATTTGTGACTCTAGAAGCTCCAAGACCTCAAGATCAACAAGGAACTCAAAGATATGATTCTAGATCTGTTTCAATGTTCTTATTTAACCTAATTAGTAATTAGAAGTCTTGGATTCAAAGCATGTTTATTAGAAAGCCTAGATCCAAGCATTAGGGTTTTGCATGCGCACATAGGAAAGTTCTTATGGCTAAAACCCATCAGTGGTATCAGAGCCTAGCTTGGTTTTCTGTAAATTGTTGCTTGATTAACTGAAACAAACCTGCAAAATTCGATTTTTGGTTTCTGAGTCATGGACTCGGCGAGTCTCAAAGTGGACTCGGCGAGTAGGCCTGACTCGGCGAGTCCCTTTGTGCACTCGGCGAGTTCAGGCGTCAGGAATGGCTAGATTCGGGATTTCTTTGTGTTTATCTTATCTTAACTTACCATAAACTAATTAGATCAATATTAATTCGTTTTTCTGATAAATATAACTATTATCTTGATCTAGTTAAAGGTAATTATCAACTAATTAAATATTTGATTTCCTTATATGATAATTAATTAATTATTTTGATTATTTTGGTAATTATCTTAAAAAGAAATCTTGAATAAATCAAATATAGATAATTAGGATATTAATTGTTAATTGGAATTATTTGTTATTTGATCCTTCATGTTTTAAATGTTTAAAACCTACCCTCTTGTTTTGAAATTTACTTTTGTGATTAAAAGTTTTATTTTAGACAACTTAAATTTCAAACCCTAGATTTTAAAAGTTTTAAAATACAACCCTATACTAATATGATATTACTAGAATAATATATATATATATGTATAACTAAATGCTAGTCTTACCGTTAGTAGGCCTCATTCACGAAGCCGATCTATAAGGTGGGTATAAGGTTGCGGCCTATAAAATGGCGCTTAATGGGTGTACACTCACACCTACCGCTTGCTTGATTGGTGGAGGGTCGTTAGCCGAACGGGTAGGATAGGGCAACCTCATCCTCTCATTAAAAGTATAATAAGAAATATAAAGTAACTACACATTTTTTAAAATTTCCCAATCCTAGTTACTTTAGGAAAAGTGAATTGATGCAATCCCATGAAATTACACTTTGCACCTTGCTAAGATGTTAGTGGAGCGTGTGTGGTTTATCGGCACACTAATTGGTTCTAAGCGAAGGTGGCAAAGGGTGATTCATTGTATATCATAGTTCGATGGAGCGTGTGTGGTTTACCGGCACATCGAATAGGTGATCGTTACAATGAAGGCACCATGTGAATTTGCATGGTAATTCACACCCGCTTTGTGATCCTCGGCATCCCAGTCACAAACAAGAGGGGCATATCGAGATTTAAACATGCCATTGAATATTTTCAATGAATCTCATCCGAACCTAGGAATTCTCAAAAACACTTAGGACTAATAGTTTAAGTTTCGTGATGGAGAATTAGTGAATCGTCATTCACTTACCTTCAATTTATTTGCATGTTAGATTACGGCATCCCTTTTCTAGTATGTAAATGTTATTGTTGGATCCTAGCCCTAATTTTTCTTATTGGGTGATAATTAGGGATTCTTATTCTAATCTATCTTTGTCCTTTTCTAATTGTAGATGTCGAACGCAAACAACGCTGCTGCTAGTTCTTTCACATTGATGAGCCTTTGCCAAAAGGTCACCTTCGATGGAACGAACTTTAGCGAATGGATAAGATACATTCGCACCATTGCTCGCTATGAGGACAAAGAGTATGTCCTTGATGAGAAGCTCGAGAAAATCAACACCGAAATCGCTACTCCAGCCGAAATCACCGCCTTTGAAACTCATGAGTGAGATGCAACGAAGGTACATTGCATCATGATCGCCACCATGAACTCCGAATTCCAAAAGTCCTACGAGGACATGTACCCGTACGAGATGCACCAAGACTTATTGGAGAGGTACCACCAAAACGCGAGACAAGAGAGGTACGAGATTTTCACTAACATGATTTCCGCGAAGATGGGTCATGGAGAATCTCTTACCGTGCACTTGCAAAAGATGCAAAGGTATGTCGACCGCCTTCGCAAGTTAAATGTTGACTTCGGTGAGGACTTGGCGATCGACATGGTGCTTCACTCTTTACCTCCGATGTACAACCAATTTAGGATGACCTACCACATGAACAAAGAAGAGGTCACCCTAAGCAAGCTCCAAGGTCTCTTGAGGGTTGCTGAGAGCAACTTCAAGGACAAGTCTGTTGCACCCACTCCCAATCCGCCCGCTGCTCCTGTCTTGGCTATTGGACAAGGGAAAGGAAAGAAGAGGAAAGCTTCATCGAAGAACTATCGCAAGGTGAAAGCCCGAAATGGTGCCTCTTCTAGTGGGACCAAAGTTGATCCTGCTAAGCCCTGCTCTAACCCAAAGGAGGCAGAGTGCCACCACTGCCACAAGATAGGACATTGGAAGAGAAGCTGCCCGGATTACCTGCAAGCAATCAAAGAAGGAAAGATCAAGCCATCTTTCGCAGGTATATATACAATCAAATCTAACGATTCTAATCATGCTATTTCTTGGGTTCTTGATACCGGTTGTGGTTATCACATTTGTTCTAATGTGCAGGGACTAAGAAGAAGTAGGGATGTGGAGCAAGGAAGGATCAATCTAATCATGGGGAACAGAAGATCGTCGCCTGTGACCAAGATTGGAGTGTATTCCTTAGTGCTTAGGAATAGTTTAGTTTTAGATTTGAACAATTGTTGCTATTCGCCAGAAATGGCAAGAAACATCATTTCATTTCATGGTTTATATAGACAAGGATTTAGATTTTCTTTTAATAATGAGAATGGTTCTATTTTGGCTTATCTAAATGGTGTCTTTTACTTTGAAGCTATACCATGTAATGGAATATATGAAACCGTTATGATTGTTGATAACTTAGGAAATGATGTTTTGAATATTGATTCTTCCACTAGTATGGATAAAGCATCCTTGTGGCATTGTCGTCTTGGACATGTCAACAAGAAACGCATAGCCCAACTCCAAAAGGATGGAGTGTTGGAGTCATTCGACCTTAGGGAAGATGACACATGCGAGTCTTGTTTGCTTGGAAAGATGACTAAGTCGCCCTTCACGAGCACTTGTGAAAGGGGCGAGGGTCTGTTGGACCTAATACATACCGATGTGTGTGGACCGTTTAGATCAACCACGAAGGATGGGAACCGCTTCTATGTGACTTTTACCGATGACTATAGTAGATATGGGTATATCTACTTAATCAAGCAAAAGTCAGACACCTTTGAAAAGTTCAAAGAGTTCAAGAATGAAGTGGAGAATCAATTGGGCAGGAAAATCAAGATGCTTCGATCCGATCGAGGAGGAGAGTACCTAAGTCTTGAATTCCACGATTATCTCAAGGAGTGTGGAATAGTTTCGCAATTGATGCCTCCTAGGACACCGCAGTTGAATGGTGTGGCAGAAAGGCGTAATCGAACCTTATTGGATATGGTTCGCTCTATGATGAGTCGTGCTTCACTACCAATCTCTTTTTGGGGGTATGCCTTAGAGACTGCCACCCATATCCTTAACCGAGTCCCTACTAAGAAGGTTGCCAAAACACCTCACGAGATGTGGACAGGGAAAGCTCCCTCGTTGGCACATATCAAGGTTTGGGGTTGCGAGGCTTTCGTAAGACGAGATACTCACGACAAGCTTGAACCTCGAAGTGAGCGATGTATTTTCATCGGCTACCCGCAGACATCCTTTGGATATCTCTTCTATAGACCGAAGGACAATGTTGTCTTCGTTGCGAGGAGAGGAGTTTTCCGAGAGCGAGAACTCATAAGCCAAGGAGACAGTGGGAGGCAAATCGAACTTGAAGAGATACAAGAATCGATAGATGAAGGAACCTCTACCGCTGGCACTCAACCCGAGGAGGAAACTCCGGTTGAACCAATTGACGAATCCTTACCTCTTAGACGTTCCGATCGAATTAGAGTTCACCCCCAGTTTTATGGTTTTCATATTACTACCGAAGGGGACACGTATATTAGTGATGGTACACTAGTAAATCTTGATGAACCTAATAGCTATAAGGAAGCCATGGCAGGCCCGGAGTCTGTAAAATGGAAAGAGGCAATGGATAGCGAGATCCAATCCATGTATGATAACCAAGTTTGGAATTTGGTTGATTACGTGCCCGGACGTAAGACCGTTGGGTGCAAATGGATCTTCAAGAAGAAGACCGACGTGGATGGGAACGTACACACATATAAAGCGCGATTGGTCGCGAAGGGCTTTACTCAAACTCCCGGAGTTGACTATGATGAGACCTTCTCACCAGTTGCGAAGATTAAATCTATTAGAGTGATGTTAGCAATTGCCGCATTTCATGATTATGAGATTTGGCAAATGGATGTCAAGACCGCTTTCCTTAACGGAAAGTTGGCTGAGGATGTTTACATGGCTCAGCCAGAGGGGTTTGTGGATCCGAAGCATCCGAATAGAGTGTGTAAGCTTGAGAAGTCCATTTATGGACTTAAGCAAGCATCTCGCAGATGGAATCTTTGTTTCGATGAGAAAGTCAAGGAGTTTGGTTTTGTACGAAGCGAAGACGAATCTTGTGTATATGTCAAAGCCAGTGGGAGTATAGTAAGCTTCCTCGTTCTATATGTTGATGACATATTACTCATAGGAAACGACATCCCGACTCTGCAGGAGGTAAAATCCTGGCTCGGGAAGTGCTTCGCTATGAAGGACCTCGGAGAGGCTTCTTACATTTTGGGAATAAGGATAGTAAGAGAAAGAAGTAAGAGACTAATTGGACTTAGTCAGAACACTTACTTAGAAAAGGTACTAAAACGTTTTAGTATGGAAAACTCAAAGAAGGGAGAACTACCGATACAAAATAATGCCAAATTGAGTAAGACTCAAAGTCCGAGTACCGATGCTGAGATAGCAGAAATGAGCCGAGTACCATACGCTTCCGCAGTTGGCTCAATCATGTACGCTATGACTTGTACTCGCCCTGATGTAGCCTTCGCTTTGAGCATGGTTAGCAGATATCAAGGGAATCCTGGCAAAGCCCATTGGATTGCGGTGAAGAATATCCTTAAGTACCTTCGGAGGACGAAGGAATGGTTCTTAGTCCTCGGAGGGAGTGATGACTTGAAGGTGCGAGGGTATAGTGACGCCAGTTTTCAGACCGACAGGGACAACTACCGTTCGCAGTCAGGCTGGGTCTTTACCCTAAATGGAGGAGCAGTGACATGGAAAAGTTCCAAGCAGGAAACCGTAGCTGATTCAACGAGCGAATCAGAGTACATTGCAGCGAGCGAAGCGTCGAAGGAGGCAATATGGCTAAAGAACTTCATCGGTGATCTTGGAGTCGTACCTGTCATAAAGGAGCCCATGGAAATTTTCTGTGATAACGAAGGAGCAGTTGCCTTGACCAAGGAACCGAGGGATCATGGTAGATCAAGACATATCGACAGAAAATATCACTTCATCAGACATCGTGTAGAAGAAGGACAACTCGTAGTGAAGAGGATATCATCAGAAGATAACCCAGCAGATCCGCTTACGAAGGGACTGAGTATGGTTAAGCACTTACAGCATGCTAGGAGTATTGGGCTGAAGGATGATATTAGTATAGATTAGATAGTATTAGAAACGTGTAATAGATAAATGTAATTGACATTTGATGATTAAATAAAGGATTTTTATTTATGAGTAATGTTACTATCTTATGTTAATTGTTTAGCTATTGTTTCACTTTGCATGTTTTGACTTCCAGAATAATTGAGTTTATTAGGAATAATCGAATTATTCAAATGGTCCACAATCGTTCATATGTTGGGAGTAGATATGAATGAAGGTTGTCATGAATTGGTTTGTAGAATGTCTAAATGGTGTTAGACATAGCAAAGGATTGCTGCAACGTTCATGAGTGCTTATGAACTAGTTTTGAGCATTGGAATAAACCCGCGCTTGCTGGAATCACCTTATGGAATACGATATAAAAGGTGATCGCAAGACGATAATATCATATAGTCTTAAAACCTAGATATATGGTTTATTATTTGTTAATTGATTGTACATTGATAATACGAAAACGCATCAGTAACTTGGTGTTATAAAACGTATTGTTGTGTATAGTTGGTTAATGAATAAGTAAATGCATATAAGTCGAAGTTTATCTGTAACTTTTATCTAAGAAGGTAAAAGCGATATCTCGGCCGCTCGATGATTTGATTTGACTTATGTGTCGGGCCCGGTCAGAACTGAATTGATGTGTTCGATTAAGTTCTATGTCAAATAAATCAGAGATCGAGAAACCTAAATGCTTGACTAACCATTCCATAGGATTGTCAGCATGATATCTAACAGAGGACTGTACGTTCCCTTATCTAAAGGACAAGATTGATTAGATCAGAGTTGACAGCGTCTTTGAGAGCTACGATTGCAAACCGAATTGTACTTGTATAGTTACTAGACTTATCCAAGTGGGAGACTGTTGGAATAGTGTCTAAGGCTGTAACTATATCCGGTTGTGCATGGTCTTTTTGGGTTGCCTTCACCATAGCAACTTGATAGGATGATTTATTAAGAGAGAATAAATATTATTAATATATTATGAGAATAATATAATGAATAATATATTTGTTATTTGATTAATATAAGTCATAGAATTAATTAGAATTAATTTGGTGACTTAAAGAGATTAATTAAATAAAGGGGTATAAACTGTCAATTGTTTGATAGTTAAGCTTTAGACTGCAAATCCATTTGGATATACTATGGACGGATTCTAAGAGGATTAGGATAGCTAAAATCTTCCATTAGAGATATCTAGGAATGGATTTCGATAGCCTTAAGAGAAGATTATCCAATTAGGGTTTAGGTTGTAACCCTTAAGGAGTCTACAAGTATAAATAGACCCCATGGCTGATGGAATTCGACACTTGACCTAAAGTAAGGAACCTCTGGTCGAAATTCCTCCCCTCTCCTCTCTCCCAAATCATCCTCTTTGCTTTGGTGTTTGTAAGCCATTAGAGGAGTGACATTTGTGACTCTAGAAGCTCCAAGACCTCAAGATCAACAAGGAACTCAAAGGTATGATTCTAGATCTGTTTCAATGTTCTTATTTAACCTAATTAGTAATTAGAAGTCTTGGATTCAAAGCATGTTTATTAGAAAGCCTAGATCCAAGCATTAGGGTTTTGCATGCGCACATAGGAAAGTTCTTATGGCTAAAACCCATCATATACATGGGAATCTACTAGTCACACTAAAGAACCTGTATCTAGAACTGTGGATTCACTTTTCCTCGATGTGCGGATTCTATCCTTAATTTCGGTTTTGATGGGGTGACTAGGGAATTCCGGTAAATTAGGTCTGTAGAACGTTATTTTCTTTCTTTCTATATGTTAGTCATATGTTGCCTCCTCTGCGTGATCGAGAGATCCGACCTGGACTGTAACATATGCAATTCTATCTCACTGCATCTTCTCTCTATGCAATTCTTTCTATCTGTTAGCCATATACTGTCTCCTTTGCGTGACTCATAATCCGACCTGGTACACAGTATATTCACCATTCTCTTCTAAATCCCTTTAAAACTCCAGTCAGTCATATGTTTCATCCTCTACTGTTTCATCTAAACACCCATGGTTTTGGGTTTCTTTTTTTTCGGCGTTTGATTACTAATTCATGCATTTTGACTAGTATATTGTACCTAATTCATGGCTATTTTGACATAAATCCTAAATTTTGGCTAAAAAGTGAGAAGTCATTAATGAATTTTGTTAAATTAGTAATTTTCTCAAATAATTATGCAACTAATAGGTCTAACATTTAACAAATATAATCCACCAAGTAGTAGGTCTAACAACAATTTTTTTTGTTTTATTATATAATTATTAAAATAATTATACAACTTGTAGGTTGACATCAAACAAAAATTGTACAACTAGTTTTTATTTGCAGGTTTGTATTTGGTTTTGGTTGTAATTTTTGTTTACAAATTTTGCTTTGGTTTTCATTTCATTTCACTTTGTTGCAGGAATGGACTGATTATATTGATGGGTTTTAAACAAACAATCCTATGTGTGCATGCAACCCTAGAGTTGGATCTATGTTTTCACTATTAGTTAAACTTTATGAACACAAAAAGAAACCTGGCATGCTACTACTATTTTCGAAATCCACATAAAAGAATATAATACTTACATTTTGTTATTATATAGTAATAACAACTAGTTCCTTGAAACTCCTTAGCTTTGAAAGCAAGTACCACAAGTGTAGTACCTCTAATGGCTCACAAACACCAAGAGCAAGAGGATGACTTAGGAGAAAGGAGAAACACCAAAAAACGCCTAGAAACCCTAAGGAAACTCTTGGCCACGTTTTTGGTGCTCTAGGGGTCCTTAAATGGTGAGGCTATTAGGGTTATCAAACAAGGAAACCCTAATTTGACTGGTTAGTCCCTAAGTAGCCCCATGGACTCCCTTCTTAGAGCCTTGGACGATTTCTAATGGGTTTCCCCATAAAATCCGTCCACCCCTCTAATATGGAGTCCATTAGCCCAATATTCAACTATCACACAATTGACAATTCTAGTCCCCTTTATTTAATTAATGTCTTTTAGCCACAAAATTAATTCTTATTAATTCTTGACTATTATTAATTAAACAATATGATTTCTCTTTTAATATATTATTCATATAATATATTAATAAATCATAATTAATCCTCTTTCACCATAAATCATCCTATCAACTTGCCTTGGTGAAGGCAACCCAAAAGGACCATGCACAATCGGATCAAGTACATACCAAAATAGTTATGGACTTAGACACTAATCCAACAGTCTCCCACTTGGATAAGTCTAATAACTATTATGCGTATGACTTCAGATCCTGATTAGCAATCGTAGCTTTCAAAAGCCGTTGTCAACTCTGATCTTTTCAGAAGCGTTTCCTTTAGATAAAGGATCATATAATCCTTCATTCTTAAGATATCGTATAGACATAAGACATAAATTTTAATCATTCTCTCTATACTATTTCCCGACTTCCGATTTATGGCGACTGACAACAGACTACAATTGAACACATCAACTTAGTCTCGGCTTGGCCAAGCGCTTAGGTGCCATCACTAAATCATCGAGGGGCCCACAGATATCGCTTTTATCCCACTATGGGTAAAAGGAATGGATAAACTTCGACTCATATGCTCGCTTGCATTCACTCATCAAATCACACACAACAATAAGTTTTATAACACCAAGTTACTAGTGTGTTTACTTATCATCAATGTGCAACTGACCAACAAATCACAACTCACACGTCTCGGTTTCAAGAATATACAATATTATCCACACACAATCACTCGTGATAAAATCCATGAAGTGATTCTTGTGAGTGTGGGTTTAATCCAATGCTCAAAATCATATTCATAAGCACTCTTGAACGTTGCAGCAACCTTTGCTATGTCTAATACACCTTAGACAATCTACAAACCAATTCATGACAGTCTTCATTCATACCTACTTCCAACATATGAACGACTGTGGACCATTCGAATAATTTTGATTATTCTGAAATAATTAATTATTCAGGAAGTCAAAACATGCAAAGTGAAACACAAGAATAATACTAATCCTATATGGTCCCAAACCTTTGAGTATAAATAAAACACCTTTTATTCATCACCATATCGATTACTCATTATTTTTTGTTTCGGTTAATTAACTTATTACTTGAATTATTACTACAATTGTCCCATGCTCTTAGCATGCACACAATGTTTACCTATGGTCCTTACATTGTGAAATAGATCAAATGAACACATTTCCAATCATACTCATTTCACAACTCCCAATCCTTATCATTAGTGTAAGAATATCAAATTCTTGCCACTTATAGAATATGTTATATTCTAACGTTTCATGCAACGATCCTTTCGTAATGTCACTGCACTAAAGTCACAATGACTATTGCCAATGAAATTACAAAGTCCTTTATTGGAGATTGTTACAAGACAATTCCATAGACATGATGTCTCTCACTCAAAGTACATTCCTTTGAACATCCTTTTGCATAAAATTTTCTAATCTAAACATAGACTCTCAATATCCAACTCCCAATATGGAAACATTTCCATATTTTCCATATGACAACTCATTCTTAATAGAATCTTATCTATTCATAATAATGTCGATATGGTCCATCCAATACCATACTTCCAACTACTCACAAGCGACCAATCCTCAGCGAACTTTGGATCGTCCTTTGATAGCTGTTTAATTATCTTAGTCAAAACCGATTCTTGTCCTTTCTCCCTCTTCATGCGCTAGACATTTGGAAAATTTTAGAATGGTCAAATATTATAGCACTTGCAATCGATCCTATAACCGAAGCGTATGGGACACGTGATGGGTTTTAGCCATAAGAACTTTCCTATGTGCGCATGCAAAACCCTAATGCTTGGATCTAGGCTTTCTAATTAAACATGCTTTGAATCCAAGACTTCTAATGACTAATTAGGTATAAGAACAATACAAAATCAGATCTAGAAGTTTACCTTTGAATCTCTTGTTTGATCTTGTTTTCTTGGAGCTCTAGAGTCACAATTGTCACTCCTCTAATGGCTTACAAACACCAACTAGCAAAGAGGATGATTTAAGAGAGAGGATAGGGACTAGAAATCGGCCAGGGTTTCTTTTCTTTAGAAGAGATGCCGATTCCCCTTGCTCTAGGGGTCTATTTATACTTGTAGACTCCTAGGGTTTCACATTTAAACCCTAGCTGGATAATCTTTCCTTAAAGCAATCCAAATCCTTACCATAGATAAGCCTTGGACGATTTTGAGCTATCCCAAGCCCTAGAATCCGTCCAACCCTTATCCCTTAAGGATTTATAGTCTAAAGTGTAACTATCAAACAATTGACAGTTTATACCCTCTTATTTAATTAATCTCTTTAAGTCACTAAATTAATACTAATTAATCTATGACTTATATTAATCAAATAACAATATTATTATTCCTTATATTATTCTCATAATATATTGATAATATTTATTCTCTCATAATAAATCATCCTATCAAGTTGCTATGGTGAAGGCAACCTAAAAGGACCATGCACAATCGGGTCAAATACTTGCCTAATATAGTTGTAGCCTTAGACACTATTCCAACAGTCTCCCACTTGGATAAGTCTAGCAACTATATGCACAAGTACAATCCGATTTGCAATCATAGCTCTCAAAAACGCTGTCAAACTCTGATCTAATCAATCTTGTCCTTTAGATAAGGGATCGTACAGTCCTCTGTTAGATATCATGCTGACAATTCTATGGAATGATTAGTCAAGCATTTAGGTTTCTCGATCTCCAATTTATTCGACATAGAACTTAATCGAACACATCAATTCAGTTCTGACCGGGCCCGGCACATAAGTCAAATCAAATCATCGAGCGGCCAAGATATCGCTTTTACCCTCTTAGAATAAAAGTTACAGATAAACTTCGACTTATATGCATTTACTTATTCATTAATCAACTATACACAACAATGCGTTTTATAACACCGAGTTACTGATGCGTTTTCGCATTATCAATGTACAATCAATTAATAAATAACAAACGATATATCTAGGTTTTAAGACTATATGATATTATCGTCTTGCGATCACCCTTTTATATCATATTCCATAAGGTGATTCCAGCAAGCACGGGTCCGTTCCAATGCTCAAAACCAGTTCATAAGCACTCATGAACGTTGCAGCAACCCTTTGCTATGTCTAATACCATTTAGACAATCTACACACCAATTCATGACAATCTTCATTCATATCTACTTCCAACATGTGAACGATTGTGGACTATTTGAATAATTCGATTATTCTTAATAAACTCAATTATTCTGGAAGTTAAAACATGCAAAATGACACAATAGTTAAACAATTAAAATAAGACAGTAACATTACTCATAAATAATACTCCTTTATTTAATCATCAAATGTTAATTACATTTATCTATTACACGTTTCTAATACTATCTAATCTATGCTAACATCATCCTTCAGCCCAATACTCCTAGCATGCTGCAAGTGCTTGACCCTACTCAGTCCCTTCGTAAGCGGATCTGTTGGGTTATCTTCTGATGATATCCTCTTCACTACGAGTTGTCCTTCTTCTACACGATGTCTAATAAAATGATATTTTCTGTCGATATGTCGTGATCTACCATGATCTCTCGGTTCCTTGGTCAAGGCAACCGCTCCTTCGTTATCACAGAAAATCTCCATGGGCTCCTTTATGGCAGGTACAACTCCAAGATCACCGATGAAGTTCTTCAGCCATATTGCCTCCTTCGATGCTTCGCTCGCTGCAATGTACTCTGATTCACACGTTGAATCAGCCACAGTTTCCTGCTTGGAACTTTTCCAAGTCACTGCTCCTCCATTCAAGGTAAAGACCCAGCCCGACTGCGAATGGTAGCTGTCCCTGTCAGTCTGAAAGCTGGCGTCACTATACCCTCGCACCTTCAAGTCATCACTCCCTCCGAGGACTAAGAACCATTCCTTCGTCCTCCGAAGGTACTTAAGGATATTCTTCACCGCAATCCAATGGGCTCTGCCAGGATTCCCTTGATATCTGCTAACCATGCTCAAAGCAAAGGCTACATCAGGGCGAGTACAAGTCATAGCGTACATGATTGAGCCAACTGCGGAAGCGTATGGTACTCGGCTCATTTATGTTATTTCAGCTTCGGTACTCGGATTTTGAGTCTTACTCAACTTGGCATTATTTTGTATCGGTAGTTCTCCCTTCTTCGAGTTTTCCATACTAAAACGTTTTAGTACCTTCTCTAAGTAAGTGTTCTGACTAAGTCCTATTAGTCTCTTACTTCTTTCTCTCACTATCCTTATTCCCAAAATGTAAGAAGCCTCTCCAAGGTCCTTCATAGCGAATCACTTCCTGAGCCAGGACTTAACTTCCTGCAGAGTCGGGATGTCGTTTCCTATGAGTAATATGTCATCGACATATAGAACGAGGAATCTTACTATACTCCCACTGGCTTTGACATGTACACACGATTCATCTTCGCTTCGTATAAATCCAAACTCTTTGACTTTCTCTGATACCACTGATGGGTTTAACCATAAGAACTTTCCTATGTGCGCATGCAAAACCCTAATGCTTGGATCTAGGCTTTCTAATTAAACATGCTTTGAATCCAAGACTTCTAATGACTAATTAGGTATAACAACAATACAAAATCAGATCTAGAAGTTTACCTTTGAATCTCTTGTTTGATCTTGTTGTCTTGGAGCTCTAGAGTCACAATTGTCACTCCTCTAATGGCTTACAAACACCAACTAGCAAAGAGGATGATTTGAGAGAGAGGAGAGGGACTAGAAATCGGCCAGGGTTTCTTTTCTTTAGAAGAGATGCTGATTCCCCTTGCTCTAGGGGTCTATTTATACTTGTAGACTCCTAGGGTTTCACCTTTAAACCCTAGCTGGATAATCTTTCCTTAAAGCAATCCAAATCCTTACCATAGATAAGCCTTGGATGATTTTGAGCTATCCCAAGCCCTAGAATCCGTCCAACCCTTATCCCTTAAGGATTTACAGTCTAAAGTGTAACTATCAAACAATTGACAGTTTATACCCTCTTATTTAATTAATCTCTTTAAGCCACCAAATTAATACTAATTAATCTATGACTTATATTAATCAAATAACAATATTATTATTCCTTGTATTATTCTCATAATATATTAATAATATTTATTCTCTCATAATAAATCATCCTATCAAGTTGCTATGGTGAAGGCAACCCAAAAGGACCATGCACAATCGGGTCAAATACTTGCATAATATAGTTGCAGCCTTAGACACTATTCCAACAACACGATGCATAATGTCTTACATAAAGATACGATACTCTATCAATCTTCTGACATAATATTTTATGTGTCACATTCTTACAATTCGAACTATGAAGAGGGATGTCGTAATCATAATCGAAATTTAAGAACACACTATGTATCCTTTGACTAAATTTATTAAATTTCTCAATCTAAGCTTTAGATTTTGAAATGAAGTATAATATTCTCTCCCTTAATTATAGCAAAACAACTTTTCAACCTTTACGACTTTCCCTGTCCACATCTCGTGAGGTGTTTTGGCAACCTTCTTAGTAGGGACTCGGTTAAGGATATGGGCGGCAGTCTCTAAGGCATACCCCCAAAAAGAGATAGGTAGTGAAGCACGACTCATCATAGAGCGAACCATATCCAATAAGGTTTGATTACGCCTTTCTGCCACACCATTCAATTGTGGTGTCCTAGGTGGCGTCAATTGTGAAACTATTCCACACTCCTTGAGATAATCGTGGAATTCAAGACTTAGGTACTCTCCCCCTCGATCGGATCGAAGCATCTTAACTTTCCTGCCCAATTGATTCTCCACTTCATTCTTGAACTCTTTGAACTTTTCAAAAGTTTCTGACTTTTGCTTGATTAAATAGATATACCCATATCTACTATAGTCATCGGTAAAAGTCACGTAGAAGCGGTTCCCATCCTTCGTGGTTGATCTAAACGGTCCACATACATCGGTATGTATTAGGTCCAATAGACCCTCACCCCTTTCGCAAGAACCAGCGAAGGGTGTCTTAGTCATCTTTCCAAGCAAACAAGACTCGCATGTGTCATCTTCCCTAAGGTCGAATGACTCGAACACTCCATTCTTTTGGAGTTGGGCTATGCGCTTCTTGTTGACATGTCCAAGACGACAATGCCACAAGGATGCTCTGTCCATACTATTGGAAGAATCTATGTTCAAAACATCATTTCCTAAGTTATCAACAATCATAACAGTTTCATAAATTCCATTACACGGTATTGCTTCAAAATAAAAAACACCATTTAGATAAGCTAAAATAGAACCATTCTCATTATTAAAAGAAAATCTAAAACCTTGTCTAAACAATCCATGAAATGAAATGATGTTTCTAGCCATTTCTAGCGAATAGCAACAATTGTTCAAATCTAAACTTAAACCATTCCTAAGCACTAAAGAATACACTCCAATCTTGGTCACAGGCGACGATCTTCTATTCCCCATGATTAGATTTATGCTTCCAGCCTCCACATCCCTATTTCTTCTTAGTCCCTGCACATTAGAACAAATGTGGTAACCACAACCGGTATCAAGAACCCAAGAAATAGCATGAGATGAATCATTAGATTTAATTGTGTATATACTTGCGAAAGACGACTTGATCTTTCCTTCCTTGATGGCTTGTAGGTACTCTGGGCAGCTTCTCTTCCAATGTCCTATCTTGTGGCAATGGTGGCACTCTGCCTCCTTTGGGTTAGGGCAGGGCTTGGCAGGATCAACTTTGGTCCCACTAGAAGAGGCACCATCTCGGGCTTTAACCTTACGATAGTTCTTAGACGAAGCCTTCCTCTTCTTTCCCTTTCCTTGTCCAATAGCCAAGACAGGAGCAGCGGGTGGATTGGGAGTTGGTGCAGCAGACTTGTCCTTGAAGTTGCTCTCAGCGACCTTCAAGAGACCTTGGAGTTTGCTTAGGTTGACCTCCTCTTTGTTCATGTGGTAGGTCATCCTAAATTGATTATAGCTTGGAGGCAAAGAGTGAAGCACCATATCGATCACTAAGTCTACCCCAAAGTCAACATTTAACTTGCGAAGACGGTCGACATACCTTTGCATCTTTTGCAGTTGCACGGTAAGAGACTCTCCATGACCCATCTTAGTGGAAATCATGTTAGTGAAAATCTCATAACGCTCTTGTCTCGCGTTTTGGTGGTATCTCTCCAATAAGTCTTGATGCATCTCGTACGGGTACATGTCCTCATAGGACTTTTGGAATTCAGAGTTCATAGTGGCTATCATGATGCAATGTACCTTCATTGCATCGCGTTCATGAGTTTCAAAAGTGGTCATTTCAGCCGGAGTAGCGATTTCAGGGTTAATTTTCTCAAGCTTCTCATCGAGGACATACTCCTTATCCTCATAGCGAGCAATGGTGCGAATGTATCTTATCCATTCGCTAAAGTTCGTCCCATCGAAAGTGACCTTTTGACAAAGGCTCATCAATGTGAAAGAACTAGCAGCAGCGTTGTTTGCGTTCGACATCTACAAATAGAAAGGACAAAGATAGATTAGAATATGAATCCCTAATTATCACCCAATAAGAAAAATTAGGGCTAGGATCCAACAACAATATTTACATATTAGAAAAGGGATGCCGTAATCCAACATGCAAATAATATAAAGGTAAGTGAATGACGATTCACTAATTCTCCACCATAAAAACATAACTTTAAGTCCTAAATGTATTGAGAATTCCTAGGTTCGGATGAGATTCATTGAAACTATTCAATGGCATGTTTAAATCTCGATATGCCCCTCTTGTTTGTGACTGGGATACCGAGGATCACAAAGCGGGTGTGAATTACCATGCAAATTCACATTGTGCCTTCATTGTAACGATCACTTATTTAATGTACCGGTAAACCACACACGCTCCATCGAACTATGATAAACAATGAATCTCCCTTTTCCACCTTTGCTTAGAACCAATTAGTGTGCCGGTAAACCACACACGCTCCACCAACTTCTTAGCAAGGGTGAAAAGTGTAATTTCATGGGATTGCATCAATTCACTTTTCATAAAGTAACTAAGATTGGGAAATTTTAAAACATGTAGTTACTTTGTATTTCATATTATACTTTTAATGAGAGGATGAGGTTGCCCTATCCTACCCGTTCGGCTAACGACCCTCCACCGATCAAGCAAGTGGTGGGTGTGAGTGTACACCCATTAAGCGCCATTTTATAGGCCGCAACCTTATACCCACCTTATAGATCGGCTTCGTGAATGAGGCCTACTAACGGTAAGACTAGCATTTTAGTTATACATACATACATATATATATATATATATATATATATATATATATATATATATATATATATATCTTGTAATATTATATTAGTATAGGGTTGTATTTTAAACTTTTAAAAATCTAGGGTATGAAATTTAAATTGTCTAAATTAAAACTTTTAATCACAAAACATAAATTTCAAAACTTGAGGACAAGTTTTAAACATTTAAAACATGGAGGATCAAATAACAAATAATTTTAATTAACAATTAATTCCATAATTATCCATATTTGATTTATTCAAGATTTCTTGTAAGATAATTACCAATTTAATCAAAATAATTAATTAATTATCATATAAGGAAATTAAATATTTTATTAGTTGATAAATATCTTTAATTAGATCAAGATTATAGTCATATATATCAACAAATCGGATTAGGGTTGATCTAATATGATAAAGGCAAGTTTCCATAAGATAAATACCAAAACATCCCGAATCTGGCCCTTCCTGACGCTCGGACTCGCCGAGTACCCATTCTGGACTCGCCGAGTCAGGCCATCTCGCCGAGTCCACTATGGGACTAGCCGAGTCCATGACTCAGAAACACAAAAATTGAATTTTGCAAATAAGATTCAAACAAACAAGTAACAATTTAATAGAAACCAATCTAGGCTTTGATACCACTGATGGGTTTTAGCCATAAGAACTTTCCTATGTGCGCATGCAAAACCCTAATGCTTGGATCTAGGCTTTCTAATTAAACATGCTTTGAATCCAAGACTTCTAATGACTAATTAGGTATAAGAACAATACAAAATCAGATCTAGAAGTTTACCTTTGAATCTCTTGTTTGATCTTGTTGTCTTGGAGCTCTAGAGTCACAATTGTCACTCCTCTAATGGCTTACAAACACCAACTAGCAAAGAGGATGATTTGAGAGAGAGGAGAGGGACTAGAAATCGGCCAGGGTTTCTTTTCTTTAGAAGAGATGTCGATTCCCCTTGCTCTAGAGGTCTATTTATACTTGTAGACTCCTAGGGTTTCACCTTTAAACCCTAGCTGGATAATCTTTCCTTAAAGCAATCCAAATCCTTACCATAGATAAGCCTTGGACGATTTTGAGCTATCCCAAGCCCTAGAATCCATCCAACCCTTATCCATTAAGGATTTACAGTTAAAGTGTAACTATCAAACAATTGACAGTTTATACCCTCTTATTTAATTAATCTCTTTAAGTCACCAAATTAATACTAATTAATCTATGAATTATATTAATCAAATAACAATATTATTATTCCTTATATTATTCTCATAATATATTAATAATATTTATTCTCTCATAATAAATCATCATATCAAGTTTTTATGGTGAAGGCAACCCAAAAGGACCATGCACAATCGGGTCAAATACTGGCCTAATATAGTTGCAGCCTTAGACACTATTCCAACAACACGATGCATAATGTCTTACATAAAGATACGATACTCTATCAATCTTCTGCCATAATATTTTATGTGTCACATTCTTACAATTCGAACTATGAAGAGGGATGTCGTAATCATAATCGAAATTTAAGAACACACTATGTATCCTTTGACTAAATTTATTAAAATTTCTCAATCTAAGCTTTAGATTTTGAAATGAAGTATAATATTCTCTCCCTTAATTATAGCAAAACAACTTTTCAACCTTTACGACTTTGCAAAGTATAACTCTTGGTTTCTATAATTAATATTGCTAACTTGAAATACTTGACTTAATACTCATACAAGAATAACATTTATGCTCCCACTATCATGATGATTATTATCATATAAGCATAATACTTATGCTCTCACTAGCTTTGACATGTATTCAGAAAACAGCTGAACTTCCAGAAAACAATACCTACTAAATTTCTTAAGTTCATATTTCTAATACCCAATTGCCAAATCTCACAATTCGAACTATGGAAAGGGATGTCGTAACCATAATCAAATTCGAGAATACAATTTTCACAATTGTTATCTTCTTAAAATCTCTCTTAGTGAAAGCATTTCCTCACAATCATTTTCATGAAGGAGGAAATTTTATGACACTTAGATTTTATGGTGTATGTGTTCCTATCCATGTAAATTTGTCAAAACCAAAGTTTGTGACAAATCCAAACTCATATGGACCAAACTCTCTTAATCTTGATTTCTTGCCTTATGGTAACACGAGTGCCCACCATGTCTTCCAAACAGTTTAGCAACATATCCTTACATATCAATGGACTTTCCATCAATCAAGGTGCTTTGTCTTTATGCATTCAAATGAGAACTCACAGAACCCACATGCATAATTAACTCAATTGGAATGGCACATAAACAAAATAATGTCAACACGATAGGTTATAAACCTCAAGTTGTGTGCTAGTGATGATTAATTAGGTTTATTCTTGATTTGTCCTCGAAAATTTTCAAGACCATCATTAAGACTCCCACTGACTCCTTGACATATAAGGTTCTCTTGTCAAGAAACTTTTTCTTGATAAACAAATATTCAAGAGTTGGTGTAGCTTTTATCAAGACAAAACACTTCACAAAATTGGTCCTAGTTGGTCTTTGTCTTATCCAAGACATCACAACTTCCCCATTTCAAATTTGCAAGAATAAGAAAACCTTTTTCCAAATTCCACATTTGATGAATGTTATAAACCTTCTTTAGACTTGTCACTCAATGTCACAATCTTAACTCTAAGACTTGTTTTTGGAACGAAGTATGATTGACTTCTTGATTTAACCATTTCTTTAATTCTCGATTCCTCTTCTCAGACATACAATTTCACTAAGACTCACTTAGATGATCAATTGAGATATGGTTCTTAATCATTAAGATCTATCATAAAACATAATAAAAGGTACTCTCCCTTCTTCTTAGAATAGAGAAACTTTTATCTTTTTGCCTACTTGATTCTTCTTATTCGTTCTGCTATTGATTGAAACTCTTTCAATCCTGAGAATTATACTCAATCTTATAAGTATAACCATATTCACTAAACTTTAGTAAATCATGACGAATATCTTTGTCACTCTTGTAGTAGACTTGATCAACATACGACCTAGTGTACTCGATCTCCTAGTCCTTCAATTGACACTTTGTCAAAGAATTAGTCTAAATTTCCCAAATGTGAAAGTTTTCATTCATCAT
Organism: Lactuca serriola; assembly: GCF_051521515.1. Classification (NCBI taxonomy): domain Eukaryota; kingdom Viridiplantae; phylum Streptophyta; class Magnoliopsida; order Asterales; family Asteraceae; genus Lactuca; species Lactuca serriola. The sequence goes on from NC_136414.1 coordinate 22,393,259, forward strand.
AAAATACTCACTACATGATTCCAAGTTTCTGTCCAATTGAAACTTGGGCGATGAAAAACTCTCCCTATTTGGTAAATTCTTGTTATTTCCACAAATAACATAATTAAGAATCAAATCCATTTTTGCTAATAATAGAAACCTTCAAACAACAATTTTTCATACACGCCATTTCTAGGATAAATAAATAATATAAAATCAAAATTTATTTTATTGCGGAAAAATTTGTCCTTACAATGCAATTCAATTGAAAAACTATGTTAATACATATTTCTTAGCAATCTATTCTAACTCCAAGTAGTAGCTCAAGAATCTAATCTTCAAGCAATGCGATCAAATCCGTTTCTTTACGATTAGATTCAGCTTACTTCTTCCCTTAAGCTTCCTCTCTTTTCTTCGATCCTACAAAACATCAAAATATAATCTCATCACATCATGTATTAAGAATCTAGAATAGGAACTTAAAAGAGTTAGTTAATGGATTTCACCTGAAGTAGAGCCATACGTTTTGACTCTCCCATCTCTTATATCTCTTAGGTAAATAGGGCAACTTCGTCTCCAATGCCCCTTATCTTGGCAATAAAAGTAAATGGATTCCTTTTGAATGGCACAAGGAACTATCTCAGAATTTACCTTTTCTGGATCTCCAATGTCACCATTTTCAATGTCCATTGAAGTTTGGGAGTTTGATTCACCAGACAAATTTGCTTGACCAGCTCGCCAAATCATCGCTGATTCAGCAGCTAGAAGCAAATAGGTGAGATCAATAAGGGTCACGTCGTGATCCATCATATAGTACTCTCTAACGAACTCACCATATGATTCAGGAAGCGACTGAAGAACCCAATCAACAACCAACTCACTTGAAATCTCGACACCCAACATCCTTAACCTATCAATGTGTGACTTCATCTCTAAGACGTGTGCACACACAGGTTTCCCATTTTCGTGTTTACTTGTCAAAAGGACTTGAGTGAGCTTGAACTTTTCAATCCTTCGAACTTGTGGGTTAGGGAGAACAATTGGAGGAGGTGGAGGAAGTGAAACATGATCTCTTGTTCCTCGATCATATCGTGGAACATCATCTTCATTTGGAAAGCTTGTTCCATGGGATTTGGGAAGACCATGATTGTTATAACTAGACATCTACAAAACGGGAGAAAATTCAAGTTAATTTGATTAGAATCCTTAATGTGACACCCAAATGAAACATCGAGGCTAGGATCCAACACAATGCTCTACAACCTAGAAGAGGGATGTCGTAATCTAGTTACAGAATATTTGAAGGTAGGTAAATGACGATTTACCAATTTCCACCATGAAAAAAGAAAAGGAAATTTAAGTTTCAAACGTATTGAAAACTCCTATATCTTTTGAGATTCATTGAACTTTTCAATGGCATGTTTAAATCTCGATATGCCCCTCGATTTGTGACTGGGATGCCGAGGATCACAAAACAGGGTGTGAATAACCATGCAAATGTACATGGTGCCCTCAATGTTACAGTCGCCTGTTCGATGTGCCGGTTAACCACACACGCTCCACCGAACTATGAAAAACATCGAGTCACCCTTGGCCACCTTTGCTTAGAACTCAATTAGTGTGCCGGTTAACCACACACGCTCCACTAACATTTTAGCAAGGGTACAAAGTGTAATTTCATGGAATTGCATCAATTCACTTTTTCCTAAAGTAACTAAGATTGGGAATTTTGTAAACATTTAGTTACTTTATTATTCATTATACTTTTAATGAGGAGAGGGTTTGCCCTATCCTACCCGTTCGGCTAACGACCCTCCACCAATCAAGGAAGCGGTGGGTGAGAGTGGACACCCATTAAACGGCCATTATATAGGTCATAACTTTATACCCCCCTTATAGATCGGCTTCGTGAATGAGGCCTACTAACGGTAAGACTAGCAGTTTAAGTTATACATATATGATATTAAACTTTTAATGTTATATATAGTATAAGGTGTATTTTACACTTTTAAAATACTAGGTGGTTTAAACTATTAATTATACCTTTAATTTAATTAGTCTTAAACCTTTTAATTTATGGCTTATTAGTTCTTTCTTTTAATTAAACTTGTAATTAAATCAATAAACCACAAGGGTGTAAATTTGAACCTTTCAAAATTAGGGTTTTAGAATTTAGACTTTCAAAAATTAAACTTTTAATTAAATTTTAAATTCCAAAACTTGAGGGCAAGTTTTGAAACTTTTTCAAAACATAAGCAAGAACATTCTAGATCAAATTAAAAATAATAATAATTAACCAATTAATTAGTAATTATCTAAATATGACCTAATTCAATTTCTTGCAAGATAATCTATCAAATAATTCAAATAAATCAAGTTTATCACATAAGGAAATGATTATCTAATTAATTTGACAATTATCTTTTAATTTGGTAAGGATATCTTTTAAATTAAACAATTAATTTAACCTAATCCCTTAAATCCCCTAGAATTCGAAATTATGGGATGGGATAATTCAAAATCTTTAATTACCAAATTCAAACATTTAAAGGATAATTACAAGATATGGCATTATCCAAATCCGTAAAATTTAGGATCTAATCTTGGGGAATGAGGGAATTTTGAAATCCAAGGGTTGGATAACCCTATATTTCGAAATCTTGGAGGCTAAGGAAAGGGTTTGGGAAACCCTAGTCAAATTTCGAAAATCAGGGTTCAAGAACCCTAATTTTTGAAAATTCATGCCTCCTAGGGTTTATTGGCCATAAACCCTAATATGTCAAGTTCATACATTTGAATAATGCTAATTAAAAACAAAAACCAATGGCTCTGATACCACTGATGGGTTTTATACAAAACAATCCTATGTTTGCATGCAACCCTAGAGTTGGATCTATGTTTTCACTATTAGTTATACAACTTTATGAACACAAAAAGAAACCTGGCATGCTACTACTATTTTCGAAATCCACATAAAAGAATATAATACATACCTTTTGTTATTATATAGTAATAACAACTAGTTCCTTGAAACTCCTTATCTTTGAAAGCAAGTACCACAAGTGTAGTACCTCTAATGGCTCACAAACATCAAGAGCAAGAGGATGACTTAGGAGAAGAGGAGAAGCACCCAAAAACGCCTAGAAAACCTAAGGAAACTCTTTTCCACGTTTTTGGTGCTCTAGGGGTCCTTAAATAGTGAGGCAATTAGGGTTATCAAACAAGGAAACCCTAATTTGACTGCTTAGGCCCTAAGCAGCCCATGGACTCCCTTCTTAGAGGCCTTGGACGATTTCTAATGGGTTTCCCCATAAAATTCGTCCACCCCTCTAATATGGAGTCCATTAGCCCAATATTCAACTATCACACAATTGACAATTCTAGTCCCCTTTATTTAATTAATGTCTTTTAGCCACAAAATTAATTCTTATTAATTCTTGACTATTATTAATTAAGCAATATGATTTCTCTTTTAATATATTATTCATATAATATATTAATAAATCATAATTAATCCTCTTTCTCCATAAATCATCCTATCAAGTTGCTTTGATGAAGGCAACCCAAAAGGACCATGCACAATCGGGTCAAGTACATACCAAAATAGTTATGGACTTAGACACTAATCCAACATATATATGTTTATCGGACATGATAGTAATGAACGAGTCATCTCATATATGAGTGTGGTGAGAGAAAGATTAGGTTTGAGATTTTCTCATATTATTTATTTTATATTTAATTTATATAATAATAAATAAATAAATAAATAAACTCTTGGATGTGGGACCCATATGTTTTTAATAATATTTTTTAATAAATAAATAAGAAATAAATAATTAACAGATTAAAAAAAAGATAATACAATCTTTTAGGTATATGAAGGACCAAACGTGCAACAAAAATACATTTTAGTGATCGTTCGAGTAAAAAAAACATTAAGATTAGAATAGATAGATTACCTCAAACCAAATGGATCATTCTTGTAATTTACTCTTAACACAATTTAAAATTGTGTCTAGGGAAATCATAAGTTATGGTCTATAAACAATAGAAAAGCCCATTTTTGTTTAAAACAAATAGTTTTATGTAAAATAAGATAAAAAGAAATAAACCCAATCTTTTTTTTTTTGGTATCAGAGGACATGCACGACTACAAAAGAGAAAAGAAACAGTAGGCATAAAAAAATATGTATAAATATAATAAATACATATAAAACACGTGTTTATAGATTTTTGTATTTTAAAATTTTTTTTTAAGCTTTTTTATTTATACGTATTATTACATATATGAAAAAAAAACGTATTTTAAAGTATAAAATATATAAATACAATTGTGTAGTCTTTTTTATATATAAAAAACATTTCCACTAAAAACTAAAGACAAACAACCAATGTTTTCAAATCATATCCAAGATAATCAGAGTATCAAGTCAATCTCTCAAAACATAGAACAATATGAGGATGTGTACAATCATGCATTCGACGTGTCCTTATCATTAGAAGTACCTGAAAACATTGAAATCAACAACTGTAAAGCAAGACTTGATGAGTTCCCCCACCCCACCCCCCCCCCCCACCAAAAAAAAAAAAAAAAAAACATCACACAACAATACATAAACAATGCATGTATACTGGGCCCACAATATAAAACTAAATTGCCCCTAGGTTTGTTGTCCTACGGCATAAAGTCGTACCGCCTCAACCCAACCGTACTATGTCGACATATGTAAACAAGAAATAAATGACCAACAGCTACAGGTAATCATTTAGATTTACCAATCAAACAGACCACTATAGCATAGCAACATTCTATACACAAGGGTACATAACACAATCTAGTAGGCTAGCATTGGTGCCTTCATCCCACAGGTATAGTGAGAAACTCACCTTGTAGTCTAAAAGATAAAAGTAATGATCACCAATCCGATAACCAGCTCTATAGGTCACCTACACATCAAACAATGACCATTCCACAAACTACAGCCCAAAATCCTATGTTTGACCTAAAGTCAAACTTGGTTAAAAAGTCAACGATTCGGTCAAAGTCAATACTCAAAAATTCATTCAGTTGGTCGCCACGTCGTAACCACTCTTTGGTCACATCGTGGTACAATAGAGAAAAAATAGTCGCAGATCATATTTCGTCACAACGTGACAACCAAAGTGTCACATCATGAGAAATGTTATGGGCAGCTTAATCCATTTAGTTGTTAATCCTTTTTGTGCACCAATCCGTACTTTCCAGAAGGATTTTATACTCCTAAAAGATAATAAAAATCGGTACTTTATAGATATACATGTCCAATGCATGTCTTGAACTTTATAGATATACATGCCCAATGCTAAGTCAAAAATGATGTCAAATAGGGTCAAGATCACATGCATGAGACCAAAACTCTATCAAACTTCAGATCCATCACATCTAACCACAAAGGGGCCCTGGGGATCCATAAAGTTTACCACTTTATGGAACCCCAACACCCCAACTAGCCAAAACATGAAGAACACACATGAAAAATCTAGATCTAAGCACTTAAGATCATAAAGCATGGAACTTTTGAATACTCACAAAGGTCCAGAGTGTGAGAAAAGATGATGGTGAGGCTTACATGTTGAGATGATGCATCAAAACTCTTCCTCTTCTTCTTTGTGGCTAGGAATCACCAAAAATGGAGTTCAAGGTTCAACTTATGAGAGATTAGGCTTTTGGAGGTTGAAGGGAGGTAATGGGGACTGAGGGTGAGGGTGAGCAAGCCTAATGTGCAAAATTATATCCATCAACTTTTAAATTTATAAACATGACTAACTTAACTAATTTAGGTACCTATAAATAGTGTACCTAGTCATATTATAAAATAGATTAGGTAATCTTCCAAAACCTATTCTTTTTTAGTAAATTCTTCAAAATCCTCATGTCACTTGATAGGCACCCAACACTTATTCAAAGACATGGTCTTCGATTGTAATCTTCCATAATCTCTCAACTTTTTTTCAATTAAGCTTCTTTACTACTTCCATTATGCAACCATAAGAGTAAGATCTAAAGAAACACATCATCATTCGGTTAAACCTAAATAAACTTAATCAAGAAAACAAAAACAAAAAATCAAGAAGGAAAAGGAAATGTACACTCAAAAATAGGTTTAGGTCATTTTTAGTAACTAAATTTTTTTGGATGTTTTATTTGGTCATTTTACTTTTTTTAAGTTATCATTGGTCATTGAACTTGTTTATTTTGTTTATTTTGGTCACTCTAATAGAGGATAGCAAGTATATAAAATTGAACGGCATTGTTAAGGTTATAATGAGTCGTTAAATTTTTCTGGGTGTTTTATTTTAGTCATTATACTTTGTTTAAGCTAGCATTGGTCACTCATTTTTTTTTATTTTTTTCATTTTAGTCACTCTAGTTTTTTTCTTATTATTTATATAAAATTAATAAATAAATTAAAAAAAAAAAAAAAAACCTACTATTTTTTCATTTTCTCCACAACTAAACTTGCTACATTGACAGTGTTATATATCGACCAATGGTAGCTTAAACAAAGTATAATGACTAAAATAAAACATCAAGAAAACATTCAATGACTAATTATAACATTGACAGTGTTATATATCGACTATCATCGGTTAGAGTGACCAAAATGACCAAAAATAAACAAGTTTAATGACCAGTGGTAGCTTAAACAAAGTATAATGACCACAATAAAACACTCATAAAAGTTCAGTTACTAAAATGACGTAAACCCAAAAACAAAAAAGTCGTGTTGCCATTCGATAAGCGCTTCTTTTTTTAAAGAGTCGTGAGTCGGACTCCTTCTTACTCTATGTTGTTGCGGTTGGGAGTGGGGTCTCCCTTTTCTCATTTTTTCTCTCCATCTTCTTTTGCACGCCTTAACTCACCATATGTACGCCTTTTCAAGTTTTCCTTCTTTTTCTGGTTGGTGCTTTCCTCGTGTTTGCATTTTAACCCTTTTCTTTTCTCAACAAGTCATGTCTTCCCTTTTTATTCGATTGGTTCATGTCCTTCCACTTCCATCATGTCAAAGGTTGGCTTGTTTATGTCTTGTTCAATCTATTTTTCGCACATTTCCTCATCATCACTTGAATCAAAATTTTCTTTTTAAATTCCCTCCTCCACTTGAGTACTGGGTGTAGTGAACGCGAATACTTCAAAAGTATAGGAATTGAAGCTCGTGGCTTGGTAAGCTTAACTTCTTCAACTTGAGGCTTCTTCCATGCTTTGATCTCTTCCTCCATCAATTTTTCTATTTCCTCTAATTCATTGAGATTTTCTTCTACTTCCTTCTCTTCTTTGACACACTCCAAATCATTCACTCTTTACACCTCATCCAAAGGTTTCTCATGACTCACTTCTTGGTTCATTTCAAAAGTTATTTCTTCCTATTTTCCTCGAAGTGTAAGCTTTGAATCATGAATGTCAATGAGGGCATGTGATATCCCCATTTTTACTGCCAGAAAAGGCCGGTTTTGTTTATGCTTAATAAATCAGAGTATCCTTATAAAAAAAATTACTTTGCGGAATTTGTTCCAAAAATATGATAATAATATTATCAAGTCATTTCCAAGAAATGTATTGTATTTATCAAACGCGGGATGTCATTGTTAATATAAGAAACATAAGCATAGACGAAGACCTACAGCATCTCTTTACAGTAATAGTCTATATCTCTTTTGAATCTCTCAGCAGATACCTATATCATCATATATAATTACATGTGATACAATAAACTAAGTGGGTCAGGTTGCGAAACCTAGTGAATACATATAGGATTTTCAACCCACAATAATATAATTTATCTCTTTATATAATTCACACCAAACAGTTAACCCGATTACCCATTCCCGTTACTCTCTTTCTCTCTTTTTTTCACTTTCTCTATATCTCTCTCCCTCTCTCTCTCTCTATCTCTATCTTTCTTTCTCTCTATCTCTCTCTCTCTCTCTCTCACAAGGTTGGAAAACCTGGTGAGTACATGGGGTTTTCAACCCACACTAATATAATTTATCTTTTTATATAATTCACATGAAATAGTTAACCTGATTACCCGGTCTTGTTACTCTCTCTGTATCTCTCCCTCTCTCTCTTTCTCTTCCTCCCTCCCTCCCAAGGGTTCTGTCCTAAGGGTTACACGTTGATAACGTAACCCAAGAAAAATAAAGTACTCAAATGAATCCACGATCCATACTCTCAGTTTGTTTGATTTCATTAACACCTAAACATTGCAAGTCTGTTAGTGTTCCATTGGACTGTCTAGAATAGTCTGTGGTCGCCATGAATACTCTGCTTGATAACTGATCTCTGTTGGGCATGGTCTCTTTTACCTAACTCCGGCATGGTCTGTCACCACTATTCTATCTCTTGTATTGTTTCTCATCATTATTCTATCTCTGGTATGGTTTCTCACCGTTATCTCTTTTCTCTTATGGTCTCTCACCGTTATCTCTACTCTTATGGTCCCTAACTGTTATCTCATTTCTCTTATCTCTTTCTACCGGTCCTACCCAATAAATTATGGGTATGGTAAAATACATATATGATATTTTAGAAAAATCATTATTTCATGTAACATAGATATCAGAAACTCAGATAATAAGTACATAAAGCATTTAGAAAAATTAAATACTTGGTATCTATGTGTAAGCTGAAGGTAACTATGCACTCACCTGACAAAGGCAGGTGACTCAAATTTAGGGCAGCGCCTCGCCTGAACACCTTAGATATATTCCCTTGACGTGACCTAAGTATGATTAATACAGAATCTTATTCTAATGATCCTGGTGACTAATAATAGTCTAGATCCTTACTAATCCCAATGTCTACATCAAGATATATCAAGTAAGGATCAGTCAGGCAGGACAGGTGGGAGGCAGGATCATTTATGCATATATCTTTTTTGAAATCCAACAACCAAGCCAACATGACCATTCTATACACCTCTCCCGTAACTAAATCAGTCAATATAAGGACTTGGAAGATTACTGATAAATCTTATTTATAGGTTCATAATAACGACTTATGACTAAAATATAAGTTACACTGAAAAGACTACAATGTAGCTTAACTTATAGAGATTTTCGATGAAGAACAGAACCTAAACGGATAGAATACTGACTCGGAATCTCCTACTCAAAGGTTACTACTTGGATGCATACTCAGGGGCGTTGCAGGGCTTCGACGCAGGCCGAAAACTAAGGGAAAATGGCTCTACAGGGGAGAATATCGAGAGAGAGAGAGAGTGTGTGTGTGTGTGTGTGAGAGAGAGAGAGAGGTTCTAAAGGATGGATGTAAGGAACCTATACGGGAATGAACTCTGTCTATAGGACTTGGAAATGCACGTTGGGCACGTCATCCTTGTTCGCTCCTCCGGTTGTTTGCTATGTGTCGCGATATTTGTGGTCCACCTCACCACCTTCTAGAATGTGACACGTGTCACATAACCATGGTGCCATATGTCCGATTTTCGTGGAGCCATGCCACCTTAACTCTTGGAAGAGGGGAATGGTTGACTTGCCATGTGGTGCTCTCCAATTTCGCCATGTCACCAGTGCACGTTGGGCACTTCGTGCGCCCAGTTTTCCTGATTTTCAAAATGGGATAACTTCTTCATATGAACTCCGTTTTTGACATTCTTCATATCCCCGAAAAGCACACAGCAAGATCTACAACTTTCTTTTAGATCACAATAGTTAATTCTTAATCTATCAGAAATTTATATTTTTGATAGGCTTAGCCTATTAGAGAATGTTATAGAAAGCATAACTCCAACATACTGATTTCATTCTTGATGTTCTTTATATCGACGGATTCCTATTGAAGAGTTATTCAAATCTCGTTTAGATTATACTCCTAATAATCTACCATTCTAAAATTCGATGTCGGTGTGCAAAATGTTGCAATGAATCCTTAAAAATCATAACTTCCTCTTATGAAGTTAGGTTTGGACGTGCTCTATATGTATGAATTCGCTTTTCTAAATACTACGAATTTAGTTTTAGATCACTTAGGCTACTAAGCAACCAATCTCCAATTCACTATTTACAACATATGGTTCGAACGCCGAACTTCAGGAGATTGTAACTTCTTCACTCGAAGTAGGACTTGACTCTTGAGCGTTCTTTATATGTCTGAAATCCTCACCACATATACTATAACTTGGTTAAGATTATTTACCCCAAATATTCTCCTATTTAAAATTCATTATTATGGCTTATTATAACTTATTTGTCTAGCCTAAATTTACGAGTGTTACAGCTCGTGTGGTGCTAAAAAATGGTCTACCAAAAATTATGGGAAGGTCTTCATCTTCTTTCATGTCTAATACCACAAAGTCCACTGGAAAAATAACTTTTCCAACCTTCACCAATAAATCCTCTACAATTCCGCATGGAGAATTGATTCAATGATCCGTTATTCGAATTGTCATTCTTGTGTTTTGTAGCCTTGGCAGTGCGAGCTTCTTATAAAAGGAATAGGGCGTTAGGTTTGTGCTAGCCCCCGAATCGGCTAAAGCATTTATTGAAGTAAAATTCCCGAATTCACAAAGTAGAGTTAATCGGCCCAGATCTCCCATTTTGTTGGCAATCCTTCACTGTGAGCGACAGAACATAATTCATTAAACACAATGGTGGATACTTTTCCAACTCCTTTCGATTTGTTATCACATCCTTTGCAAAATTTGGATGTTTCACCATTGATTTGAGGAATAGAGCATTGATTGAAAGGGATAGCATTTGTTCCATGAATTTTTTTCTACTCTGGCTCTAATGAATTCTTGAGGGCTCGAGATGGATAAGGCAGTGGAGGCTGATAAAGTTTTGAAAACGAAGAATTTTCATTCTTCAATGGCCATGACGTAGTCGCGTGGTTGCGCATGCCATAGGAACTAGGCGGAGACTTTTCTTGAATCAACTTGTGGTTCTCTCCTTCCGACTGTGGATCAGGTTATTCGACAGCAGTATCATGAATCAATAACGACTCAGAATCAGCCTCTTTTTCATTGAATATCGCCATAACGTGAGATTGTGGATTTTGATCGGGAGTTTTGGGTGGTAACCACTCGTTTACAATTTTGGTCAATGGACCCAATTGAGTATTGGTGTTCTTAATGGCATCCTATTGGTTCCTTATTGTAGCGTCAGCCACATCATGTCTTTTCTCAAATATGACTGCAAAACGTGAAAGCATTGACTCGAAATCTGATTTGTTCTCAGACGGTGGTTGTTCTTTTTTATTAAAAAACTCGACCATTTTGCCTAAACTTCTCGTCCTTTTGTTTCTTGTATTTATCATAAGGCAACACTAGAAAACCAATAATAATTAATGATAAAACCGAAATCAACACATGGTTCAAAGGCTTCATCTTCACCGAAGAAAGTAAAAGGGTTTTAGCCCATTATGATATCAGAAGAAAAACATAAACTCAATGAAATTAAGATTAGACATAGTTTATGCTAGCAAACCGAAAGAATTAATGTTGGTTTCTTCAAGATCTCTTCAACAATTTAGCTCCAATCAGTTTCTGAACTTCAAAGGGTTTTCCAAGGGATATTTGTCGCAGCACTTCTCCAGAAAATTCCGCAGAAGTCCCCTCTATTCGACCTAAACTGAATATTTATACTTTCCTAAAATATGCCTCCCATGCAGTGGCGAATAGGCTCCACGTCGTGGCAATCTGGTTCCATGCATATTCTCCAAGGCATTCATATGATCGTGAATGTTCTAATCACCACTGCATGGCATTAATTCCCCACATCGTGGGCTTCAGAAATATTAACTTCTTTGACTTCGAATGTCTTGGCACACTCTTTCCTGCTTCCAGCTCGACATTTGCTTCCTTTTAATCCCGAGCAGGTCTTTGTTGCTACAAAATATATTTTAAACATATTAAGTACCTTTTGTCCTTGAATAAGCATAATTTTAGCTAATAATATTAAGATAATGCACAAAATATATGATTAAATATTCACGTATCAAAACCTTATCCATCACCTCTCTTAAATAGGGAACAACCCCTGAAATTAGGGTTTTGGCTCACAAGGCTGTCATTTTGTGACCAACATGTGTTCACTTCATGACAACCAAAATGGGATGTGCGTTCATTGGGTGACACACAAGTGCTCATATCGTGACTATGGCTAAAACCTTAAAAGCTGATTGCGAACTCAGCAGAAGTGCATACCTTAAATTATGTGTTACAATTCTCCCCCACTTGAACTATATTTCATCCTCAAAATCCTCAGTTGCAGATAGTTCTGGGTAGTGCTTGTACATTTACGAATCAGGATCCTAAGTCCACTCAGAACCCTTCCAATGTTGCCACTAAACCTTGACTAGGGGAACCACCTTATTGCGAAGGCCTTTGTTTTCTATCCAAAATATCTGCCGACATCTCCACACAATTTAGGCGCTCACCGACTTGAATGTCATCTAAAAGAACTACCACTAATCATTAACCACACACTTTCGAAGATGAGAAATATGGAAGGTGATATGAATCTAACTAAGCTCCTTAAGAAGATCCAATCGGTAGGCCACCTTACCTACCTTGGCCACTACTCGAAAAGGCCACTTTCCAGGGTGATACCTTCAGCAAAACCATGCCCCTAACATAAAAGTCCAACTCGGACCACCACCTATCGGCATAACTCTTCTGCCTGCACTGAGCTGTCTGTAACCTCTACTTGATCTATATGATAAGCTTTGTCGTTTGGCGAACCACCTCAGTTCTCCTCATGACCCTATGTCCAACCTATCCTCAACAAACCGGAGTATGACACTTCCTCCCATATAAAAGCTTATACAAAGGTGCACAAATACTAGAATGATAATTATTATTGTAAGAAAACTCGGCTAGAGGGAGTTAAGAATCCCAACTCCCACCAAAATAAATGACAAAAGCCCTTAACATATTATCGAGTGCCTGGATAGTCCGCTCACTCTAACCATCAGTCTGAGGGTGATAAGGCGTGCTGAGGTGCAGTATTATACCCAACTCCTCATGAAACCTCTACCAAAATCGGGAAGTGAACCACACATCATGATTGGATACGATAGAAATTGGTACACCATGGCGAGGAATGATCTCACACACATACACGTTGTCCAACTTCTCGGCCGAAGAACTCTTCCGAATGGTAAGAAAATGGGTACTCTTGGTCAATCGATCAACAATAACCCAAATGGCATCAAATCCATTGGTCATTCCCGACAACTTGGTGATGAAATATAAGGTAATCTACTCTAATTTCCGCATGGAAACCTCCAATATTTGTAACTTTGCATGCGGTCTTTGGTGCTCTTCCTTAACTATCCGGAAGTTCAACCATCTATGCACATACAAGTCTCAAGTCTCATTACATTTTTGTGTCTCAAAGATGCACCTCCTCTAATAATATATGTCATACCCCACCAGAAACTAGGACCCAAAACCCGCCCACATTGGGTTATAAGCCCTAGACTATCAGTGATAAATCTGCCAATCTGGCCACTGGTCTTCTTCTTCTTCCAATTCTCCCTCCTGATTCCCTCGTCCTGAGCCTCCTTAATCAAATCCAAGAGTGGTGAGTCGATGGTCATCCTCAAATAGACTCCTCGAACAGGAGTACTATCCACTTTACGACTCAAAACGTCGGTGACCACAATAGCCTTCCCTAGATGACAAATAATCTCACAATCATAATCCTTGACTACATCAAGCCACCTGCATTGCCTCATGTTCAGATTCAGCTGATCCATAAGATATCTCAGGCTCTTATGGTCCGTGTAGATGGTACATCAGACCTCATAGAGATAGTGTCGCCAAATCTTGAGAGCATACACTACTGCCCCCAACTCCAAATCATGTGTCGGATACCTAACCTCATGAGGCTTCAACTGCTTGGATGCATACGTAATGACCTTATCCCATTGCATGAGTACCACCCCCAAACATCTGATCAACACATCACAAAAATACCACAAAATCCTCAACATCCTCAGGAAGGGTCAATACCAGGGTCTCACATAATTTTCGCTGTAAAGTGTCAAATGCAGCTTGCTGCTCAAGCCCTTAATGGAAATCCACACCCTTCTTCATCAAATGAGACAGAGGAACGAAAATCTTGGAAAAATCATGAATGAATCCCTGATAATAACCTGCTAACCCTAGCAAACTCCTGATCACATATGGGACTTTGGGACCTCCCACTACATAACTGCCTCAATTTAGGTAGGATCGACCAGAATCCCGTTTTGATTGAAGAGGTGTCCCAAGAACTGAACCTCTCGTAACCAGAACTCACACTTGGAGAACTTGTCATAAAGCTTCTCCTGCCTCAGTACCACTAGTGACTCCTATAGATGCTCCTCATGTTGCTCCCTGGTATTGGAGTAGACCAGAATATCATCAATGAAAACAATAACCGACCGATCGAGCTTCGGCCTACATACCCGGTTCATCAAATCCATAAACATTGTTGGTGTATTGTGGAGCCCAAATGGCATCACCATGAACTCATAATGACCATAATGAGTCTGAAATGTTGTCTTCTACAAATTCTCTTCCCTGGCCCCCATCTGATGGTAAACTGACCTTAGATCAATCTTGGAGAAACAAGACGCACTCGACAACTGATCAAAAAGATCATCAATCTGGGGGAGTGGGTAAATATTCTTCACCGTCTACTTTACCAACTCCTGATAATCTATGCACATATGGTGAGACCCATCCTTCTTCTTCACAAATAGAATTGGTGCTCCCAGGGTGAACAACGCGGTATGATGAACTGCTTTCCCAACAGCTCCTAGAGCTGGGAGGACATCTCATGCATCTCTGGCGGTGCGAGGCGGTACGGTGCCTTAGAGATCGAGGCCAAATCAGGGATCAGATCAATCTTAAACTCCACTTACCTCATGGGAGGCACACCGGGTAACTCCTCTGTAAAAACATATCTAAACTCTCTAACTACTACCGCATGTACAACCGAATTCCTCCCCTCAACTCGAGTGTCAACCACATATACGAGATAACCTGAACACTCATGCTGGAGATACTGCCTAGCCCTGCCAGCCGAACAAAAAGTTGAACCAACCCTGGTACCTTATCCATAAATGGTCACTTTTCCCCCATTCGGGGTTCAAACTACCACCAGCTGCGTCTTGCAATCGATCATGGCTCCAAATCTGCTCAACTAGTCTATCCCCACGATCACGCACACATCCCGCATAAGAATGGCAATCAAGTTAATCGGGTAGGGCACCCCGAAAATATCCAAAGTACAATCACAAAAACACTCAAATTGGAAACCTTGAGTTCATTGGCGATGGAAACTCGCAAAGGACACTCCAACTCCCCAATACCCACATCGAAATACCTACTGAAGGACTAATATATAAAAGACTGACTCGCACTTGAGTTGAAAAGCAAAAGAGCGGGCAAGGAATTCACTAAGAAGATACCTATCAGGAATACATACATAAGCACACATAAATTAACTTGACTGAGTAATAAATGAATACATACCATTAATGGCGTTATACGCCATCCCGGCATACTCTGATGTATGCTGAGAAACATGACCCATGGCCTTTAGGGCCTCATCCCTCCCCTGGCGTTCGTATGTGATCCAAAGAGTGGTCGGGGTCAGTGCCTGCACTGACCTCGCAGCAAGTAATGGACATTTGGCCTTCACATGGCCAACCCGATCACAATTGTAACAAATCATGGTGCTCAGCGATAGAGCATGTTGACAACAGTCCCTCGCATAATGACCCTCCCTGCTGCAACTACGGCACCCTGTCATTGAACGACATACTGTCTCATGCATCTTCCCTCACTTGCTACAATTGCGACCCCTATGGCCTTTGGATCGCAAGTTAGTGGGCTTAAACTGCTTCGTTGTTGGCTGTGACTAAACTGGGGTCTGCCTCTTCTCCCTCATCTGGGTCTCAATCTCAATCTACCTCCTCCGAGAGAAAGATTGCAACTCAATGAAGGAACTATACCTCTGGGTGGACACAAACTCTTGGATCCCTGTCTTGAGCATGCTCAAGTAGCAGGACATTTGAACCTTCTCCAAAGCAGCATACTCATGGCAAAAAAGGGCTCTCTCAATAAATATCTCGGCGATCTCTGTCACCAACTTTGTCGTCTTCTTCAGCGACAGATACTCATGGGCTAACTTCTCCATCTCATCCAATGGAACATACTCAGAACGAAACATCTTCATGAACTACTCCCATGTCAATGTGGCCTTCTTCGCAGGAGAATAAGAATCGGTCACCAGCTTCCACTAATCCTTCACCCCCAAACGGAGAAGGTTCAAGGCGAACTTGACCTTCTGGTCCTTTAGGCACGAGCATGTGAAGAAACAACCCTCTACATCATAGATCCACCTCATGGAAATGATTGGGTCCTTGATCCTGTCAAACTTCAGGGGGTTCATGTTGCTGAAGTCCCAATACTTCATCATCCCTCTCCCTTGAATACCGCAGCAGCAACATCTGCAGTGGCTGTGGTAGCAGCAGTTTCAACAAAAACAACATAAAGCTTGTGAAATATCTCAATCATAATGGTCTTAATTGGCAGACCTAAATATCTCCGGGGTTGCCTCCTTAACTGACATGGTAACCTAAGTGGTGATCATCTCGCGAATCTCATCGTATATCAATCCTGGCCTCTCCAGACAAACGTCTCCATATCCTGAACCTCTAGTGATCTTCATACTGAAAATAAATTGAAACACATTAGAAAAGCACACTAGTCCATTACATCACTACTCGACCACTAAATCCTTGGAATTTTTGACTTCCTTGATAAACGTACGGGTCTTGTGCTTTTAGTAGTACGAACCCACACTGCCTTCCACACCTGCTCATATTTGTCTCGAAGGATTGCCACAACTTCTCGGCTACAAGGCCCAAGCAACTAGGATACACATACATACTACACTCACTCTCTCAAGAATAGCTAACCATTCCTTATGCTAACTTCCTAATAACCATACTCATTTATAAAACTTCCACTAACCCTGCAGCCGCATTGTGTATTCTAATCATGCCTAACACTAGATTCGATAGATAGTCAAAAAATTGATTATACCCTAAGCCCACAACCAAACAAGGAACATGAAATAAGGCTAAATCAAACATTCTCATGCTATAGAATCTTAGTTATGTATAGCTAGCATGCACACACTAAGCAACCACATTAATAATTTTAGTTCCATATAGCATATCAAGACGTCCCCATAGGCTATCAGGCATCATAAATCAGACAATTCTATCTTGTAATTCATGAAGATCCCTAGCCTATAATCTATCATTCAATTCTAACATATCATTAATACACAAAACAAGCATGGGTATCTTGGGGTATGAGTTTCCTTGGCTCCAATTGATTGTACACATCACATCCTCGCCTTAGATTATTTTAAATTTAATTATGAAAAAATAAATATTTTATAGTTCCATAATTTAAGTCAGGAGTCACACAAATATTCATCCAAATCTCTCAAACCATGGCTCTGATACCAACTAGTAACGTCCCAAAAATAGTAGTAAAAATTTTCATTTCTAAACCATCAATTCATACACCCATATATTCCAAAACCAACAAACTAAAAATGTAATTTTTGAACACCAGAGATATATTAAAGTAATCAGTGCGGAATAAGCCATCAGGGGATATAGTGCAACCAAGCTGGACCCTTCCCTTTGGAACTGGAAGTACATGAAAATGTTTAAACCACAAACCTTAAGCACAAAGCTTAGTGAGCTCCCCAAAATATCACTTACATACATATAATTTCCATGGGCTACCCTTATTGTCTTTTCCGGAAAATATCATAGGCTGCCCCCATGGTCTAACATCCAAGTGTCATGGGCTACTGACATGGTCTTTCCTTGAAATACCATGGGCTGCCCCCATGATCTAACATCCAAGTGTCATGGGCTACCCCAAGGTCTTTCCTTGAAATGGCATGGTTTATCCCCATGGTCTTTCATGCAAATCTCATGGGATGCCCCTATGGTCTTTCATACAAATGCCACGGGCAGCCCTCGGGTTCTTCTATGCAAGTATCACAAAGACAACTAGCATCCCGCCCAATATAGAGAGAAGACTCACCTGACTCACGAAATCAGCTAACCTACAGCTCAATGTTACGCAACAGATCCAACAATATCAACCATTGAGCCTCACGTCGTGACCAGCCCTTGCTCACGTCATGAGATACACTCATCTCGATTCCAACTCATCTCGCTCTAAGTCAGCCAACTCGGTCACTGAAACCCACTCAGCAAGCATCATGATGTGAATCTTCCTTGGTCACGTCGTGAGCACAACAAGACAAGATAATTGTGCAAACTTCAATCATCACGTCGTGATATCCTCAATGTCACGTCGTGACCATAGTCTGAGATAACAACTTAATGGTTTGAGTCCTTAATCCATTAAGTCTTCAACTCCTACATTCCAGAAATCTTTAAGGGGCTCCATAGGTTCATAAAAATGACAACTTTATGGACATACATGTTCCATGCATGTCGTATACCCAACCTAGGTCAAAAGTTAAGAAAATGACCCAAAAGTCATGCAAGTCTCATAATTCACAAAAAAAATCCATAGATCCATAAGATATGATGCTTTATGGACTCACGAGGACCATAAACCATAAAGTTGTCAACTTTATTCCACCCATTTACTTAAATCAAAACCATGAACCAAAAAGGGACCAAAACAACTTAGATCTAAGAGAATAAACCATAAAGGTAGAGGCTTCAATCCTTACAAATGGTTCAGAATGAGATATCAAAGATGTTGCTTGCTTGATACTTGCCATAATTCTCCTTCTACTTCCTTCAAAGAGTACCAAAACCACCAAAGATGAGCCAAAATCACCAATAGAAGCTATAAGAGTTTTAGGGTGGGGGTAACTGTTAGGATGTAATTATTGTGGTCATTTTGTAATTATAAAAAATTTGGATGATGATTTACTATATAAATGTGAAGCAACAGTGTAACACCCATAAAATTTGCGCCAATTTAAAACATTTTAATCGATTCAAAAACCATTAAGTTATTACAACTTGTTTTCAAAACAGTTTAAACATCAAAGTATCCCCAGAACCAAATCACAAAATCATGAAATATGAGGAGCAGTACGATCACGCCTTTACCTTGCCATGATCTCTTGATGTACCTGAAACAATACACTGAAACTGTAACCCTGAAAGCTTAGTGAGTTACCCCCAAAATACCCATACACCTACATCCAAACACATACAGTAACAAAACAGCATACTATGGGTCCAGTCAAGCATCAGGTTGGAATACCCCTAGCCCTCAACCATCGGCTTGGAATGCCTCTGGCCCTCAACCATTGGGTTGGAATGCCAACATACTATCAGTCCGGGGCCTGCCTCTGCTCCTTCAACTGAAGCTTAATCTCTAACTCGCACCGCCTGGCAGCCTCCTGTAGCTCCAACAAAGTATCGCATCTCTGCATGAGCACGAACTGCCTGATATCCCTCTTGAGCATACTCAGATACCGGGACATATGAGCCTGATCTGAAGCAAACTCATGGCAAAACATCGCCCTTTCCGTGACATCATGGTGATCTCCGTCACCGACTCTGAATCCTGCTTCAGCTCCAAGAACTCCTGAGCCAACCTCTTTCTCTCAACCCGCGGAAAATAACGAGTACTGAACATCTCCTGGAACTGATCCCAAGTAACTGCAGCCCGCTGCGCGTCAGAATAAGATCCTGTAGTCAACCTCCACCAATCCTTTGCCCCGAGCCTCAAAAGGTTCAGAGCACACCTCACCCTCCGATTCGTAGGGCATGAACACGTGAAGAAACAACCCTCCACATCCGACAACTATCTCATAGCAATGACCGGATCCTGAACTCCATCGAAAGTAGGGGGCTTCGTATTGTTGAAGTCCCGATACTGAAAGCCCTGACCGGCTCCTCCTCTTGCCGCTGCTATAGCCGCTGCAGTTGCCGCGGCAGTCGTCTCTGCAAGAGCTACATAGCGCTCATCAAAGCACTCAACCATGGCGGTGTTGATCAACCCAAACATCTCCGACAACTCAGCCTGGAACATAGCAGCAACCTCATCATGCAGGATCCCACGAATCCTGGCATCCAACGCATCCATACTCATCTGACCAATGACCTCGGGTGGTATTGACCCATCCTGACCACCCTCTCCCGATCTTGATCCTGAACCGGATCCTGCCCTGAAACACCTCGTAACCACCATACTGAAAATACACCACAAGATATCAGATGCTCCTCATAACAACTCGGGAACCAACTCCCAACCAAAACCCTAGGGGTTGTGACTTCCTTGATCCGCATATGGGTCATGTGCTTTCAGTAGTACGGACCCATACTACCTTCCACACCTACCCATATTTGTCACAAGTGTCACCACAACACCCCGATAATACAAATATACATACATAACAAGTGCTCAATCCTCACTCCTAGATGGGTACAAAATATCTTGTAACTGACCTACTGGTCCCACACAACCCATTCACCTATGAAACTTCCACCAACCCTACATCACTAGTGTATGCTAGTCATACAGAACGTTGGACCTTATCGACTTTTGAATATCCAACGCTACCCTAAGCTCCCAATCAAACAAGATCATAACATAAAGGCTAAATCAAACATTCTCAGGCTATAAGATCTTAGTTATGTATAACTGTGATGCATACACTAAACAACTACAGTAATGATGTCAATTCCATATAAAGAGAACCCTAGCCTAGCAGGCATCATGTAATCAAGCAATTCTATCATGCAATTCCTGAAGATCCTTAGCCTAGTACTAGCATGCTATTCTGACATATCACATAATCAATTACTTGTATTGTATTTTGGGGTCTACTTACTGGCTCCGGCTGATCGTACACTCTGCATCCTCCTTTACTTATTTTTTTTAAACCATTTAAGAAATCATTTTGAAAACTCCCCTTGATTTGAGACTGGATTCACACGAATGTTTCCTCCAATTCACTCAAACCAAGGCTCTGATACCAACTTGTAACACCCATAAAATCTGCGCCAATTTAAAACATTTTAATCCATTCAAAAACCATTAAGTTATTACAACTTGTTTTCAAAACAGTTTAAACATCAGAGTATCCCCAGAACCAAATCACAAAATCATGAAATATGAGGACCATTATGATCACGCCTTTGCCTTGCCACGATCTCCTGATGTACCTAAAACAATACACTAAAACTATAAGCCTGAAAGCTTAGTGAGTTACCCCCAAAATACCCATACACCTACAACCGTACACATATAGTAACAAAACAACATATTATGGGTCCAGTCAACCATCAGGTTGGAATACCCCTGGCCCTCAATCATCGGGTTGGAATGCCTCTGGCCCTCAACCATCGGGTTGGAATGCCAACATACTACGAGTCTAATCATCCTACCGGATGGAATACTCCCGGCCCACAACCATCAGGTTGGAATACCCACGTCCATATACCTATAATAACTACTATGGGTCCAATCATCCTTCTGGATGGAATGCCCAGGCCCTCAACCATCAGGTTGGAATGCCAAAATACTATGAGTCCAATCATCCTACCGGGATGGAATACTCCTGGCCCACAACCGTCGGGTTGGAATGCCCACACTCCTACATCTATTCTAACTACTATGGGTCCAATCATCCATCAGGATGGAATACCCCAGGCCCTCAACCATCGGGTTGGAATGCCCACCCACTATGAGTCCAATCATCCTACCAGGATGGTATACTCCTGGCCCGCAACCATCAGGTTGGATTGCCCACACACTATCAATCAGGCATGTGCACCAATATTAGATAACCATATAACAGTCTAAACGGACATACTAGGGTCCTATCATCCTCAGGATGGAATACCCCACAACTAGCAAACAAGCATGTGCACATATAATAGGTAATCTCCTACCAACATACAGACAGTCAGACCTAACTATAGGTCACGAACCATAACCGCTTCCACTCTACCAAAATATTGATCTAACCAATCATACCAGCACAACAACCATCCTATCTACTAGGATACAGAGCAATCAGATCACAGTGTAACTATCTCAAATACAAATCAAAGGGTCGGCCTTGGTGCCTTAGACCCTTGAGTATAGTGAGGATAACTCACCTTGCACTTGCCAAGCTGGAGAGATAGAATCAAAACTCCCGATCATTGCAATGAACACCACCACCTATTACTCCAAAGAAACCATAACCATCAGAACCCAAATTACTAACATACCCTCGAAAGTCAACTGGTCAACTCAAAGTCTCAGTCCTGGTCAAAGTCAACCTTCCTAGTTGACCCTACTCGCCGAGTCAACCTAGTGACTCGCCGAGTTCACTTAACTCTGAAACCCACCATACACGACTCGACTCGGTGAGTTCCCAACCGACTCGTCGAGTCACTACGCGACTCAGTGCCTGAAACCCCAGACCAACTCACCGACTCATCTCCTAGACTCGCTGAGTTCACTCGAAACTTAATCGAACCAAACCCTGACCCGACTCGCCGAGTCATCTCCCAGACTCACCGAGTTCATACGGGTATTCCCATAATTGAAAGACACAGAGCTACTCCTTTGCTTCAAAGAATAGATCTGGGTCCCTAGAGTTCATTAGGAACATAAAGTTGCTACCTTTACGTGCTTTCATGTCCCATAATTCAAAAACCAAGCTAGAAAGGAACTTAACTCATGGAGGATGGATTTTGCATATCAATTCAAAGGGCTTTTTGCATATTGGATCCAAATAGAACTCACATCTGGAGTTTCAACTCCAGATCTAACTCATGCACCAAAATCTCATCATATCATCCCCACACAAACCCTAAAAGTCCATGAAAGATGGATCTAGAAAGGAGAAAGCCAAGATAACGATTCATTACCTCCAAGACGACCTCCCACTAATGAATAATCCGAATCTCCACAAATCTCCTTGATCCAAGCTTCTTGATCTTCAAGATCTCTTCACAAAATCACTTATCTAAGCTCCAGATTGCTTCCAAGGATTCTCACTCACGATTTAGGGTTTCTAGATCTCAAAAGGATAGTAAGGGGGCGGCGGGGTGAACAATAGATCCTTTAAATAGGGTGTAAACCCTAAGTCTTAGGGTTTTCTCTTCCCAACACTGAATCGTCGAGTCCGGCCGCCGACTCGGCGAGTCAAGCCACTTAATCACATGCTCCGACTCGTCAAGTCACAGCTCCAACTCGCCGAGTCCACCCTCCTAATAACACTTTACACCCCTGAACTCTTTCTTCTGAACTTGGGATGTTACAATTCTCCCCCACGTAAATTAGGCTTTGTCCTCGAATTCGGCTGCAGCACACGATTCCAAATATCATTGCTACAATGCAATCTCCCGCCTTGAACCGACCCCCGATCTCTACAGACATTACTTATCGCATCCAATATGAAACCACTTCTTCCCATGCCGAACCTTGCCAACTGATCTAAGCCGTCCACCAGCTTCGTTCCCTTGATAACTATACATATCAACTAAGTATCACCTGATGATACTACCATATTCCCGTCTTGCACCTACTTTCGCAGCTTGTGAAAACTGGATACCCTAATAAACCACTGGACTTTACCATAGCTCTAAGCTATCTTTCTCTTGCCAAAACTGACGACAACCCGGGTACGCGCAATATTGGAAACTCATCCAGTACTCCTCCTGAATCTATTGCCTTTTCTGTGCTAAGATAACACATCCGTCAGCGTCCAAACAATTCTCATGGACAACCAGCTAAATCACATAACACTTATACCTGGACCAATCAGCCTCGGGCTAGAATTCCAGGTACATCTACGATAGTTCCAATCATCCCTTGGATGGTATACCCTCGTATCCTCACACATGTTTGGCCCAATCAACCCTCGGGTCGGAATACCAAACGTATCCGGTCCAATCAATCATAGGGTCCAGTCATCCTCATGATGGAATACCCAAGATTGGAATACCACTACAACATGACCCATATCTTCCAACCATACTTGAAACCCAAGGAACTATCCTTGCATCCCCCTCAAACTCCTCTAGTTCGGCACAATCAAGAATAGCTCATCCAAACCTCAACATTACGTCTATCCCAAACATGTTATAGCAGGGATCATAACTATCATAATTTCTACGTCCATGACCTATGGTTGGAATACCCTCACATGGTTCTCAGCATAGATCTGGGTTGCTTCCAAGTCTGTCGACCCTGCTACTTCCACTTCCGCTGATCAAAACTCCATCCTGGAGATACCCATCTCCGCCACCTCCAAGGAGGCTTGACCACAACCTTGCAACATCAAACATTGCCACCGCATCAAGACTTCTCTCCATACTAATTGCTGAAGGAACATGCTACTATTCTGGCACACATATACTCAGGTCCATAACACACAACTGAATAACCTATAAAGAATCCTCATTACACTTGCTCAACATATTCATCACTTGAAGACAGACCCACTGATCGCTTTTTGGCATGGCAGAATACTCCACACCCGCTCATAGATCTATCATCCTTACTGGGTCTTCAACAAACTGGTCGCTTCAACGCGTCCCTCTAGAAACCGACATCCAACTGCTTAAGGCGGCATCTTATCAATACAATACCTCATCTGAGAATTTCCAATTCTCCCCCACTTAGAACATTAACCACTGATGACTTCTGAATTCCTGAATCACAGTTGCTCATCCTGATCTGGCGATTTTCTATCCTATCTCTTTCTCCTGAAAGCACCATAGGATCCTACCATCTATGACTCCTTAACCAAGAATTTCCCACAAGCATTCCCTATGCCCTAGTAACTCATGCACAAAGAAAAGAACCCAACAATGCAATCATAAACAGAAGATAGGGAAAATACATACCGGCTGATACCTCTGGTTCTGACCCGGCCTCCCCGGTTATAAGCTGATAAGCATGCCCTGGAACCTTCGGAGGCTCTGCCCTGCCCTGACTCCTGTCAGTGAGCCTCATAGGAATTTCAATATTCAAAAACACTAAAAATTGGGAAATTGAGAAACAAATAGTAGAATCAGGGGTTACCTGCTTATACACTCTTCCGTTTCCTCCCTCATCTTCCATCTCCCCCAAACCAAATCACTTTATGTCAATTGGATGCTTCAAATAAGGTGATGCAATCAGAGACCGTATGCAACAAACAACATCCTAAGATCGTCTTCCATAGAGCCGACAGTAGAAGAGGAAGAGCGGGAAGCAGTCGACGACGGTACCTAAATTTGTGCACTTGTAGTAGGTCGTCGACATGAGTCACTATAGTAGGTGATCGACAGGAGTCACCGTCAACGGAGGAGGTGTGACGATGACCGAGCACAGGGACTTCTAGGTCTCTTCAAAACCCCAAAATAATGGTTGGAAATTAGATCGAGTTCAAGAATTGATACCAATTTCTGATTTGAGTATGCTTTTTGAGAGATGACTCATCGTGGAAGAAGTAGATTAGATGAGATCGGTGGTGGGAGAGCAAGTTGATGACTGTATTCATCTCCGATGAACATGAGTATTGTTCGTACTTCATATGGAAATGATCGAATACCTTTTTGTTTCAATGGAGTTAGAGAAAAAGAGGCAGAGGCGGTAGTGGTTTTCTCGAAGAGGCGGTAGTGGTTTTCTCGAAGAAGCGGAGGCGATCAAGAGAAGAACACGTAGCAATGGAGCCAATGACTCACGCACCCAAACAATTAGCCGATCAACGGTAAAAAGCCAACCGGTAAAATAATATAAGCCGATAAAAGATAATTAGCCACCAAAATTTTTACTGAACCGATTGAAGACAACATTCATACGAATGTTTTCAATTAATTATATGATAAATTATTTTATATTTTATTTTCATAATGAAGGATGTCAATATTAGCGGAATATATCAATATTATTTTTTAATACTTTTATGTAGACTTATTATAAATATCAATATTATTTTTTAATACTTTTATGTAGACTTATTATAAATATCAATATTATTTTTTTAATACTTTTGTGTAGACTTATTATAAATATCAATATTCTTTTTTAATACTTTTATGTAGACTTACTATAAATATCAATATCATTTTTAATACTTTTATATGTACTTAGTCTTAATAACGACATTTGGTGACAATCCCATTTGCAGTAAAAAAAAACATTTATATGCGTTGTATATCAATCTTATTTTTTAATACGTTTATGTACATTTGATTATAAGCTACAAACGATTGACAATCATAATTGCATTTTTTATATGTATTATCACCAAACATATTTAACAAACTAAATTTTTATTTTTATTCATAAAATAAAGTGTTTGTACAATAACTTTTTTTTAATAACTAGAAGTAAATATAAAAGCAGAGTTTATATTTTTTATTTATTATTTCCACAAAAACAATAATTATTTCTTGATTAAATATAAGAGTTGATTTTATTTATTAATAATCATACTACTAATAATTATTCAAAATGTACCAAATTGATAAAATATGACCCCATAAGGGAAGTGTGCGTGATCGTGAAGATGGACTGATTGAGTAGATTTGAATCCATGATCAATTGCAAGAGGTAGTTGGTGGTAGTTCGAACCTCAGGTAAGGAGAACTCACCATTTATGGTGAGGATACTAGGGTGGGTTCAACTTTTTGTTCGGCTGTGAGGCTAGTCACTATCTCCAATATTTGCTCGGGTTATATTGGATATGTGGTTAACACTCGAGTTGAGGTGAAAAACTCAATAATAATAACTAAAAGTAAATACAAAAGCAAATTTATACTTTTTCAATGAAGTTATGTTTTTACTTAATATGTAGTATTTCTAGTTTTTCTACGTTTCACAAAAAATTTGATTTATATATAGTTATTTAATGTTTTGAAAGATACAACATGTTTAATTTATAAACAAAACATTATATACTCTATCATAACTATTTTTATATTTTATTGTCAATATGAAGGAATAATTTTATGACTAGTTGATTATCATTATCATTTTTAATAATTTTATGTCTACTTGATTATAAATGACGACACATGATAACGTTCACATTTGCAATAAAAAGACTTATATGTATTATTGTATATCAATGCAATTTTTTAATATTTTGATGTAGATTTCATTATAAACTAAGGAAGAACCCTGCGGGAGTTGCGGAGTTGGAAAGCAATCACATTTTCACAATTCCATTTACAAAATTCTCGTATGGCATATATACATCTCCTGAAATTAATTTGTTCCTAAACAGACCACCATTAACTTCTTTCATGTGCTTTTGCTCCGGTATATGGATTTCAAGAATGTGAAACATCAATAAATAATAATTGTATTTTCATAGGTGACAAATTACACTTAAGTCATTTTCATGTGATGTGATTTGTGAAAGCAAATGGTTCATGAGTTTCAGAGACCAATCTATATCAACTTCTTAAAGCTGTTTGAACAGTTAACATGAACAGAAAGAATAGAAACATGTTTTAGAAACATGTAAAACAGTAGAACATGAGATCTTCCAGCAAGCTTGCAATTGCTAACAATGGCAGAAGTAGCATACAACTATCTCCCGAGTCCCATCTGCATGAATCCGATCAGAAAAACTTTGAGCATGTGCACTAAAAACCATCCTAGGCCTAAAAGCATGGAAGATATATTCAGTTGCGTTTGGTGGAAGCATTTGTGATAATTCATATGGTCCAACCCCAATATGTTGGGTAGAAAAAATAATAAATTTATGTTAGAATTTAGATACAATATTATAACTTGTAACTACTAAAAGTCTAATAGATCTTTGTATTTCTTTCTACCTTGTTTTTAATGGTTCAGGTCTTAAGTTATTTTCTGTTTCATGCAATGGAAAGTGAGGAAAAAGTACAGGCAGAACATAGCAACATGGTTCGGGTCTTGAGTTGTTGTTTTCTATTTCATGCAATGGAAAGTGAGGAAAAAGTACAGGCAGAACATAGCAACACCACGAAATTAAGTGAGACAAAATTAACATTACTGGTGGGTGTCAACTGTCGAGACCACCAAATAAAAAAAACTAAATACGACAACATACAAAATTGAATTATAGTAGCGGTAATAGGGATCGAATCCCTAGGGATTGATTCGAATGAAATCTATGTATTTAGTTTCTATAAAATAAATTATAAAATGAAGGGGGTTTTCTTATAATATTAAATGTGATAAAAACTATTTTGCAAAAATAACTAAAATGGAAAAATACAAAAGCTATAAAATAAAACGTTTCAATATTGGGATAAATCACAAGTTCAACTATTTGACAAATCATCATAATTTTGTGGTGTAATGGGTTTAATGGATGCTAATTTGGTTATAGCAATCTAAGAAGTTTGAGATCACATAGACTTTTCTTAGTCAATACAATGGTTAGAGAAGCTCATAACACATTTTCTTAGTTAAAGTCACAATTTTCAAGAAGCATGTAATTAATGAAAATTAACTAGCATTAAGATTTAAAAGTCACCAAATCCAAGAGGAGTCAAAATCTTTTCACTATTATGTTGGAGAAAATACTTTCATGATTGTGTGAAAGGAAAGCAATCACAAAAGCCATTTGTTGCTTGTTAATTTGAAGACTTATTACGTAATCAAGAAATTAATCAACTAATTAAATATTCACATATCTAAACTCATGATTAAAGACATATGAACATAAATAGATGTTCTACTATAAAATATTTTCATAGCAAACTACCAAATTACTCCTAATCAATTAATTATTCCATAGATTCACCCAATATTGAAAATAAAAACTAACTACACACAATGATAATAATAATGACAATAAAATAATAGAAATTATACCAATACCGATTAAGAAATGAAGATGATAAAGCTTTATGAAATCGTCACTTCTTGTTGCTCCAAAAAACTTCATTTATAATCCAAGTATTAATACAAAAAATTAACCTAATCTAATCTAATGTAAATAACTAATTACAAGATAATAAAATCAATGATAATATTATTTGAATTCCAAAAATAAGAAAGGAAAAGAAAGGAGGAGACATCAAAGGCGCCGTCACTCCCTCTACTCCTTCTGCCGGCGAAATGAATGAGATGCCCTACTGCATCTTTTGATTGTTGTGCATTCAATTCCCAGCACAAGTTCAAAATGGGCTTCATACTCAACTTATAAATTGGGCTGCTGAAGTATTAAGTAATGGGCTGTACAATTGCTCTATTGGGTTGCCATAAAATACTAACGTCGGCTTCATATTGGACTTCGTGTATTGGGCTGTCAAAACTAAATATGGCAGCAACCTGCATTGTTGCTCATCAGACCAAAAACCCAACAATGTCTGAATCAGCTCATTTTTTGTGAGATTCAAGATCAACGAGTTGGGAAGATGCTCGTAAAATTTCAGCTAAATCGGACAACGTTTACCCCTTCGTCTGATCGCTTGAAGAAAGCCACTGAAAGCTGTTAAAATCCGAAAAATTAATTTATATCGCTTTGTTTTTCTTTTCGCTTTTGGACTTTTCTACGAGATTTCAATCTTGGTTGCAAGGCATTCAATGTGGCTTTGACAATGCTCCAAAATATCATCTTGCTCGTACAAATCTGTACAAAAATAGCTTAAACGAGTAAACATATTCAAAACAATAAATCTAACAATTTAGTGCAAAAAGAATATTAAAAATGCTAAAAGTAAAAGAAAACGATTTCTAAAATATATACAAAAAATCAAGTTATCAATTACCAATTTCAAATGCACCATAACCACCGGAATCCAATGCCATTGCATTCTCCATTGTCTCTATCTCCGGGAACAACATGGTATGGTAGGTCAAGAAATGGACCCAACAAACTGTGAAATTCTTGTAGCACAAATGAACCATTTGCTTGTACTTAACTTTTCTCCTTGTGCAGATACGTTTCCTAATACAATCAGCATATCAGGCTTCAGGGATTCAAATGATTTCTGGTTGAAATATCAACATGTGAGGGATCAGATTATGAAACTTTTATGTGTGAATCCTTCAAAGGAATACACCAATTGGCTGAGCAATAATAATAGCATATTATTAGACACAATTGTATACAACAACAATAAGTGAATCGATTAAAGTTGAAACGTGAGGGGAAAGGATCCAGAGACTATATTTTAATGTTGATTGTATTAGGAAACCTACCTATGGGGCTAGCAGTCAAACTCTTCCTAATAAAAGAGTAAATCTTTATCCCACATTATGTAGCAGATAAAAATATTCAATGAAACAAGTTCAATTATCGATATTTGAAATTGAAGCACACTTTAACTTTTGTTTGTTCATTGAGACATTTAACCAAACACTTATTATTCATAGTGCGAAATACATTCAGTGATTCCACAGGTCTTGTTGCCTTCCCAAGTGCATCAAGTGCAGCAGTGTAAATATTTTTGTGAAAGTAAGAAATTAAGAATACATAATAATAATAATAATAATAATAGTAATAATAATAATAATAATTATTATTATTATTATTATTATTATTATTATTATAAGATATATGAATAATCTTTGACAGATTATATATTATTAAGAAAACAAAATTGAGAGAACCTTATCCTGTTAGACTTGAAGCGTTCTCTTGCTTGCATCCACTCAATGACTTGAAGCACTTGCTTCCAGTTTCCATAATTTCCTAAAATCTGGATAAGTCTTATCATTGAATCAGATTTTTGCACTTCTCATCATCTTAGAGAAATTCCATTCATTCATTCTTCAATCGATTTTGGCCCTGTTGTGAAATCATTTCACCGGACAAATTAAGGTTTTATAAAACTGGGAAGAAATAAAATTCAAACTGAAAAGCAAACACGTGATCACCATCCTTGATACCATCAACAAATTCAAAGTAAGTTATTGATAAGCCACAAAATGAACAAAAACAAAAACTTATGAAGATATTCACGCGGTTCATTATAGAGAGCTCCTTGGTTTCAAGTACAGACATGATGTGGTTCGGGATGTTCTCTTTGATGTTTGTCGGCGTGCTGGTATTTTTGTGAAGAAAGAAGCGCCAGTGAACTTTTTGACGGACCCGCAGGATGGAAGGTCTACACTTAGACCGGCTGACATTTTGGTCTTTGGATGGATAGGAGGGAAGCATGCGTGCATGGATCTTACTGGGGTTTCTTCTCTCATTGGTTTGGGGAGCTAGGGTTTCACAGCAGGGCATGCCGCTTTAAACGTCGTTGCGTGCAAAGTGGTAAAGCACAAGAATGCATGTATAGAAAATGAACATATGTTTGTACATTTTGCATTCGATGCATTTGGGTTTCTTACACCAGAGGCGGTGGAACTCCTCAATAAAGTCCAACGGGTCATACATTCTAATGTCATATCTCCTAGATCCACAAAAGTTGTTTTCAAAAGAATTGGTTTTGCTATCCAGAAAGGGCTAGCGGGGCAGCTTGTTGCCCGTTTGCCTTCAATCGATATGTATTGAACTAAAATCATAGATAAACACATCTTAAATTATTGTTTCTTTTGTTAAAAGGATAAAAGGTATCAGTAAAGTTGGCAAAAAAATCAATGAACAGAAACAGATTGAGCAAATGGAGACATAAAGGCTCTTAGTGACCTAACTTTTATCAAGATTGGCAATTACAAAATCAGAAACCTCGAACCCTGATTTTTCCTTACCAGAGTCAGGGAAATGTAACCGCCTCGCGACAGCGCCAGTAGCAACCAGCAATAACATATTTCAAATCGGTGAATATTTTGAAAGGTGATAATGAGAAATCAACTTTAGTAACAGTTTCGAAGAAGATTTCAGTATCAAACCTAATTGATTGACGATGCCTTTAAAGAGAGACGATGGGTTTTTTTGGAGCGCGGTGGAATCTTGTTGGGAGTCGCCGATGTTGGAGGAGGAACAATCAAGATAGGAAAGTGGAAGGGGAGTGGTAAGGTTTATGTCAAAGGATGGATAATGTATACAGATGAAGGCGCTGGGAGATACCTAGAAGGAGCATCAGTGAAGAAAGGAAGGAATGGAGATATGATAAGCAATAGGCGGTGAAGGAATTAGGTGGTAAAAGAGAGAAGATGAGACGTTTGGCAAATGAACAGTGGGAGTCACAGGACAGCCAGCATCTTAAAACTGAATTAATTCACACTAATCCTATTTTTATTGGGTCAACGGTGGGCAACATGTAGATGAAGTGAAGCAGATAACAAAAAAAATAGGTAAATAAATAAATAAGTAAACCACAAAAGAAAAAAGGAAAACGAAAAAGCAAAAACCCACCGTTAGGACGCAAGAACTGTGCACCAAGGAGTTTAGAATTAGTATGTATATAAATGACATATCATTAAAAATCATCTTTGCAATATATATACATATATATATATATATATATATATATATATATATATATATATATATATATATATAGTGTTAGGTTCATATGTTTCTTATATTTATTGTGTGTTACAATGCATCAATAGAAATTTAGTAAAATTAAATAATTATTTATTTAAATAAAGATAGATATTAAATTACTTTCATAATTGTGTGTATATTAAATAATATCCATAATTATAATTCTCTTTTTTATGGAAACTAATTAAATGTGTCATTAATATCAACAATAACATTCCTTCATAATGAATTCACATCTAGGTTTTATATACGGGTTCGTACTTTGTTTATGGATCCACTAGTCCGACTTGAAAGAGTAACGGACTTTCGACTTTGTTCATGTTTAGTCACTAAACTTTTTTATATCTATTTGCCACTGAACTATTGAAATTGTTCACATTTTACCCTTTCGACTGGTAACAACCGGTCATAAGGGTAAAATGTGAACAGTTTCAATAGTTCAGTGGCAAATAGATAATGAAAAAAAATTAGTGACTGAATGTGAACAAAGTCAAAAGTCCGTTGCCCTCTAAAAAAAGTTCAATGAAATGGGTCAATCACCTTAAGGGTCCGAATTGTTTTTTTTAAGTCAAAAAGGTTCCTAAAAGGAAGGAAACAATTATATGAATTATCTTTAGTCTCCTCTTAAATACGAAAACAATTTGGGTTTCATTGGCCATGGTTAATGCACTTAATTTGGAGTTTGAGTAGTTTGATGTCAAAATTGCATTTTTCATAGTAAAATTTAAAA
This sequence comes from Lactuca serriola, assembly GCF_051521515.1. Taxonomy (NCBI): domain Eukaryota; kingdom Viridiplantae; phylum Streptophyta; class Magnoliopsida; order Asterales; family Asteraceae; genus Lactuca; species Lactuca serriola. The sequence continues at coordinate 22,426,419 of NC_136414.1, forward strand.
AAAATGTTATGTCACAACGAGATTGTTATGTCTCAACCATATCGGTTCCTTGACGATAAAAAAAGATCATGTCCTTGTTAAAGAAAATTCTATATGGCTTAAAATGGTCTCCAAGATAATGGTACAAAAGATTTGATTCATTTATGATTTCTCATGGCTAATTGGCTATGATCGAGACCAAAGTGATAATTATGTCTACTTGAAGAAATTATGCGATGGCTCCTACATATAATTGTTTTTATACTTGGATGGCATTATAATTGCAGCTAAGAATATGGTTAAAATTAATGGCTTGAAAGCTTTATTGGAAAGTAAGTTCAAAATGAAAGTATTATGTTCCTCGGGGGTTGCTCCATACATAGATGCTACCACGAAGGCATTGGAGGATAAGCATCCACACAAGCCACCACCATCCATGTCGAGTACAATATGTTCAATACCTTCCCTTGTGGTGGATATTGACAATGTCATTGGGGGCATTAAATCATTCCCTAAAGGAACCTCGTGTGGGCGAGATGGGTTGAGAGCTCAACACATTTTAGATGCTCTTTGTGGAGAAGGTTCAGTTATAGCCAAAGACTTCCTATGTGCTATTACTTGTGTGGTTAATCTATGGCTAGGTGGAAGATGCCCTACGAGTTTGGCAGAATTTGTTGCATTTGCTCCTCTTACACCGCTCTTAAAACCTGACAAGGGAATACGACCTATTGTAGTAGGCACTATATGGAGACGTTCGGTTTCTAAGCTGGCTATGAAAGGTGTTGGTAAAGAAATGGCCAAGTATCTCAATGATTTTCAGTTTGGGTTCGGCGTGTCTAGTGGCGCTGAAGCTGTATTACATAGCGCCAACATGGTGTTGAGTGAGCACCACAATGACGAGTCTCTTTCCATGCTTACCGTGGACTTCTCCAATGCTTTTAACCTTGTTAACAGATCTACATTACTTAATAAGGTCAGATTGAGGTGTCATTCTATAACTTCGCGGGTAGAATTCATATACGGTCAAGCAGCAAGGTTGTATCTAAGAGACACGCATATTTGGTCTTCTACTGGAGTTCAACAAGGAAACCCCTTAGGACCACTTCTCTTTGCCCTTGTGTTGCACCCGCTATTGCATAATATTAGAGATAATTTCAAGCTTCTTCTCCATGCATGGTACCTTGATGATGGCACACTTACTGGAGATTCTGAGGAGGTGGCTAAAGTGTTAATCATTATTAAGGTTATGGGACAAAAATTGGGCCTTCAATTGAATATCAAGAAAACCGAGCTCTTTTGGCCCTCGTGTGATGGTAGGAAGTTGCATGAGGGGTTATTCTCGGTTGGCATCGGGAGGCCGCCATTGGGAGTGAAACTTCTCGGGGGAGTTGTTAGTAGAGATGCTAATTTCATTAGCAGCTTAGCCATAAAGAGAGCTGGAAACGTTGTGAATTTGATGCGCCTTCTTCCACAATTGTCTGACCCGCAAAGTGAGCTCCTTCTACTTCGGTCATGTATGGGTATTGTGAAACTTTTCTTTGGGTTGAGGACATGCCAATCCGTTCACATGGAGTAGGCAGCTTTGTTATTTGATAATGGGTTGCGCGGAGCGATTGAGGATATTATGGTTTGTGGTGGCCCTTTCTTTGGCAACATACAGTGGCGAATTGCTTCCTTACCCATTCGGTTTGGTGGTTTGGGTTTATACTCGGTAGTAGAGGCTTCCTCATACGCTTTTGTTGCCTCAAGGGCCCGATCTTGGGTATTGCAAGACCACATCTTATGGGATAGCAGCATTCATGGCATGGATTATGATTATGCTTTTGCCTTAGCTTCTCTTCATAACAAGCTTTCGGACATTTACCTTAGCAGTTTTACTGCTAAGGACACCCCTCCAAATCCCAGAATACACTGGCGCGTGCCTTTTTTAGTAAAATTGTCCAAGATATGGAAGTGCATTTCAACATGACGGCTCGACAGAAAGCAATTTTCCAGTGTTTACGCGCACCACATGCTCAAGATTTTCTTCTAGCTATCCCCTATAGATGAGGTTGGCCAACATATGTCTCTTGTGGAGTATCGTACCATCCTCAAATATCCAATCATGATTCCAATATTCCCAGACAATGAGATATGTCTCGTGTGCCGCAAGGCATGTCTGGACTCTTTTAGAGATCATGCAGTTCATTGCAAAGAACTCTCAAAGTTCAAATACAGGCACGATATGGTTAGCAATATTTGGGTCAAAATACTTAAGCATGGCGGGGTTTCCGCCAAGAAAGAGGCTCATGTGAATTTCTTGACTTTCCCAACAGAAGGAAGGTTCGCCCTTAGACCGGCTGATGTTTTGATTTTTGGATGGGTTGGAGGGAAACATGCATGTGTAGACCTTACAGCGGTATCCCTCTCGTAGGCTTGAGAGTCAGAGGTTTCACGGCGAGACAGGCTGCATTAACAGATGTCACATGCAAGGGCACCAAACATAAGAAAGTGTAATGCCCCATTTTCTGGTATGTAATTTAAATAAGTATTTTTATTTCTTAAGGGGTACTCGACTAGTCTGTAGCCCGACTCGTCGAGTAGAGACGGGATGATCACGCAATTTGAGTTGGCTACCCGAAGAGTCCATATGTTGGGACTCGGCGAGTCCGCCTGTCTGGATGAAGCACTAATTTTAAGGGTTTGCACCCTATTTAAACACATTTATACACCCCAACCCCACCTCCATCACCCTCAGAGCAGTTCTTACCAAACCCTAGCCCCCTTAAAGAGTGTGTGAGTGATTGTTGCTTTGTGAAGGAACTTTTGGTGCATTTTGGAGCAAGTAGTAGAAGGAGAAGGTTGAAGAGTTCAAGGAAGAAGAAGTAGATCCAGAACACACTCCTTTATGGTCATCTTTTCTGGTAATAAAGTCTCCATCTTGCTTATTGATCTAGTAGATCTTGTTTGTCCCCAAATTTTTGGTATTAAGCTCAAAAACCCCAAATCCTTTGTGATAAAGCCTTATGATTGAGTTATACTTCAGATCTAGCCTCTCTTGGGCTCCAGGAGCTCAAGGAGGTCGCCTTTTTGGCAGCCATGGTCTTATTTTGGCTTATTGACCCCATTATAGTAGAGTTTGAGTGAAATATCTTCATTTCTTCTTAGTTACACGTAAAGTTAGCGACTTTACGTGTTCAGATAGTCCCAAGACCTTAGATCTACGAGTTAGATGCTCTAAAATGGATTAGACACGACTGTATGGAATCTGCATGTTTAGGACTCAGCGAGTTGTTCTTCGGACTCGACGAGTCAAGTCGTGAGTCCCCCGTCTTTCCTCGATTTGTGAGTTCAAGGTGAATCAGTGAGTGGGGAAGGGACTCGGTGAGTTAATGTCAGAGTTAGTAATGGAGGGACTCGGCGAGTCAGCGCCCTAACTCGGCGAGTCCTGTAAACTGAAAGTTGACTTTGACCGGGGAGTTGACTTTGACCAGGGGTAAAATAGTCATTTTACCCTGAGGGAATTGATCAGTACCTGATCTAGTGTTTTTGGGATTTGTAGTCGGACAGTTCCGGAGCAGCAGTCAGCCAGTTTTAGAGTTAGCATCTCAGCAGCCAGTGTTACGAGGTGAGTTTTCCTTCCAGTAGGAATGGGTCTACGACCACAATGCCGGCCCGTATAGTTAGCAGTAGTTCCGGACTTGGCTCCGATGCAGTAGTTCAGTGTGCTTGATGTCTTTGTGATTCAAGCATGTCTTTGTGTTATGTGTTCTAGACTTCGGTCCGATGTAGTATGCAGTATATGTGCTTATCCTAGCTGATATGTTTATGCTATATTATGTTATGCTCAGTCAGTTTCCGGACTTCAGTCCGATGCAGGGGACAAGGTCCCAGTCAGTTCCGGATTTCGGTCTGATGCAGTTAGTTCCAGACATCGGTCCGATGCAGGGGACAAGGTCCCATTCAGTTCTGGACTTCGGTCTGATGCAGTTTCTGGACATCGGTCCGATGTAGAGGGAAAGGCCCTGGTTAGTTCCGGACTTCGGTCCGATGCAGTTTCTAGACCTCGGTCCGATGCAGTGGGCAAGGTCTAATAGTTGTTTACTATGTGGTAGTTTGGGGGAGCTCACTAAGCTTCGTGCTTACAGTTTTAGTTTTGGTTTCAGGTACTTCCGCAAGCAAAGGGAAGAGTTCGGGATGATGGCATCGCACACACCACAGCTTTAGTTTATCTTGGGAGTTTATTTCGGATGTTATTATTGTTGGGTTTTAGCCATAAGAACTTTCCTATGTGCGCATGCAAAACCCTAATTCTTGGATCTAGGCTTTCTAATTAAACATGCTTTGAATCCAAGACTTCTAATGACTAATTAGGTATAAGAACAACACAAAAATAGATCTAGAAGTTTACCTTTCAATCTCTTGTTTGATCTTGTTGTCTTGGAGCTCTAGAGTCACAATTATCACTCCTCCAATGGCTTACAAACACCAACTAGCAAGGAGGATGATTTGAGAGAGAGGAGAGGGGAGGAAATCCGGCCAGGGGTTCTCTACTTGAGATGAGATCCGAATTCCCTTGGCCAGAGGGTCTATCTATACTTGTAGACTCCTTAAGGGTTTCAGCTTAAACCCTAGTTGGATAATCTTTTCTCAAAGCAATCTATATCCTTCCCATAGATAGCCTTTGGATGATTTTGAGCTATCCTTAGCTCTAGAATTCGTCCAACCTCTATCCAATAAGGATTTACAGTCTAAGGTGTAACTATCAAACAATTAATAGTTTATACCCTCTTATTTAATTAATCTCTTTAAGTCACCAAATTTATACTAATTAATTTATGACTTATATTAATCAAATAACAAAATTATTATTCCTTATATTATTCTCATAATATATTAATAATATTTATTCTCTCATAATAAATCATCCTGTTAAGTTGCTATGGTGAAGGCAACCCAAAAGGACCATGCACAACCGGGTCAAATACCCGCCTAATATAGTTGCAGCCTTAGACACTATTCCAACAGTCTCCCACTTGGGTAAGTCCAGTAACTATATGCACAAGTACAATCTAATTTGCAATCGTAGCTCTCAAAGACGCTGTCAAACTCTGATCTAATCAATCTTGTCCTTTAGATAAGGGGTCATACAGTCCTCTGTTAGATATCATGCTGACAATTCTATGGAATGATTAGTCAAGCATTTAGGTTTCTCGATCTCCGATTTATTCGACATAGAACTTAATCCCGAACACATCAATTCAGTTCTGACCGGGCCCGGCACATAAGTCAAATCAAATCATCAAGCGGCCGAGATATCACTTTTACCTTCTTGGGATAAAAGTTATAGATAAATTTCGACTTATATGCATTTACTTATTCATTAAACAACTATACACAACAATGCGTTTTATAACACCGAGTTACTGATGCGGTTTCACATTATCAATGTACAACTAATTAACAAATAATAAACCATATATCTAGGTTTTAAGACTATATGATATTATCGTCTTGCGATCACCTTTTATATCATATTCCATAAGGTGATTCCAGCAAGCACGGGTTTGTTCCAATGCTCAAAACCAGTTCATAAGCACTCATGAATGTTGCAGCAACCCTTTGCTATGTCTAATACCATTTAGACAATCTACACACCAATTCATGACAATCTTCATTCATATCTACTTCCAACATACGAACGATTGTGGACTATTTGAATAATTCGATTATTCATAATAAATTCAATTATTCTGGAAGTCAAAACATGCAAAGTGAAACAATAGTTAAACAATTAACATAAGATAGTAACATTACTCATAAATAAAACTCCTTTATTTAATAATCAAATGTTAATTACATTTATCTATTACACGTTTCTAATGCTATCTAATCTATGCTAATATCATCCTTCAGCCCAATACTCCTAGCATGCTGCAAGTGCTTAACCCTACTCAGTCCCTTTGTAAGCAGATTTGCTGGGTTATCTTCTGATGATATCCTCTTCACTACGAGTTGTCCTTCTTCTACACGATGTCTAATAAAATGATATTTTCTATCGATATGTCGTGATCTACCATGATCCCTCGGTTCCTTGGTCAAGGCAACCGCTCCTTCATTATCACAGAAAATCTCCATGGGCTCCTTTATGGCAGGTACAACTCCAAGGTTACCAATGAAGTTCTTCAGCCATATGGCCTCCTTCGATGCTTCGCTCGCTGCAATGTACTCTGATTCACACGTTGAATCAGCCACGGTTTCCTGCTTGGAACTTTTCCAAGTCACTGCTCCTCCATTCAGGGTAAAGACCCAGCCCGACTGCGAACGGTAGTTGTCCCTGTCGGTCTGAAAGCTAGCGTCACTATACCCTCGCACCTTCAAGTCATCACTCCCTCCGAGGACTTAGAACCATTCCTTCGTTCTCCGAAGGTACTTAAGGATATTCTTCACCGCAATCCAATGGGTTCTGCCAGGATTCTCTTGATATCTGCTAACCATGCTCAAAGCAAAGGCTACATCAGAGCGAGTACAAGTCATAGTGTACATGATAGAGCCAACTGCGGAAGCGTATGGTACTCAGCTCATTTCTGCTATTTCAGCTTCGGTACTCGGACTTTGAGTCTTACTCAACTTGGCATTACTTTGTATCGGTAATTCTCCCTTCTTCGAGTTTTCCATACTAAAGCGTTTTAGTACCTTCTCTAAGTAAGTGTTCTGACTAAGTCCTATTAGTCTCTTACTTCTTTCTCTCACTATCCTTATTCCCAAAATATAGGAAGCCTCTCTGAGGTCCTTCATAGCGAAGCACTTCCCGAGCCAAGACTTAACCTCCTGCAGAGTCGGGATGTCGTTTCCTATGAGTAATATGTCATCGACATATAGAACGAGAAAGCTTACTATACTCCCACTGGCTTTGACATATACACACGATTCATCTTCGCTTCATACAAATCCAAACTCTTTGACTTTCTCATCGAAGCAAAGATTCCATCTGCGAGATGCTTGCTTAAGTCCATAAATGGACTTCTCAAGCTTACACACTCTATTCGGATGCTTCGGATCCACAAACCCCTCTGGCTGAGCCATGTAGACATCCTCAGCCAACTTCCCATTAAGGAAAGCGGTCTTGACATCCATTTGCCAAATCTCATAATCATGAAATGCGGCAATCTCTAGCATCACTCTAATAGATTTTATCTTCACAACTGGTGAAAAGGTCTCATCATAGTCAACTCCAGGAGTTTGAGTAAAGCCCTTCGCGACCAATCGCGCTTTATATGTGTGTACTTTTCCATCCACATCGGTCTTCTTCTTGAAGATCCATTTGCACCCAACGGTCTTATGTCCGGGCACATTATCAACCAAATTCCAAACTTGGTTATCATACATGGATTGGATCTCGCTATCCATTGCCTCTTTCCACTTTGCAGACTCCGGGCCTTCCATGGCTTCCTTATAGCTATTAGGTTCATCAAGATTTATTAGTGTACCATCACTAATATACATGTCCCCTTCGGTAGTAATATGAAAACCATAAAACTGGGGTTGAACTCTAACTCTATCGGAACGTCTAAGAGGTAATGATTCGTCAATTGGTTCAACCGGAGTTTCCTCCTCGGGTTGAGTGTCAGCGTTAGAGGTTCCTTCATCTATCGACTCTTGAATCTCTTCAAGCTCGATTTGCCTCCCACTGTCTCCTTGGCCTATGAGCTCTCGCTCTCGGAAAACTCCTCTCCTCGCAACAAAGACAACATTGTCCTTCGGTCTATAGAAGAGATATCCAAAGGATTTCTGTGGGTATTCGATGAAAATACATCGCTCACTTCGAGGTTCGAGCTTGTCGTGAGTATCTCGTCTTACGAAAGCCTCGTAACCCCAAACCTTGTTATGTGCCAACGAGGGAGCTTTCCCTATCCACATCTCGTGAGGTGTTTTGGCAACCTTCTTAGTAGGGACTCGGTTAAGGATATGGGCGGTAGTCTCTAAGGCATACCCCAAAAAAAAAGATAGGTAGTGAAGCACGACTCATCATAGAGCGAACCATATCCAATAAGGTTCATTTACGCCTTTCTACCACACCATTCAATTGTGGTGTCCTAGGTGGCGTCAATTGTGAAACTATTCCACACTCCTTGAGATAATCGTGGAATTCAAGACTTAGGTATTCTCCTCCTCGATCGGATCGAAGCAGCTTGATTTTCCTGCCCAATTGATTCTCCACTTCATTCTTGAACTCTTTGAACTTTTCAAAAGTTTCTGACTTTTGCTTGATTAAGTAGATATACCCATATCTACTATAGTCATTGGTAAAAGTCACATAGAGGCGGTTCCCATCCTTCATGGTTGATCTAAATGGTCCACATACATCGGTATGTATTAGGTCCAACAGACCCTCACCCCTTTCGAAAGAACCTGCGAAGGGTGACTTAGTCATCTTTCCAAGCAAACAAGACCCGCATGTGTCATCTTCCCTAAGGTCGAATGACTCCAACACTCCATCCTTTTGGAGTTGGGCTATGCGTTTCTTGTTGACATGTCCAAGGCGACAATGTCACAAGGATGCCCTATCCATACTATTGGAAGAATCTATATTCAAAACATCATTTCCTAAGTTATCAACAATCATAACAGTTTCATAAATTCCATTACATGGTATAGCTTCGAAATAAAAGACACCATTCAGATAAGCTAAAATAGAACCATTCTCATTATTAAAAGAAAATCTAAAACCTTGTCTAAACAAACCATGAAATGAAATGATGTTTCTAGCCATTTCTGGCGAATAGAAACAATTGTTCAAATCTAAACTTAAACTATTCCTAAGCACTAAAGAATACACTCCAATCTTGGTCACAAGCGACGATCTTCTGTTCCCCATGATTAGATTTATTCTTCCAGCCTCCACATCCCTATTTCTTCTTAGTCCCTGCACATTAGAACAAATGTGGTAACCACAACCGGTATCAAGAACCCAAGAAATAGTGTGAGATGATTCATTAGATTTAATTGTGTATATACCTGCGAAAGACGGCTTGATCTTTCCTTCCTTGATGGCTTGCAGGTACTCTGGGCAGCTTCTCTTCCAATGTCCTATCTTGTGGCAGTGGTGGCACTCTGCCTCCCTTTGGGTTAGGGCAGGGCTTAGCAGGATCAAATTTTGTCCCACTAAAAGAGGCACCATCTCGGGCTTTAACCTTGCGATAGTTCTTAGACAAAGCCTTCCTCTTCTTTCCCTTTCCTTGTCCAATAGCCAAGACAGGAGCAGCGGATGGATTGGGAGTTGGTGCAGCAGACTTGTCCTTGAAGTTGCTCTCAGCGACCCCCAAGAGACCTTGTAGTTTGCTTAGGGTGACCTCCTCTTTGTTCATGTGGTAGGTCATCCTAAATTGATTGTAGCTCGGAGGCAAAAAGTGAAGCACCATGTCGATCGCCAAGTCTTCCCCAAAGTCAACATTCAACTTGCGAAGGCGGTCGACATACCTTTGCATCTTTTGTAGGTCCACGGTAAGAGACTCTCCATGACCCATCTTAGTGGAAATCATGTTAGTGAAAATCTCATAACGCTCTTGTCTTGCGTTTTGGTGGTATCTCTCCAATAAGTCTTGATGCATCTTGTACGGGTACATGTCCTCATAGGACTTTTGGAATTCGGAGTTCATAGTGGCTATCATGATGCAATGTACCTTCGTTGCATCGCGCTCATGAGTTTCAAAAGCGGTCATTTCAGCCGGAGTAGCGATTTCAGGGTTAATCTTCTCGAGCTTCTCATCGAGGACGTACTCCTTATCATCATAGCGAGCAATGGTGCGCATGTATCTTATCCATTCGCTAAAGTTCGTCCCATCGAAAGTGACATTTTGACAAAGGCTCATCAATGTGAAAGAACTAGCAGCAGCGTTGTTTGCGTTCGACATCTACAAATAGAAAGGACAAAGATAGATTAGAATATGAATCCCTAATTATCACCGAATAAGAAAAATTAGGGCTAGGATCCAACAACAATATTTACAAATTAGAAAAGGGATGTCATAATCCAACATGCAAATAATATGAAGGTAAGTGAATGACGATTCACTAATTCTCCACCACAAAAGATAACTTTAAGTCCTAAATGTATTGAGAATTCCTAGGTTCGGATGAGATTCATTGAAACTATTCAATGGCATGTTTAAACCTCGATATGCCCCTCTTGTTTGTGACTCGGATACCGAGGATCACAAAGCGGGTGTGAATTACCATGCAAATTCACATGGTGCCTTCATTGTAACGATCACCTATTCGATGTGCCAGTAAACCACACACGCTCCATCGAACTATGATAAACAATGAATCACCCTTTGCCACCTTTGCTTAGAAACAATTAGTGTGCCGGTAAACCACACACGCTCCACTAACTTCTTAGCAAGGGTGCAAAGTGTAATTTCATGGGATTGCATCAATTCACTTTTCCTAAAGTAACTAAGATTAGGAAATTTTAAAAATATGTAGTTACTTTATATTTTTTATTATACTTTTAATGAGAGGATGAGGTTGCCCTATCCTACCTGTTTGGCTAACGACCATCCACCAATCAAGCAAGCGGTGGGTGTGAGTGTACACCCATTAAGCGCCATTTTATAGGCCGTAACCTTATACCCACCTTATAGATCGGCTTCGTGAATGAGGCCTACTAACGGTAAGACTAGAATTTTAGTTATATATATATATATATATATATATATATATATATATATATATATATATATGTATATATATATATATATATATATATATATATATATATATATATATATATATTAATCTTGTAATATTATACTAGTATAGGGTTGTATTTTAAACTTTTAAAATCTAGGGTTTGAAATTTAAATTGTCTAAATTAAAACTTTTAATCACAAAACATAAATTTCAAAACTTGAGGACAAGTTTTAAAACATTTAAAACATGGAGGATCAAATAACAAATAATTTTAATCAACAATTAATTCCATAATTATCTATATTTGATTTATTCAAGATTTCTTATAAGATAATTACCAATTTAATCAAAATAATTAATTAATTATCATATAAGGAAATTAAATATTTTATTAGTTGATAAATATCTTTAATTAGATCAAGATTATAGTCATATATATCAAAAAATTGGATTAGGGTTGATCTAATATGATTAAGGTAAGTTTCCATAAGATAATCATCAAGAATTCCCGAATCTGGCCATTCTTGACGCTTTGACTCGCTGAGTGCACCAAGGGACTCGCCGAGTCCATGACTCAGAAACATAAAAATCGAATTTTGCAGTTAAGAATCATACAAACAAGCAACAATTTAATAGAAACCAAGCTAGGCTCTTATAACAATATTGGGTTTTAGCCATAAGAACTTTCCTATGTGCGCATGCAAAACCCTAATGCTTGGATCTAGGCTTTCTAATTAAACATGCTTTGAATCCAAGACTTCTAATGACTAATTAGGTATAAGAACAACACAAAAATAGATCTAGAAGTTTACCTTTCAATCTCTTGTTTGATCTTGTTGTCTTGGAGCTCTAGAGTTACAATTGTCACTCCTCTAATGGCTTACAAACACCAACTAGCAAGGAGGATGATTTGAGAGATATGAGAGGGGAGGAAATTTGGCCAGGGGTTCTCTTTCCTTAGATGAGATCTGAATTCCCTTGGCCAGAGGGTCTATTTATACTTGTAGACTCCTTAAGGGTTTCAGCTTAAACCCTAGTTGGATAATCTTTCCTCAAAGCAATCCATATCCTTCCCATAGATAGCCTTTGGACGATTTTGAGCTATCCTTAGCTCTAGAATTCGTCCAACCTCTATCCAATAAGGATTTACAGTCTAAAGTGTAACTATCAAACAATTGACAGTTTATACCCTAATATTTAATTAATCTCTTTAAGTCACCAAATTAATACTAATTAATTTATGACTTATATTAATCAAATAACAAAATTATTATTCCTTATATTATTCTCATAATATATTAATAATATTTATTCTCTCATAATAAATCATCCTGTCAAGTTGCTATGGTGAAGGCAACCCAAAAGGACCATGCACAACCGGGTCAAATACTTGCCTAATATAGTTGCAGCCTTAGACACTATTCCAACTATTATGATTGATATAGTTTTGTTTGACACAGTACTATGACATTTGAGTTACTCATTCCATGGTTTTATTATATGTGATTTGATTTTCAGTAATATTAAAACAAAAAATTTTGGGTCGTATTTTGGGTCGTTTCAAGTTGGTATCAGAGCCTTGGTTTGAGGGATTCAGGCACACTTACGGGTGTGACTGGACTCAAACTAAGGGAATAGTAAAAGGATTTTCAAAAGAAAAATGTTTTCGAAAGAATTTTTTTGAAAAAGAGACTTAAAAAAGAAAAGAGTTTTTGAAAACGAGAAAGGGGTGTGGTACATGCGATCAGCCGAGCTCAAGTAAGTACTCCCAAATTACCCATACAAGTTTATATTATGATTATCAGTTTCAGTTTCAATAGAACAGCATGCAAGAATAGGACTAAGGATCTAGGAGGATGCCTTATGTGCCTGCTATATGTGTTCCAGATTTATGAGAATTGCATGCTAGTATTGAGTAGACAGCAGTAGGATGGCCTATTTAGGTTATGCCTGATATTATGAGCTTAGCATTGTATGCTATTACAATTTCTTGTTATGAGAATAGAATTGCTTGAGTAGTTCCTGTGTCCGAATGCTGCTTGCTTTATGCTTTGTGGGACTCCGAGTGGTGGGAGTTAGCCATTAGGTGAATACGTCACATCACATGTGATCAGGGTTGAATAATCCTGGATTTGGCCCTACTGTGCAGCTCTTGTTTGAGTCCAACCGTTGTAGGAACGATTCTTTTACTCGAAGGATTATCTGAGCCTCGTCACATGTGATGCTATTCAGGTGATGATTAATTGGCATTACAAAGAGGCCTTCATCAACTGAGGATTGGTTTTGGTTGAGTCATAGATTTCTGTAGGGCAAGCCTAGGATGAGAGTAGCAGAGAACACTAGCAGTAGTAGTGACTTGGTGGAGTCGAGGCAGTTCTTGAGGAAAGTACGGATAGATGTGGAAGGTAGTATGGGCCCGTACTACTGAAAGCAGAGGATCCGTACTTGAATCAAGGAAGGATGAGATGAGACCTAGAAACTTGTATTAATAGTGATCCCTCGAGATATATCAGTATTTCTGACGTTTATTATGATGTGTTTTCATAATGGTGGTTTTATGCCCTAGGCCAGCAGTCGGCAATTCAGGAGCCGGTGAGGGATCGGGATCAGGCTCGGGGGTCGAGCAGACCAGAGAGTTCCTCACCTCAGAGGTTACTCACACCATACTTGAGCAGACTCCTGTGATCTTCGGTTCGATCAAGGAGGGTATTCTAGAGTTGATGGACGAGAGGTTGAGCACATTCCGTGCTGAGGTGGCGGCCATGATGGGGTCGCACATACTCACCTTCAAGGAGTTACGGGCTTGTGGAGCTCCAGACTATCATGGGGCGCAGGACCCCATAGTGAGTACCAGGTGGTTGGCATATGTCTCCAATGCATTCCGCACTAGCAGATGTCCCGATGGGGACAAGGTCAGATTAGCATCCTGTCTTCTGAAGGACAGGGCACGAGATTGGTGGGAGGAGATCGGAAATGTCATCAGGGATGACGCAGCACTTAATGCTATAACTTGGGCTGATTTTACTACCAGGTTTAGAGCCGAGTTTACACCATTCATTGAGGTGCAACAGTTAGCCATGGAGTTTCAGGATCTTACTCAGACTACAGAGACAGTGGCGGAGATTACCGCCAAGTTCAGGGAGAGGGCTCTTCTCGTTCCTCGGTACGCAGCTGATGAGGAAATGAAGAAGGCCCGATATCATGAGATGTTGCGGAATGATATCCACCAGTTTGTGAGCCGATCCAGCTGTAAAACACTAGATGACATGATTGCTAGGGCTCGTGAGAGAGAGATTGATTTAGAGATGGAGAAGAAGAGGAAGCCAGAGACAGTATCTGGCACAGTGAGTTCGGGAAAAAGCCCAAGGTATTAGATCACAGATCTAGAGGACAGCAGAGCCACAGTCGGTGTGGCAAGTTTGGGAGATTGCACGATGGGGCGTGCAAGGCAGGGAGTCCCGGTTGCTACAAGTGCGGCCGAACCGGGCATATGAGTAGAGATTGTACAGCTACTCCCACCGTTACCGCAGCATCTGATCTGATTTGCTTCCATTGCAATCATAGGGGACATAAAAAGTCCCAGTGTCCGAGTTTGTCAGCCGCAGGGAAGGTGGTAGCACCTGCCCCTGCAACATTGACGATTACAAACGGCCGTCAGGGCCGAAGTGAGGTGCCAGTGGCAAAGAGTAGAGCTTTTCAGATGACAGTAGAGGAGGCGCGAGCGACTCCTGATGTGGTGACGGGTATGTATTTTCCCTTCATATCTTTATTATTTTTTATTGTTTCTTATAGTTATATGTTTTTATATATAGGTTCGTTCTTTGTGAACGGCATATCAGCTACAGTCTTGTTTGATTCGGGGGCTACCCGATCATTTGTTTCGCTTGCGCTTAGCAAGAGATTTAGCAGAGCTCCGGGGAGCTGGATTGTCCACTCGAGATTGAGATAGCTGATGACAGGACCGTCAGGGTCGCGAGAGTACATAGAGCTTGTTCGCTGCAGTTATTTGATGATCAGTTTTCAGTGGATTTGGTTCCCATTCCTCTGCAAGGGAATAAGGTTATAGTGGGTATGGATTGGTTGAGCCCCAATGGGGCGGTGATTGATTGTGAGCTATAGCAAGTGAGGGTCCGCACCCCTAGTGGGGGAGAGTTAGTGATCCAGGGCGAGAGGCCACAGTGCGGACTGATTCTTTGCTCAGCAGCGAGAGCAAGACGCTACTTTCAGCAGGGTTGCGCAGGGTTCGTCGCCTACGTTTTAGATGCCCGAGAGAAGGGCAAGGCGACAGTCGACCATGTACCGGTAGTGCGAGACTACCCGGAGGATTTTCCTGGGATACCTCCAGAGAGACAGGTTAAGTTCAAGATTGATTTGGTTCCCGGTGTGGCTCCGATAGTCAAGGCACCGTATCGGTTGGCTCCTCCGGATATGCAGGAGTTGTGAACGCAGCTGCAGGAGTTGTGTACGCAGCTGCAGGAGCTGCTAGACAAGGGTTTCATCAGACCGAGTAGTTCACCATGGGGAGCCCCGATCCTGTTTGTGAAGAAGAAGGATGGGTCGCACCGTATGTTCATAGATTACCAGGAGTTAGATGCTCTGAAATGGATTAGAAACGACTGTATGGAATCTGCATGTTTAGGACTCGGCGAGTTGTTCTTCGGACTCGACAAGTCGAGTCGCGAGTCCCCCGTCTTTCCTCGATTTGTGAGTTTAAGGTGAATCAGTGAGTGGGGAAGGGACTCGGTGAGTTAATGTCAGAGTTAGTAATGGAGGGACTCGGCGAGTCCGGTCAACTGAAAGTTGACTTTGACCAGAGAGTTGACTTTGACCAGGGGTAAAATAGTCATTTTACCCTGAGGGCATTTATCAGTACCTGATCTAGTGCTTTTGGGATTTGTAGCCGGACAGTTCCGGAGCAGCAGTCAGTCAGTTTTAGAGTTAGCATCTCAGCAGCCAGCGTTACGAGGTGAGTTTTCCTTCCAGTAGGAATGGGTCTATGGCCATAATGCCAGCCTGTCTAGTTAGCAGTAGTTCCGGACTTAGGTCCGATGCAATAGTTCAGTGTGCTTGATGTCTTTGTGATTCAAGTATGTCTTTGTGTTATGTGTTCCGGACTTCGGTACGATGCAGTATGCAGTATATGTGCTTATGCTAGTTGATATGCTTATGCTATGTTATGTTATACTCAGTCAGTTTCTGGAATTCGGTCCGATGCAAGGGACAAGGTCCTAGTCAGTTCCGGATTTCGGTCCGTTGCAGTTAGTTACGGACTTCGGTCTGATGCAGGGGACAAGGTCCCAGTCAGTTCCGGACTTCGGTCTGATGCAGTTTCCGGACTTCGGTCCAATGCAGAGGGCAAGGCCCTGGTTAGTTCCGGACTTCGGTCCGATGCAGTTTCCAGACTTTGGTCTGATGCAGTTTCCGGACCTCGGTCTGATGCGGTGGGCAAGGTCCAATAGTTGTTTATGTGTTATTGTATGGTATGTGGTGGTTTGGGGGAGCTCACTAAGCTTCGTGCTTACAGTTTCAGTTTTGGTTTCAGGTACTTCCGCAAGCAAAGGGAAGAGCTCGGGATGATGGCATCGCACACACCACAGCTTCAGTTTATCCTGGAAGTTTTAGTTCGGATGTTATTATGACTGATACAATTTTTTTGACATAGTAATATGACATTTGAGTTACTTATTCCATGGTTTTATTATATGTGATTTGATTTTCAGTAATATTAAAACAAAAATTTTTGGGTCGTATTTTAGATCGTTTCAGAAAGCGTGCATGGAAAATCAACACGTGTTCATACCATTTGCATTTGATACGTTTGGTTTCCTTGCGACGGATGCAGTGGAGCATCTTAGTAGAGTACAATGAATCATGCATAGCAATTTTATATCCCCTAGATCTATGGATGTAGTCTTCAAAAGAATTGACTTTACCATACAAAAAGGCTTAGCGGCGCAACTTGTTGCGTGTTTGCCTTCTCATTCGTTGTACATTGATAACTAAGATGTATCGTTTATTATCTTAAATATCTTGGCATATTCAAGACCAATATATATATATATATATATATATATATATATATATATATATATATATGTGTGTGTGTGTGTGTATATATATATATATATATATATATATATATATATATATATAAACTGTTATTGAAACCAAAATCTTGAAACCTCTTGAAAAAAATTAAAGATCTAGATACAACGAAGAATATTATATCGGGCATGGGCATTTGGAGAAGGACGGGGTTGTTATATGTTTCTCAAAAAAAATATTGAGAAGGCATTGCAATCATTCTACATCAATCAGAACTGCATCAGACTTTAAACTTGATCATAAGACTGGTATATTAGATGAGGAAAAGGGGTGCATGGGAAAGGTTTCATACTTAAGTGTGGTTTGATATCTCATACATGTTTTGGTTTGTACTAGAGCTGATATGGCTCATAAAGTTAATGTAGTAAGCAGATTTATGAACAATCCCATGAAGGCTTACCAAGAAACAGTCAAATGGATTATGCGATACTTGAAAGGAACAGAAAATATTTGTCTATTTTATAATGTTCAAAATTTTAGTGATTATTTATGTAACATCCCAAAAATACAGTCTAAAAATTTCGTTTAAATAACATTACTTAAACCATGATTTTCAAACCATAACATAATTCATAACGTAAATCTGGAGTATTAGTTCAAAACATATTTCTTGTTATCAGAGTAAAACATCCCATGATGACTAGCTATGGTGTCTGCACTACAATCTTCTCGAGCTCCTCTTTTGAAAACTGAGTACCTGAAACCAAAACTGAAAATTGTAAGCACAAAGCTTAGTGAGCTCCCCCAATCTACAACATACCATACAATAACATATAAAGCACATATTGGGCCTTGCCCACTGCATCGGACCAAAGTCCGAAAGCTGCATCGGGCCGAAGCCCGGACTAACTGGGGCCTTGCCCCCTACATCGGACCGAAGTCCGGAAACTGCATCGGGCCGAAGCCCGGACTAACTGGGGTCATGCCCCCTGCATCGAACCGAAGTCCAAAAACTGCATCGGGCCGAAGCCCGGACTAACTGGGACCTTGTCCCCTACATCAGACCGAAGTCCGGAAACTGCATCAGGCCGAAGCCCGGACTAACTGGGACCTTGTCCCCTGCATCGGACCGAAGTGCGGGACTGACTGATCATAGTATAGCATAAACACATATCAACTAGCATAAACACATATACTGCATACTGCATCGAACCGAAGTCCGGAACACATAACACATAAACATGCTTGAATCATAGAGACACCAAGCATACTGAACTACTGCATCAGACCGAGGTCCGGAACTACTGCTAACTAAACGGGTCGGCATTGTGGCTGTAGACCCGTTCCTACTGGAAGGAAAATCACCTGCACTGCTGAAGTTCTTGCTGATACCCTTCTGAACGCTATCTGACAACTCCCGCACTGCTACTCCAACTAATCTGCCTGCACTTGCAACCCAACACAAGATTAATACTGACCATCACACTGCAACTAACCGAAACACTGAACTGCCTTCAACACTGAACTGCCTGAAACGTTGAACTGCCTGGAACACTGAACTGCATGAAACACTGAACTGCCTGAAGCACTGAACTGATTGAAACACTGAACTGACTGAAACACTGAACAGACTGAAACACTGAACTAACTGAAACACTGAGTTGTCCGAAACATTGAACTGCCTGAAACACTAAACTGTCTGAAACACTGACTGCATGAAACACTGAAATGCCTGAAACACCGAACTGCTATATGGTTGCTTCCCAAAATATCTCAAGACCTTCCTGGTCTCCAATCATCTGTCAGTTATCTGCAACCCCGAGCTACAACTCAATTGTGGAGTCCAAGGACTCCTCACTTAGTCGCTCCCACGACTTCTAAACGAAATCTTTCTCTGGAACTAGTTTCCACTAGTTATCCTGACACTGTGGCTCTAACAACCTCCCGATCCACCGATCAGGTCCAAACGTCACATCCTGACATCATCAAATCCAAGACTAAAAATGATGGCTCCCAGACTAACGGTAGCCCTTAACATAAACGAACCCCAGCGGTCCACTGCTTCCCTGATCTCATAATTGTGGTGACGATCCAACTGTCAAATCACCAGCTTAACCATAACTGAACCATTTGGGAAATCCGAAATCTAACCCGTGGATTCCCATATCCTCACTGTTGCACCCGAACTGGTGGGTACTACTGTTTCCCCCGCGTCCAAACAACTCGCTCATGCTGTCTACCACCTGATAAATGCTACAACTAAACCCGCAGACTTACACTCTCTAATACTATCTGGCTACTAGTGAATGTTACGGCTACCCCCGCAAACTTAAAACACTCTACTACTATCTGACTGCTAGTCAATGCTACGGCTACCCCTGCAGACTTACAACACTCTACTACTATCTGAATGCTAGTGAATGCTACGGCTACCCCCGCAGACTTACAACACTCTACTACTATCTGACTGCTAGTGAATGCTACGGCTACCCCCGCAGACTTACAACACTCTACTACTATCTGACTACTAGTGAATGCTACGGCTACCCCCCCCCCAGACTTACAACACTCTATTACTATCTGACTGCTGCTGGAAAATGTTGCGGCTCTCCCGCCGCTCTACCATGCTCTGCGTGCTGTCTCTGCCACTGACTACTAACACGAAAGCATCTCTCGCTAACCATTCCCAAAATCTTCATTCCGACTCACTAAAATCCTACAGGCGGTCCTCCAACCTGAATTTCCATCCAGCTACTAACCATATCGATCCCATGAACTAACTGTTGGGAAGTTCCTCAAACTCCCAACCCTGAACTCCTTAATTCATCAATCGTTGTGCTACTATCTTTCCTTCTCGGAGTTCACGTACTCATTCTGGATCTGTGTACTCTTACCCTTGTATACTCGGAGGGTTCTCCCCCACTTGGATCCGGCTAACCCTTACTGCTCACTGGTCGAAAGGATTCCCCAACCTTCCTTCCATGAAAAGGGGCGATCCGCTGCCCGCCCACGTTTACCTCTGTTGGCGCTCCAACTAATCGTTACCAGATCTGAACCATTCCTGTTAACTAACCGAGCACTCTTCAATCCTTCACTGAATTTGCTTTAGTGACTGCATCCCAAGAACTTGCGTTCAAGGTAAACATCCCCATCTCACTTTGCTACTACCCGCTAGCTACTTCACTAGAAGCTTTAAATCGACACTATTGAGGTTATAACTGATCAATACCCGAATGACACCTTCCGAAAGTAGTGAGGCACTACAGAATCTTACACATACATACTACATTCACCGTATCTGAAGTAGCCTGATCTAAAGGGGACGACCTCCAATTTACCATTCTAATTCCAAAGTATGCAGATGGCATAAAACTCAGTCACAAGCAGGTAATATAATATCCCAACACATATGCTTATTAATATCGATGCAACAATATAACAATAATATCTTCAATAATAATTTACATGAAGGAAAAATATACGTACCCCCAACATCCAGTGCTGCTCGAATCCTTGATGAGATCAACCGGAATACTCTGCTCCGAGCTGTGGGCGCCCTTGTCCGACCCTGATGTCTGCTGGTGGCTCTCGAAGTCCCAGGGGCAGGAGCTGGCACCTGCCCTGCTGTATACAAACTCGGACAGTGGGCCTTCTTGTGGCCCCTCTGACTACAATGGAAACATATCAGATCAAGTTCCTGGGTGATGGTAACAGTACCATCACTGCTAGAATGGCCAATTCGGCCGCACCTGAAACATCCAGCATCGCCACCACTTCTACGCCTGCACACACTCTTGTGCGTCCTATCACACTTCCCGCATCGACTGCTGCTCTGATAGTCCCTTGATCTTAAATCCGACCCCTTGGGCCTCTTGCCCGAACCTGTGGCTTCCTGTGTCTTATCCGTTTTCCTCTTCCTTTCCGACTCCCTGCTCATCTCTTGCTCCTGCGTTACCTCATCGACCCCATCCATCATCTGAACAACCGCTGCCTGATCCTGAAGCTTCTCGATCAACCTATCAGTGATCCTCACGACCCTATCGGGAAGCTTCTCGCGAATAGCTCGCAAAACCTCCTCAACTATCCAATCATGCAGAGGTCTCACTTAGAGGCAGGGTGCCCCATTCACTCCTGTCCCCTGATGGAAAAAGCTATAAATGGAATCTCCCTCCCTGAAGGATCCCTGAACTTCATAAGAATCAGGCTCTAGACGAGCCCCAATCTGTCCTGAAACTATCCCGGCCCTAAAGGCCTCAAGATGATTGTCCATAAGCTCCACGATGGCCTCTCTAACCAAACCGAAAAGCACTGGAGTCTGATCAATGATGTTGCGCAATGTCTCTGCGGAAATAAAATCCCTCATCTGATCATCAAGCTGCCCGGCTCCAGAGCCCGAGCCAGATCCCTCCCCGGGACTTGAACTGCTAACGGGTAACTCGCGCAATGTCACCATGCTGAAAATATAACACTTCCTGATAAATATACACTCCGCTGCTGAGGGATCTCTCACACACTCTACAAGTTCCCTGGTCTTGTCTCGGCCCTTCTTGATTCGAGTACGGATCCTCTGCTTTCAGTAGTATGGGCCCATACTACCTTCCACATTTATCTGTACTTTCCTCAAGAGTTACCTCAACTCCACCAAGTCACTCTCCTGCTACTGATCTCTGCTACTACCTTCCTAGGCTTGCCCTAGGGAACCTCAGACTCCACCCAAACCAATCCTCAGCTGCTGAAGGCCTCCTTGAAATTCCAATTAGCCACTACCTGAATACCATCACATGCAATGAGGCTCGGATAATCCTTCGAGTAAAAGACGCGTCCCTACAACGGTTAGACTCAGACGAGAGCTACGCAACAGGGTCAAATCCGGCACTCTGAGATTATCCAACCCTGACCATATGTGACGTGACGTATTCACCTAATGTCTAACTCCCATCACCCAGAGTCCCACAAATCACAAAGCAAGCAACATTCGGACAAAGGAAACATACTCATGCAAGACTATTCTCATAACAAGAAACTGTACTAGCATACAATGCTAAGATCATACTATCAAGCATAACCTACACATGCTATCCTACTACTATCTACTCAATACTAGCATGCGATTATTATCAAGCTGAAACACATAAAGCAAGCACATAAGGCATCCACCTAGATCCTTAGTCCTATACTAGCATGTTGTTCTACTGAAACTGAAACTGAACTGATCTGAAACTGATACTGAAACTGATAACATAACTTGTATGGGTAATTTGAGAGTACTTACTTGAGCCCGACTGATTGCATGCACCACACCCTTTTTCTCTTTTCAAAGTTCTTTTCTTTCTAAAAAAATTCTTTCCGCTTTTTCTAAAACCCTTTTCTTTTCTCAAAATTCTTTTAGAAAATGTTTTTCTTTTGAAAACCTCTTTATCGTTTCCTTAGTTTGAGTTCAGACACACCCAAAGTGTATCCGAATCCCTCAAACCAAGGCTCTGATACCAACTTGTAACATCCCAAAAATACAGTCTAAAAATTTCGTTTAAATAACATTACTTAAACCATGATTGTCAAACCATAACATAATTCTTAACAGAAATCTGGAGTATTAGTTCAAAACATATTCGTGTTATCAGAGTAAAACATCCCAGGCTGACTAGCTATGGTGTGTGCACTGCAATCTTCCCGAGCTCCTCTTTTGAGAACTGAGTACCTGAAACCAAAACTGAAAATTGTAAGCATGAAGTTTAGTGAGCTCCACCAATCTACCACATACCATATAATAATATATAAAGCACATACTGGTCCTTGCCCACTGCATCAGACCAAAGTCCGGAAGCTGCATCGGGCCGAAGCTCGGACTAACTGGGGCCTTGCCCCCTGCATCGGACCGAAGTCCGGAAACTGCATCGGGCCGATGTCCGGAAACTGCATTGGGCCGAAGCCCGGACTAACTGGGGCCTTGCCCCCTCCATCGAACTGAAGTCCGGAAACTGCATCGGGCCGAAGCCCGGACTAACTGGAACCTTGTCCCCGGCATCGGACCGAAGTCCGGGACTGACTGATCATAGTATAGCATAAACACATATCAACTAGCATAAACACATATAATGCATACTGCATCGGACCGAAGTCCGGAACACATAACACATAAACATGCTTGAATCACAGAGACACCAAGCATACTGAACTACTGCATCGGACCGAGGTCCGGAACTACTGCTAACTAAACGGGCCGGCATTGTGGCCGTAGACCCGTTCCTACTGGAAGGAAACTCACCTGCACTGCTGAAGTTCTTGCTGATACCCTTCTGACCGCTATCTGACAACTCCCGCACTGCTACTCCAATGACTCCCCGATCTACTAATATCAAATATAACACTTAGTCCCAACTGCCCTTCAACAGTCAAACTAAGTCAACTCTAGTAAAATTCAAAGTCCTTGTCAAGGTCAACCTTCCAGGTCAACCCTACTCGCCGAGTCTGCCTACCGACTCGCCGAGTTCATACGCTCAGGACCCTTTCATTCGCAACTCGACTCGCCGAGTCTACTGATTTCTGAGTTCTGCCCTGTCCAACTCACTAAGTCCCCACTCCACTCACTGATCCGAGTCTTAACTCGAAGGGTTTGGGGTTTCGCGACTTGACTCGCCGAGTCCAAGAACAGACTCGTCGAGTCCTAGGCAATCTTCAACAGACTCGCCGAGTTGTTCTTCCAACTCGTCGAGTTGCTGCCTATCTTCATCCAACTCGCCGAGTCTACCCATGTGACTCGCCGAGTTACTACGCGACTCAAGCCTGATATCTAGCCCGACTTGCCGAGTCACCTCCCAGACTCACCAAGTCCATATGTGCATTTCCATAATTTCGAGTCACAGAGCTTCTTCTTTGCTCCAAACAATAGATCTGGGTTCCTAGAGTCCATTAGCAACATAAAGTTGCTAACTTTACGTGCTTCTTTCCTCATAATACCAAAAACCAAGCTGGAGAGGAACTCAACTCATGGGGAAAGGCTTTTGCATAGCAACTAACATGGCTTTCTGCATTTTCGATCCAAATAGAGCTCAGATCTAGAGTTTCAATTCCAAATCTAACTTGTGCACCAACTTCTCATCACATACTCTCAAAGAAACCCTAAACCCCATGAAAGATGGATCTAGAAAGGAAAAAACCAAGGATAACGATTCATTACCTCCAAATGCTCTAAAAATTTTCACCAACTCTGGATCCAAGGCCTCCTCTTGCACCACTATGAATCTTCTCTCTTCCAAGCTTCAAATTACCTCACCAAGGGTAGATCTTGCTCCAAAAACGGTTATGGTGGGTAGGATTTGGGTTTCTGGACTATAGGGGCTATAAGGAACCCTAATGGAGAGAATAAGATGCATAAATAGTGCCTAAAGTCCCGGATTTAGGGTTTTCCCTCTACTGACCGGACTCGCCGAGTCCATGAGGCCGACTTGCCGAGTTGGTCACTTACCCGATCCCCCGGTTCCCGCTCCGACTCATCGAGTTCCTCCTTGGACTCGACGAGTTGAGCCATTTGACTTAGGGTTTTCTTCCCTTTCTTGGTCTTTCTGATTCTGGGTGTTACAGTTTAGTTGGCTATGCAAACTCAGATCAAAGGTGGAAACTTGGTGAAGAGATGATCATTTACATGCTATATTTTTAACTTGTTCGGATGTGAAATCGGTTGTTGAAAGGAAACACTATAATTCACAGTTGCCTTGTCCATAACTAAGGCAAAGTAGACTTCATGTCCGAATGGATAAAGGAGTACATATGGCTACATGGTCTTGTTTATAGTCTTGGATTGAAGGTGGAGAAGCCTTCTTTGTAGTTTTTGTGATTAGCCATCTAAAAAGAATAGCCATTTTTCATGATCATTATTCAAATAAAAATACGCATGAACAATTCAGGAAAAAAAAAGTCTTAGTCTCCTAATCAAATACTTCTACTTGGACAATTTTATTCCTAAACGAAGAGCATACATGTGGAAATAGAAGGAACAAAGTTTAAATAATGATAACAAAACAAACACCAACAGGGGCTGCATTTTTCTAGCCCCTAAACCAAAGTGTTTTCAAAAGTAGAACTGTCAAATACTATATGAATTGCCAAATACCAGCACATGCATTGTAAAGTTTTTAAAATAGAAAGCTAAAGATCATGAAGGAAAGTAGAATATATCGTGCTTGATCCCACCAATATAAAGAGATCTACATCAACAATCATCTTGAATGCCATCTGGATCGCCATGCTTTCCGTCAGAGTCCACGGGTTCATCATATTTGGGAAGTGAAGGTTTAGATATCATCATTACTTGGCACCTCCTGAAGAAATTAACAGTTACATTTTGCAGCTTCTAAGAACAAAAGCAATGCACTAAAGGTAATTCACATGATTCTTCGTGTTATTTATGTTATGCTAAATTTACCAAATTATGTTTTCTATAAACTAACAATGCCACCACCCCCATTATCATGTACACTATACTAAATGTGATTTTTAGGTTCCTATACACACTAAGTTAAGCTCCTATTATAGCCCTATGATGAATAATATAAGGAAAGTATTATCCCCCAAATATCTATACATGCTATAATATGAGCTTAACTTAGTTTGTATAGGAACCTAAAACTCACATTCAGTCTAGTGTACGTGATATAATAGAAAATAATACAATTAAAGTCAATGCTCAACTAAAATTTAACAAGTTTTAGGTGAATCGATTCATGTTAGTACAACAAATCCAATCCATTGAAACTAACCTCTTAAAAGTTTCTGTGATTCCACTAATGGCAGTTGAGCAGTATATGGAGATGGCATTCTTGGCCAATGAATCATGTAGTTGAGAAATATGAGTCAACCACTACTCAGCTTGAATGCACTCATTGATACGTGACAATTATTTGACAGAAAAAGTATAATCACCAAAATTATAGATTATACCTCCTCTTTCTGCATAGGTGGCAGTAAATCTGCAGCCTAACGATTTTCTTGAATACAAGTTTGCAGAGCTTTTTTTGCTTCTTTTCTAGCCATTTCATCCTTGTATCTATTTTCAATTGGATCTGATAACTGCATAAAAAACAGGATTAGATATATGCACGTTGTTTCAAAAGGAAATCAATGGTTTAAAAGTTGCATATACTTAAACACCTTTTTGAGATCTTCAAGCTACCCCCAAAATACCAACCCATACAATCATAACAATATCATATCAAAAAAACAGTATGCATATAGAGTCTACAGTATCACTGGACT
Source organism: Lactuca serriola (assembly GCF_051521515.1). Classification (NCBI taxonomy): domain Eukaryota; kingdom Viridiplantae; phylum Streptophyta; class Magnoliopsida; order Asterales; family Asteraceae; genus Lactuca; species Lactuca serriola. Next base: position 22,452,369 of record NC_136414.1, read on the forward strand.
GCCCTCCCTGGGCCTTCAGTTTATCTGACCCGCTCTCAGAACCTTCACCATGTCTGGTCCGCCCTTCCCGGGCCTACAGCCTGTGTGGACCATTCTCCAAACCTTCATTCATAACTGTTCCGTTCTCATAAGCTTCAGCATGTCTGGTCCGCCCTTACCGATCCATCAGCCTGTCTGGTCCGTTCCTGGAGCCTTTGTCCTGACTGGACCGCCCGCACCAGGCCTTCAGCCAATCTAGGCTGCTTTGGCTCTGTTAACGTTCAGCACACAGCAGGACTACCTCAACCCAACCGCAATCACACAACCAATCACATAGATATCAAAAACTAGCTAGCATATGCAAACAGTCAAACAGATCTAACAGATCACTAATCATAACACCATCCTAACTACTAGGATGTAGATCTAACAGATTTGTAACACCCCGACTCCCAAGTATATAACTTTACAATTTTATGTCTATATCTGAAGATCTACTCAACGAGTTGGTGCCTAGACTCGCCGAGTAGGGACGCGTTTGGCCACCTGGTTTACGTGAACAACTCGACGATTTGGTGAACCCGACTCGGCGAGTTGGAGCTGGAATGAGAAACCAAAATCCCCAGGGTTTTGCACCCTATTTAAAGGATCCTTTGCCCCCTTAGCCTCCCCTTACAACCCCTTGTGAGTCCAGAAACCCTAATTTGTGTGTGTACTCCTGTAACGTCCCAAAATTTAAGACTAAAAATTTCTTTTAATAAAGTATCACTTAAAGTAAAATCATCATTTCAAAACATAAACAGAGTATTAGTTTTCAAAACACATGTTCATTATCAGAGTAAAACATTCCCAGGCTGACTAATCTATGGTGTGTGCCATGCGATCATCCCAAGCTCCATCATCCGCTACCGGAAGTACCTGAAACCAAAACTGAAAGCCGTAAGCACGAAGCTTAGTGAGTTCCCCAGATACCACATACCATACAAACCATTCATAGTCAAGAATCATACATAACTGACTTATCCATAACCAAGTAAGGTGCTATGTGCCAAACATAGTCTTGCCATTATGCCACGGGCCGCACGTGGTCTTCCTGGTCAAGCCTGGGCCGCTCCCTGGGTCTTACAGACAAGTGCCAAGGGCCACCCCCTGGTCTTACAGACAAATGCCAAGGGCCACCCCCCGGTCTTACAGACAAGTGCCAAGGGCCACCCCCTGGTCTTGTATGCAAGTATCACAAAGACAACCGTACATACTACTCTACTTAGCTAAACAGCATACAGTGTGCCAGAAGCCACCTCCTGGTCTTTCATATCTATAGCATACAATGCGCCAGGAGCCACCTCCCGGTCTTTCATGCATATTCTAAATGGGCCGGCATTGGTGCCCTAGACCCATACAAACAGTGAGGAGACTCACCTGATACTGTTGAACTGCTGCTACTAGACCCTTTGACCGCTACCCGTTCACTGACTGAACTCCTGCTCTACTTGCTTCCCGAGCTAACAAAAACAAAGCAACACTGAGTCTAACTGACCCCCGAAAGACAACCAAGTCAACTCAGGTCAAAGTCAAAGTCCTGGTCAAAGTCAACCTTCCAGGTCAACCCTACTCGTCGAGTCACCCTACTAACTCGCCGAGTTCATAAGTCCAGAGTCCTTCCACTCGCGACTCTACTCGCCGAGTCAGCCCCTGACTCGCCGAGTCTACCGATTCCCGATTCCTGTCCTGACCAACTCACTGAGTCATGGCTCGACTCGCTGACTCAAGTCTTAACTCGAAGGGTTTGGGACTCCGCGACCTGACTCACTGAGTCTAAGAACAGACTCGCCGAGCGCAAGGAAATATTCATCCAACTCGCCGAGTTGTTCATCCAACTCGTCGAGTTCATGCCCATCTTCATCCGACTCGACGAGCTGTTCATCCCACTCGTCGAGTTCCTCCTCATCTTCATGGTACTCACCGAGTCCACTCAAAGGACTCGCCGAGTCTATTCATATCTCCCAACATGCAGAGGGCTTTTGAGTCATGCAGGGACTCCAATCCATAGATCCATACTTCCAAAGCTCAATCCCTACGTAAAGTTGCAAACTTTACGTATAACTAAAGAGATCTAGGCTCAAAACACATTAGGGCTTGGTTTAAGGACACAAGGGCTTCACCAACTACTCATCTCCTGATGCTTTATGACATAATGGACTCACCCAACCATAGATCTGAAGTGGCAACAACATATCTAAGCCCTTAACCCGATTTGGGCCTCAAACAACCATAAAAACCCCCAAATCTCATGGAAAAATAGATATAGATGCAAAGAAGGGAAAATGGCAGCTTAATACCTCCAAGATGAACACAACTGAAGTAGATCTCGAGCACACACCTCTCCCTTGAAGCAACCTTCTTGATCTTCAAGTTTCCTCTCCAAAGTCTCCTTCCTCCAAAGCTATTTCTCTCAATAATGGAAGCTCACACGAATTATAGGGTCTACAGGTCTTCTGGAGTGATATGGGGGCTGAGGGAGGGACATAACACCCTTTATATATGATACAACTCCCAGAATTAGGGTTTTCCTCGCACAGACCAAACTCGCCGAGTCACCTTGGCCGACTCGCCGAGTCGGTCACTTACTCCTCGACCCGGATCCCGCTCCGACTCGCCGAGTCCCTCCTTGGACTCGCCGAGTCGACCCCTAAACTTAGGGTTTTCTTCCCTTTCTTGGTCCTCAAAACTTTGGGTGTTACAACTCCATTCTTGTGTGATTTTCAAGCTTGGAAGGTGATTTGCAAGAAGAAGACTTGAAGTATAAGAGGAGTGGTGTAAGAGGAGCTAGTGGATCTGACCCTTCTACTTATTGGCATCAGTTTGAAGGTAACAAGTCATTACATTGACCTTCTCGCCTTCTAGATCTCCTTATGTCTGAGATTAGGGTTTTCCTAGCATGTATATTAGCCATTTTTTAGTATGGGCTAGGATCTGAAGTTGCAACTTTAGATCTGAGCTTATCTTGGTCTCTATAGCTATAAAGTCTCCAGCTTTGGCAAGTATGAACCTCCCCGTTTGAGTTAAACCCCATTATAAGCTTAGATTTGATATTCTAAGCCTTTAGACCCTTGCATGCATGTAAATTTTGCAACTTTACGTGATAAACATGCCTTGGGAAGCTTTATCTGCAATATGGAGCTTTGGGGTCGCTTAAAAGCATCTGAATGAAGAAAGGACCGAAGGGACTCGACGAGTTGCAGAGTCTACTCGGCGAGTCCGATGAAGATTGTCGTGCAAGGCGTGATCGTACAGCTCCTTACATTTTATGACTTTGTTTCTGGAATACTCTGATATTATACTATTTTGAAAACAAGTTTTGAAGTGATTGATCGTTTTGAAAAGTTTTGAAAAAGTTTAAATTTGGCATGGTTCTATGGGTGTTACAAGTTGGTATCAGAGCCTTCGTTTGAGTGAATTGGAGGAACACTCGTGTGAATCCAGTCTCAAATCAAGGAAAGATTTTCAAAATGATTTTAAATGGTTTTCAAAATAAGTAAAGGAGGATGCAGAGTGTACGATCAGCCGGAGCCAGTAAGTAGACCCCAAAGTACCATGCAGTTATTTGATTATGTGATATGTTACAACAGCATGCTAGTACTAGACTATGGATCTTTAGGAATTGCATGATTGTATGATGCCTGATAGCCTAGGGTTTTCCTTATATGAAATTGACATCATTACTGTAGTTGCTTAGTGTATGCATCATGGCCGTACATAATTAAGACCTTATGGCCTGAGAAATTAGAATGTTTAGTTTGGCCTTATTTCCTGTTCTTGTTTGATGAAGGGCTTAGGGTAGGATCAGGTATTCAAAAATCTATAAGGTCCATCGTTATGTATGACTAGCATACACCAGTGCTGCAGCGTTGGTGGAAGTTTCGTGGATGGGTGGGTTGTGTGAGGCCGGTAGGTCGGTTATGAGATAGTTAGCCTTCCTCTAAGAGTGAGGATTGAGCAACCACCATGTATATGTATATTGTTGAGACAAATATGGGTAGATGTGGAAGGTAGTATGGTCCCGTACTACTGAAAGCACAGGACCCATACGCGTAGCAAGGAAGTCAGAACCCCTAGGGTTTAGTTGGGAGTTGGTTCCCTGTTATTTGTGCGGATTATCTAAATATCTTTCTGATGTATTTTAAGTATGGTGGTTACGAGGCATTTTGTGACAGGATCCGGATCGGGATAAGGGCAAGGTGATCAGGAGGCCCCGTCAGCGCCCGAGATTATCAGCTAGGGTGGACCAGTGTTGAACACAGGATTGTGTCAAGGGGATCATCCACGAGGAGGTGGTCGAGATTGTCCGGGTCAGATTCCGAAGATGTTTGGGTCTATTAAGATCGCTATGATGGAGTATTTTGATGATAGATATGCAGACATTGTTGAGACGGCTGCCGCAGCAGCTACAGCGGCTTTAACAACAGCAGGGGGAGGAGTTGGCCGAGCTTTTCAGTACCGAGACTTTGATAACACGAAGCCTCCGGCCTTCGATGGGACTCAGGATCCGATCATAGCCATGAGGTGGCTGTCTAACATGGAGGGATGTTTCTTCACGTGCTTATTTCCTACTGACCAGAAGGTCAGATGTGCCCTGAACTTGTTGAGGTCTGGGGCAAAGGACTCGTGGAGATTGATGATTGGATCGTATATGGATGACCAGAGAGCTGTTGTTACTTGAGAGCAGTTCGGAGATATTTTTCGCTATTGTTACATCCCACGGGTCAAGCGCGAGCGGTTGTCACAGCAACCACAGCTATGTATAAAGATAGGAATCATCAATCATCAAGTGTCTCCTACAGCAATATGAATAAATGCATAGCTGTTCTTTTAAAGTAGTTACAAGGAAGATTTTAGACAACCCTTTTGCTTACCCTAGCTCTCGCTAGACACTTCCACAAAATATAGGTATTATGAATCAAATCTCTATACTTGATAATTAACTTACAAATTGAGAACAAACATGCAGGAAAACGATAAACATAGCTTGAATCCTTTAAAGATAACAGAAACAATATAGTGCTTTTTTAACCTTCCAAGACACAGCGTCTTCATAAGTATATATGACAGCTTGTTAAAGTACACAGCTCAAAAAAATAAAGTACTCACAGCAAACAGCAAACATATATCGATCATAATGTTTTTCAAAATACAAGCCAAAGATTATGTAGGAAACTCAAATACTATGATGTGTTTGATCCCTCCAATCTAAACAGATCTATATCAACTATCGACTTGCATCTCATTGGGATTCTGCTTTCGATCCGACTCCACAGGGTCCTCATACTTTGGCAGTGGAAGTTTGGAACCAAATATGACTTCCCAACTCCTGAAGAAATTAACAGAGAAAGTAGCACATCAGGAATTGCAGTTTCCAATAATACAATTGGTCTGCTAAACAAACTTCCACATGATTATAAAGATGTCAAAAATGACCAAAGCTATCTTCTCTAGATTAAATGCGAGTTTAACAATACATACAAAGTAATCTAAGCACCTATTTAAATTGCCTAATAGAAGAAAAACATTAAAAAAGATACCCCTACTATAAAAAAGTATTACTCAAGAAAATATTGAATAAAAAGAAACTAACCTTTTGAAAGCTTGTGTGATTCCACTAATGGAACTCGAGCAGTATATACGAGTGGCATTTTTGGGCAATGAATCTTGCAGGTGAGAGAGTTGATTCAACCACCACTCAGCTTGAATGCATGCATTGTTAACCTGCCAGAAAACATGACAATTACTTCATACCAAGGAACCGATAAGATTGTACTATGTTTGGCATGCATTGACTGATGTGAAAATATTTTTTTTGTAATATTTAGTCACACCAAAAAGAATGGGCCAGAGACACGCTCTCAATCTCTCATAAGTAGTAGAGTATGATCAAAAGAGCTAAGATAATACCTCCTCTTTCTGACTAGGAGGCAGTTGGTCTGCAGCCAAACGATTTTTTTTAATACAAGTTTGCAGAGCTCTTGTTGCTTCTTGTCTAACCTTCTCATCGGTATATCTATTTTCAATTGGATCTAAATACTAAACAAGCATAAAAATTTAGATGTAATTAGCAGGCTGTTTCAAAAGAAAAATAGTAGTTCTAAATTTTCATATGCTTTAAACACCTTTTCAAGATGCTCAAGTTTTCTGATATAGACTTGTTCAGATTCATCATCACCCTCTTCATATAGCCACTCTAAGGTTTTTTGCAGCCTTTTAGAAATGATCTCCACCTCTGAATCTGTTGCCAAGCTCCGGAAGGAACTAAAAAGCTAAAGTACAAATATTCAATCAAATTTGAAGCAATACATAGAACCAAAAGTTAAACTACACATTTTGCTTTGATGACTACCAAAACAAATGAAAACATTTACCTTGCTACGAGTGTCATAGATAAAAGACTTGAGGGTATTTCTTTTTTCTTTCGTTTTCTCCACTTTTATGTCTTGATCTGCAAGCATTTCTGCTCTCTTTTGAGTTTTGTGTATCTCATCTATCGTTGTCATGACATGATAATTCTCAGAAACTGAAAGCTTCTGCTCCCTAGCCCTGCTCCTTGGTTCCACAGCCTGGGTGGTGAAACAATGTTTTTCTATGGTTATACATAAAGTTTCACCAAAAAATAAAAGATTTATTCAGAAATTTAGATTACAGAATGTGCATTCTGCAATGTAGAACCAGTGGTGTTATAACCAGCAGCACCATTCTTCATAAGATTGTTGGCATACATCATCATCAGCGAGTACAGTTTAGAGTAATCAAATAAAGGGTGTATGACTTCTAAAAACTGAAGCAACAAACACAAAACAGAATGATATCATGATACATTCAATATTTGAGCAAATTAGGCAACAAATAATACTTACTGATACGGATTTTATTTCAAAAATTCCGTGGGCATTAAGCTGCACATTAACCGTGGCCTTCACACTTTTTTCACCGGATGTTAGATGTGGACTGATCTGAAAGAACATTTAACAGTTAACTCAACATATGAATGTGCAATAGCAAAAACTTTGTGTATGTGGGAATGCATGACAAAGATGCAATATTGGAACTTGAATGATCACACATAAAAAACTTTTACCATGAAACGACCAACTAAAGGTGATATTCCAGAAGGGAAATCCATCTTGTTGGTGTAGAAAACTTCACAGCAAAATGTAATATTTCCATGGTATGGAACTGTTTTATTGATTGGAAATGGGCTGCCTTTTGGAAAAGGTTTAAGTTCTGGGTGTCTTTTGTTTTCACCATCATCAAACCTGAGTCCTACTGAGTAAGGAAAAATATCTTTAACCTGCAAACCATAAGAAAACACAACAAAAACCCTTGAAATCATAATAGGGATAAATTATGTGACAAAGTCACTTTAGAACTTCCAAAAGGCTATTGACACATATTTTGTCCAAAAATAGAAAAAGCAAGGCAAAGCAAATCCACATTCATAGCCTTTTCATTCTAGCTGGAGTATATTAAAGGCCTAGGGGAAAAAGTTCAAAACACAGTTCAACTGATTAATGTCCTGCTAATTCGCTTGATGCTCAGCTTTAGATGATAAATCAATCTATGTTCATCAAAAACACAAGAACAGACATGCACCAAGAATTTGAATATATATATATATATATATATATATATATATATATATATATATATATATATATATATATATATAAGAGTATAAGAAAAAACCTTATAATCTTTGACTCGGCAAGTGGGGCTAAGCATCGCACATGAAAGAGCACATCCTCTAGCAACACATTCACTTCCATTTAGTGTTCTCATTGGTTCTTTATCAAAAACTGAAGTTAACTTTCTCATAATAGCAGGTATGCGGGATCCAGAACCAACAACCTCAATACTATGTATCTTATCTGCACTTAGACCAGAGTCCTTTATGGCCTTTTGACAAACATCAGAAACCCTTTGTAGCAATTTCGCTGACAATTTCTCAAACTCCTCTCTCGTGATGAATCCAACCAAATCTTTATCAACAACCAAACACTCGATACTAAGTGGAGCTTCTGCATTGGCACTCAAAACTTTCTTTAACTTCTCACATGCTGCCCTAAGCCTTATAGAAGCACGAACATTGGTGTAAACATTGGTGTAAACATCAATACCGTATTGCTGTTTGAATTGTGTTGCAAAATGTGAAAACAAGACTTCATCAAAATCTCTACCTCCCAAGTTGGGATCAAATGAATGAGCCAATATTTCCATTTTCCCTTTTTCGAAAGCAGCAACCGTGACTTGAGTCACTACTAGAAAACTAGTGTAATAGCTACGGCACAATCCGTAGCTATTCGGTAGGTATAAGGCGATACCTACGGATTTGCTACGGAAAATGTCCTGTAGCATAAATGCCCGTGGGAAATTTTTACCTACGGAATTGCTACGGACTAGCTACTGAATACCTACGGATATTTCCGTAGGTATAATACCTACAGAATAGCTACGGCCGGTAATTGCTACAGAATACCTACGGATTGCCAACGGGTGTATGTTCCTACGGAATAGTTACGGAATAGCATGGCTACGGATTTCCTACGGATTACCTACGCAAGTGTTTTCCTACAGAATAGCTACGGAACTGTTTAGCTACGGATTTCCTACGGATTAACGACAGAACTCAAGTTTGACTAAAATTGACTTTCTTCCTACGGAATACCTACGGACCTATTTAGCGACGGATTTCCGTAGCTAGTCCGTAGCTAATTTCATTTTATCAAAAAAAAAATTAATTTTCCATTTTTTGTAAAATACCATATCGAATCAATTTGTCCAAAATACACCAAAAAATGTCCCTAATACCAACTTTGACACATTCAATTCCATTGTCTTAAATACCATACAAATGTCTCAAATACCATACAAATTAAGTATAACAAAACAAGCAAACAATACAAGTGTTTACCTTAAACATAAGAAAGGATGCGAATACATTTTCCATGATACCAAACAACTCTTTAACAAACATCAACAAATTTTCCCAGCACCATGTCCAAAGATTAGAAATTAAATTCACATATGCAAATATTCCAACCAATTAGTTATTCAAAAAATTATAATAACCCACAGAGCATCTAAAATTTTTATTCATGGATATTTTTGCGTACCAAAAGTTTAAAGTATATATCTAGTTTGCCTTATTTTGACTACTATTTCACTGTGACCACTTTCTATCAGATGCTCCATAGAAAATTGATGTCATACTCTTTCCAGCACCACTTTCCTCACTACATCAAACAAAAATTACAACTTGCAAAAAACTTATTAAGGTCAAAAAAACATATAAATGATTTAATACAAACCTGATAATGATATAGATTGACTATTTACACCATCTGCAAAATAGAGTAAACTTACTTAGATATCATTATTTTACTTTATTTGTAACTCTTACACCATCCGGGAATTCGTTTTATTTATAGGCAAAATGCTGAAAAAAAAATGAACAAAAACATTGAAAATAAATCAAGAAATAGTGAGATGATATAGTTTGAGTTTACTTCACATGCAGATTTAATAATCGTATCCTCGTCAAAATCCGGGAATTCGTGTTTAGAAGCACCTTGAAGAATGGAAATCAGCACATCTGTAAAGCCTTGGTTGCTCTCATGTTGTTGGGTGAAGTTCTTTACTGTTTTATGTTCTTTTAACCATCCCCCAAAGACGTTGTCCAAATCTATCGTGGTTTTCTTCATTTCTTTAATGTATCCACCCACATCCAAACACTTGAGATGATGGATAAAATCTGAGACCACAAATGCTCCCATTAACTCAATGACAGAAAGAAAAGTTGGTTGCTACAATAACAGAAAAGCTGGTTGCTACAATGGTTGAAAACGAGAGATGGAATTCCATATTGTTGATTCACTACAATAATCGACTCATTCGACATCTTGTCATCACAAGAAGTTGGCTACCAATACAATCATCCATCATCCATAATAAAGATAGAAATAAAAGCTAATGTACACATGCACCAAGATTTAATCACATAAAAACCACTCACCACTACAATATGTCATTCATGGCTACCAAAATCTTTAAAAGATGTTGCATCCGGTTCCTAAAAATAACATAACTATGTCAATTATTTATTAAAAGTTAAATACAAGGTATAGATAGTTTCATTCAAACAAACTTCACCTTAACTTCAAGAGCTTATGGATCTGCCACATATGTAGAGGTTGTAGAAATTGTTCTCTCAGAATTTGATTCTAGCATTCCACCTTATAATCCTTTTTTGGTGTTTTGGCTTTTTCCTTGTCAACCTGTAAGAGTTTCAATTTTAAACAACTTTAGCTCCCAACATTATCATTTAAATTTCAAGTTTGCATAATTTCAAGAAATGTATAAATGCCTTCTTGCTGGTAGATTTAGTTGGACAAAATTAGCCATTTTATTATGGAACTAAAAGAAAAAGGCCCTGTTTTGCTATTCATAAGAGACAACCTGCATAATAGTCGAATAGAGCATTAATACCAAGAAATTTCCAACTCACTACCATCCACTTCAAAAAACACTGATTCTTGTGAAGTATGTGTAGGAAATCAACACTAACGTAGCAGCTGATAACAATCGCATATGCATATCTGAGAATAAATTTTGAAGTACTTTACCTTCCTGCATCAAGGCTAAGTATGGTGGCTGAAAGAGGCAGTAGTTTAGGAATTATAGCTGACAGTTGGAGATCGGAGACGAGCCGGGACGACGATGGTGGCTGACCGTGCAATCCACAAGGCTAAGGACGATTGTGAGGGTTTCCGATGAGCTTCGTCTTCCTCTATCGTTGGCGGCGGTGATAGACCAACCATTGATTGTGAGGGCGATGCCGATACAGTGGCAAGTTCGACGTCGGTTGATTGGTGGAGACGGCGACAAGGTGAACCAACCAGGGTTTTCGACCGGTGGTGGATGCTAAACCGGTGATGGTGATGGCGATGACAGACGAGATTGAAGGCGAGAGTGGGAGGTTCGAGATTGGAGGCGGGACACGGAATTCGTATGATGATGATGGTGGTCGTGGTGGTGATGATGGTGATGATGAAGATGATGATGGTGATGATGGAGGCGGAGGGAGGAAGACAGAAGAGAGGAGTGTAATAGTCAATCGCTAAGATGATGGTGGTGTGATGGTGATGGTGATGATGATGGTGATGGTGATGATGATGATGATGGTGGTGATGATGGTGGTGGTGATGGTGGTGGTGGTGGTAGTGGTGATGGTGATGGTGATGGTGGTGGTGGTGGTGGTGGTGGTGATGGTGATGGCTTAGATGGTGATGGTGATGGTGGTGGTGGTGGTGGTGGTGGTGATGGTGGTGGTGGTGGTGGTGGAGATGGTGACGGTGACGGTGACGGTGACGGTGGTGGTGGTGGTGATGGTGATGGTGATGGTGACGGTGATGGTGACGGTGGTGACGATGGCTTAGATGGTGATGGTGGTGGTGGTGGTGACGGTGACGGTGGCGGTGGCGGTGGCGGTGGCGGTGGTGGTGGTGGTGGTGATGGTGGTGGTAGTGGTGGTGGTGGTGGTGATGGTGATGGTGGTGGTGGTGGTGGTGGTGTTGATGGTGATGGTGATGGTGATAGTGATAATGATAGTGATGGTGATGGTGTGATGATGATGATGGTGGTGGTGATGGTGGTGGTGGTGGTGGTGATGGTGATGGTGTGATGATGATGATGATGGTGGTAGTGATGGTGGTGGTGGTTGTGGTGATGATGATGATCATGATGGTGGTGGTAATGGTGACGATGATGATGATGATGATGGTGGTGGTGATGATGGTGAGGTTGATGATGGTGATGATGATGATGATGTTGATGATGATGATGATGTATATGAGTTTGTGAGATGTATGTGAACGTATTCATAAGCATTATAGTGTTAAACCACTAAACGAACAATGGATCTCGTATATATACACAGCTTTATAAATGATATTAATAGCTATAAATTGGTGAAAATATAGATAATCATGTATAATAGAGGTGTGAAAAAAACGGAGCGAAAAAAACGACGTCTGGTGCTCGAAAAATCAAAAATAAGAAAAATCCGTAGCAAATCCGTAGCTAATTAGCTACGGAATTCTAACGGAAAGCATATTCCGTAGCTAATCCGTAGGTAATTACCTACGGATTAGCTACGGAATATGCTTTCCGTTAGAATTCCGTAGCTATTCCGTAGCTAATTAGCTACGGATTTGCTACGGATTTTTCTTATTTTTGATTTTTCGAGCACCAGACGTCGTTTTTTTTGCTCCGTTTTTTTCACACCTCTATTAAACATGAGTATCTATATTTTCACCAATTTATAGCTATTAATATCATTTATAAAGTCGTGTGCACATACGAGATCCATTGCTCGTTTAGTGGTTTAACACTATAATGTTTATGAATACGTTCACTTACATCTAACAAACACGTATACATACACATATACACATACACATATACCACAACTCATTAATGTATATAAATATACATATACAAACATAATCCATCAGAAGTTGGTAAAAACGATAAACATTACAATGTTAAACTGTGAAACGAGTATTTGATCCCGAACGGGCACACGACTTTATGAACGATATTAATAGCTATAGGTTGGTGAAAATATAGATAATCATGTATAGTAGATGTGTGAAAAAATGAAGGGGAAAAAACGACGTTTGGTGCCCGAAAAATCAAAAATAAGAAAAATCCGTAGCTAATCTGTAGCTACTTAGCTACGGATTAGCTACGGAATTCTAACGGAAAGCATACTCCGTAGCTAATACGTAGGTAAATAGTATCTGTAGGTATTTCGTAGCCATTCCGTAGCTAATTAGCTACGGAATAGCTACGGATTAGCATCTGTAGCTATTCGGTAGCTATTCCGTAGCATCTGTACCTACAGATTAGCTACGGAATATGTTTTCCGTTAGAATTCTGTAGCTATTCCGTAGCTAATTAGCTACGGATTTGCTACGGATTTTTCTTATTTTTTATTTTTCGAGCACCAGACGTCGTTTTTTTCGCTCCGTTTTTTTCACACCTCTATTAAACATGAGTATCTATATTTTCACCAATTTATAGCTATTAATATCATTTATAAAGTCGTGTGCACATACGGGATCCATTGCTCGTTTAGTGGTTTAACACTATAATGTTTATGAATACGTTCACATACATCTAACAAACACGTATACATACACATATACACATACACATATACCACAACTCATTAATGTATATAAATATACATATACAAACATAATCCATCAGAAGTTGGTAAAAACGATAAACATTACAATGTTAAACTGTGAAACGAGTATTTGATCCCGAACGGGCACACGACTTTATGAACGATATTAATAGCTATAGGTTGGTGAAAATATAGATAATCGCGTATAGTAGATGTGTGAAAAAAATGAAGGGGAAAAAACGACGTTTGGTGCCCGAAAAATCAAAAATAAGAAAAATCCGTAGCTAATCTGTAGCTACTTAGCTACGGATTAGCTACGGAATTCTAACGGAAAGCATACTCCGTAGCTAATACGTAGGTAAATAGTATCTGTAGGTATTTCGTAGCCATTCCGTAGCTAATTAGCTACGGAATAGCTACAGATTAGCATCGGTAGCTATTCCGTAGCATCTGTAGCTACGGATTAGCTACGGACTGACGTTCGTAGCTATTCCGTAGTTATTCCGTAGCTATTCCGTTACTAAATTAGGGCATCCCATTCCGTAGCTATTCCGTAGCAATTCCGTAGCTAATTAGCTACAGAAATTTTCCGTAGCTATTTTCCGTAGGAAAACCCCATGTTTTCTAGTAGTGAGTGTCACATTGGCCAATATCCAAAAATAGAACAATAGTTGGTCATTTCTTAAGGAAATCAGTCTTGAACATACCATAACCCAATGCAACAGCAGTACAATCATGGACCAACTGCAAAGGTCTTAAACCAGCAATAGAAGCAGCATGAAGATACTCACGCCTTTGCAAGTCTGTGAAATATGATGGAATCCCAATCACACAGTCTATAACAGGAGACTCAAGATTCTTCTCTGTCATTTGCTTCAAATGTGCAAACAACATCCCCAAAATATCCACTGGCGTAAAAGTCCATGTCTTATCCAAGTATTGTAAATGGATCAAAACACCACCATGTGGGCCCTCAGTGGTCTCGAAAGGTAGCAACTTTAGCTCTTCTTGCATGCTTGGTTCCTTATATTTTCTTCCGATCAATCTCTTAATCTGAGAAATGGTTGACTTTGGATACTTAGTAGCAAACGCAGCCCCTGAAGAACCCAAAAACCGTTGCTTCTCACCAAATGAGACCACAGCAGGCGTCTCACGTTTCGATTCATCATTCAACAGCATATCAATCCCACTACGCTTTGCAACTGCTATAGCACAGTTCTCATTCCCAATATCAAACCCAACCACACTCATTCTAACTTCTAACTAAGACACAAGTAAGTAGACTCTTCAGAATGCAACACGGGGTGTAGGAATTTAGGATCCTTACAAACACCTAATTCATTCAAACAAACAATCAGTCCATAAATAATCTGATATAAAACTAAACTAAAATATCAAAAGTAGTATAATAGTGTATCACAACATGCCCAAAATTCCATAAATTATGAATTTGACTACTAAAAAACTATTTCGGTAATAAAAATTCTTAAGCTAGCTAGAGCCCCACTATCACATGCAAACGCGATTTAAATTCGTCGGCTAGCATATAACTCGCAAAATCAAATCAAATGTACGATTAAGATGAAGGAGGTGTACCTGGTTGAATCAACTGTGAGTTTTTGACTTTTTGTCAAAAGAACTGTGTGCAAAAGCTTAAGTATCCGAAAATGGAAGTTGAGTAGTCGTCGGAAGTTAATCGTCGTTGGATTTGAATTGGAATCGACATATTGATTAATGTTTAAGTTTGAGCAAATTTGGCGCATTAATCAAAGAAGCCAGCTTAGCTTAAAACTAAAATTGCACATTTATAATATCACTCGGAAATCGTACATGAAATAAAGTTTGCAATGATAAACTGATCATTTACTACACATTTATAATAATAGTTACAAATACTAAAATCTAAAGTATTGAATTTAAATTTAATCAATTTAACTGACCTCAGACCGGTTGACATTTGATTTTTGGATGGGTCGGAAGGAAACACATATGTGGATCTTACAGGTATCCCCTCTCGTGGGCCTGAGGGCTGGGGGTTTCATGGCGAGACATGCTGCTTTAACAGCAGGCAAAGTCATCAAACATGAGAAATTGTGCATGGAAAATCAACACGTGTTCATACCATTTGCATTTGATACGTTTGGTTTCCTCGCACCAGATGCGGTAGAGCTTCTTAAAAGAGTACAACGAATCATGCATGATAATGTTATATCCCCTATATCTTCGGATGTAGTCTTTAAAAGAATTAGCTTACCATTCAAAAATGTTTAACAGCACAGCTTGTAGCCCGTTTGCCATCTCACTCATCGTACGATGACAATTATAATATATGATTAAAGCAACCAAAAAAAAACAAAAATGAGATTTACGTTTTGAGTAATTTACAAATATTGTCCTTATGTCTATAAAGTTTTTTTTATAGAATTAGTTCATTGACAGAAAAGTGCAAAAGATATCTTTATCGTTATGTTTTAGTATGATTTGGTTACTCCCCGAAGTGAAATGACTACTTTACTTTCCGACATGTTTTTTATATATTTTTCATATATTTTAATTTTTTATTTATTGAACAAAGGAAGAGCTCACAATATCCCAACTCCGACTCCCCCTCCCTTATTTTTCTTCTTTCTTTTTTAGGGGAAGAAATTATATGGAGTGAGAGAGGCTTAGGATGCAGCGACACCGGTGGGAACACCCTTGGATGTTAGGTATCGAATAAAAAGATTATGACGTAGGGTGGTTGTAATGGATGTTGCAACACCCTCCCCGTCCACTACAAACAAAATTACATTCATTTTTAGTGGCATATTTTTTTATACCACAATGTTATATTTTTAGTCGCACATGCTCCTTTGTGTAACTGTATGTATCTTTATTTTTAATTTTCCGACCACTAAACCAGTAAAAAGGGTTTGTTCATTTTCAACTTTTATTCCCCTCTAGTGTTCAAAACTTTTACCTAAGTTCCCCTCACCCCAAAAATCCATGCAATCTTTTCCCCCCTAAACCCCAAACATATGAATTCTAGAAGAAAGATTTGATCTTCTTCCAAATTCTAGTTTAAATTTCAATATTGATCATGGTGCGACTGCGATTGAAGAAGAGCAACTAGCCGAAGTTTTTGGAAATGGTTGTGATGATGTTATTACCTATGTTGTTCTTGAACATAAATCTGATATTGTTAGGGTTAGTGGCCATAACAGAGTTGGGATCAAAATTATAGGTGTTCTGACCTCCTTTAATTTCTTCCTCGTCTTCTTCTATTCCAAAACCCTTAATACATCATGTTGTTGGATCTAAGTGTGATATATATTGTAATAATTTTCGCCTCCATTGCCATTTAAGGTTCTTCCGCTTATGTCAATCAATAATGGATTAGGTTGTCCGAAGAAGAAGTTAACCTGGAGAGAATGTTAGAACGAGACTGGAAGAGACTTTAACACTTTCAACATCTTGTTCGTTTCTAACTTCCAATGAGGATGATTCAGGTATTATGCTCTATTCCATAACCTCTACTTCAAATTTGGTCCATATTTATTAATGATTCTTATACAAGTATTAAATTAGTGAATCTCTATAGCAGATTATGTAACTATTAATTGTTAACCTTGTATTTTTTTTAAGGTTGGATTGTTCGATATGGGTAGATTACTACAAAGGGATCTCAATCAGGTTGCTAAGGCAACTAATACATCTATGTCACACTCCCGAACCAGACGGCGGAAACGTCCGAGGGCTATTGTGACTTAATTGAATACCATCACAATGATTATACATGAATCATAACATCATTCATCACCATGCATTGAAATATTACAATTGATATTGTTTACATTCGATACATTGTTTTAAACATTACAATTCCATAACATAAACTGTTCGATATTAAATCTAAGCAAAACACCATGACATCACTTGGTACTTATTCTTCGGTTTACCTGTTACCTGAGAATACAAGTTATTTTGAAAACGGTCAACATAAAAATGGGATTTTTATGACCTATTGGGGTTAAATTAGGTTAATTATGGCCCAATATGGTTCATTTAATTAATTTATTTCATTATAGGCCCAATATGGCCCAAAATATTGAAATAAATGGAAGTGGGTCCATTTAGAGCCCATTTAAGAGTTCTAAGCCCAAGATGGTCAAATTGGAAGCTTATTGGTCCATTGGGCCCAATAAGGAAGTCCTAGTCCAAAATGGACTTAAACAAGAACTTCTAGGGTTTCCAATTGCTTATTGACTACTTGAAATACTTGTATGAGGTGTTTGATTGAAATTCTGTTGTTATAGAGTATGCATCATACATGCTCTCATGTCTTTGATTCATAATTTGGTTTAAGTTTTGTAGTTACAAGGCACAAAAATTTCTAGTTGTGACAATCTATTACTAAGGGCTTGAGATATGTATTACAAGGCAATGGATGATGTTTAGACTTTAGATGAAATATACATTTTTGATATATGAACCATTTCAAATATCAATCATTATCTATTATCTAATCAGGCAAAAATAGGTATTTATTTTGAGTCTTTACTAGTCATGATCTTGTGATTGATGTTTAAACTAGTTTCGTTTTGGGTGCAGAGGCAACACTAACTCTACTTCGGTATATTGATTGTTGAATCTCTGGTAATTCTTATGTATACATTACACTATCTCATTTGTATCGGTTTGAGTTCCTGAGTAAGTGTTTTTTCTTTTTTATTCTTTGTTTCTTTATTAGTAATGGACTAATGGTGTTTGCATTTAAACCCTATTCCACTTAGAGAGGAGTACACATAGTAATTAGTAACTAGACTTGGTAAAGGAAAGAAATGTCTTAATAGCTTAAGTTTAGTGTTCCCTAGTTTTATTTTTCTTGTATATCTCTTTTCTTTAAGTTATCAGTCTTTAATGTTACTCTTCGTAGGTCAAAGGTCATTTTGCTTTCTTTGACATGGTCTATCAAGGGTTTGCAAGTGGTGATCTAGAAAGGGGTGTGAAATTCATTAGGATTTTCCTTGAAGATGATCATTCGATTGAATGCTCTCAATCATATGCTAAAAATATGGGTCTATATGGCCACAGAGTTGTGCGCCTAAGGTGATTCTCTATTACTTATCCAAATACATTTTAAGGGGGTTGGACGATCTTTTATTTTAATCCTTCTTTTTTATGCAAATTTTTGTTTCATTTTGGTATGTGAAGATGAAAAGCAAGCTATGGATCACAACTTGCAACAACTTTTCATCCCATGTTGTAAATTTGTGAAAATTTAATTGCAAAACGTTCATGGTGCTCTTATGGTTTCAATTCTTCTTGGTGGTCCATATTTAAAGCAACTGTGGCTCAAGGAAGTCAAGGTAATCATAATATTTTTAATTTTTTTAATTGTAAATTAAGACCCTCATAATGTGAAAATTACTTATTGGAGTGTTAGAAGGGCAAAATGATCCTTTACAGTCACTAGTCTAAGATGTGATCATATCTTGTATTGAAGAGACTAAATTATGGCTGCAAAAGCAAAAGACAACTGTTAATATAAAAACAGAAGATTAAAGTAATTAATTTGTGCTTAATGAGTCATTAGTGATTAAGAAGCAAATAAAACTTTTATTTCGCTAGACAAAAAAATTTCTTATTTTTTAGTTTGCTTAAAAACAAAAGAAATAAACGTTATTATAAAATATAAACTATTAAAAGTATAAAACACAAAATAAAGAAATTTATCATTAGATAATATGATTCAAAATTTTAAATTTTAAATCTATCTATTCGTCGTTAATATATTATTTTATTTTGTCATCTTAACTTGCATTTTTGTCAAAATGTATTTGTTAGTTATAATTTTATTTTGTTATATGCTAATTGTTGGTTAATATTGTTGTGTATAGAACATTAAAATGAAACCATCTACTTTGATGTGCTATGTAATAGTATATTGTATTATTTTCTTATTTAACTTTATATATGTTATAACTGAAAGTTAAAGTTGTTAAAGTTATAGTTTGTTTGCAGGAAGAAGTTTCTAACCTTCAACAACAATTAGATGATAAGATCATAAAAGAAAGTTAATTGAGCAAGTTATTTGAAGAAAGATGGCTATGAATAATATGAGGGTTTTTGTAGAAAGTACAAACATATAATGCGTTATAAAAAAGGAAACATTTTTACTCCGATTCTTTAACAAAAAATTTATCAATATTGTAATTATTTAACATATGATTGTTTGTCAATTAACTTTTATTTCAAATAATGATATTGGTATGTCCATTTATAATCTTAGTTGTACTTTTATAATTTCAATGGCATTAAAAAAGCAATTGAACCTGGTTTCTGATTTTTTTTTTATTTATTTATTTTTTTTTTTGCTAAAAGTATATTCCCCCAAAAGTAGGAAAATGACTTTTATTTTAACACATGTATTAAAGACATAAAAAAGTGGCACTAAAACTAAAAATATTATAGTGGCATAACCAAAAGTGTCACTAAAACCCGCAAGGAAATGAGACGACTCTTTCTTGAACTATATTATAAACATACCTTCCCCTCCACATCAATCACGAGTTTTTCTCCATTCCTCTCATATATCGTCGTAACGCCCTTAATGCTAGGTTTTGAAAAAGACTTTTCATGTCATTCCCATTTATGTCCGACTCGGATCCCTCTGTTGTTTCCTTTTTCTTCCGCACCTTTTCCTCAAAATGAGAAAGAAGATGGTACACTTGAATTGAGACTAGCTTGTTCATGAGGCTAGTTCAGGAATTAAGGTTTTCTAGTTTCAATCTATAAATACCGTTTAGCCCTCACTCGTCGGTGGGCTCACAACACTTGCTTTGTTGATTGAATCGATCGGGATGCCCTCGGGGGCATCCCTCCCTGAACTGCCAAAAATAGTGTATGAACAACGGATTCAAATTCCAAACAATAAATTTATCAACGTTGAACTTCAGGACAACGAAATGGCTTCTCTAATAAATCGACTTCCTAAGGTAGAACTTCAAGATGTAATTAAGGCAGATTCCATTCTAAAGCCACTAAAGGAGTTCAATGCAGAGCAACAAGCCCAATTAAGGGATATAGCGATTAGGCCCTTCTTAAAGGGATGGCTCACTCTCCTTTAAAGGTGTCCCTGCTGCACTCTAAGGATGGCATATGATTAACTAGCGCAGGAGAGAGAGTGAGCCTTGGCTTTGGCACTTCCTCGCTCCATCTCATATCAGTCAGTCGTCGTATGCAGGACTCAAAAATGGCAAGGGAAGGTAGGGAAGCCGAATCCATACAACAGAGAGAGAGAGGATTCATATCTAGGTTGAAAAATCAGGCGACCAACGAAATAACCTAAACAAGCAAGGCATGAAGCGATTCTCTTGAGCTCTAACCAGCTAAACCCGCTTTGGTGGCCCGCCCCAAGTCTTGCCCATAGCTGACTTCTTTGCTAGATGATATCAAATAGTACGACTAGAGTTCAATCCCTCATAAATTCATAGTACGACTACATGGAAAGAGATCTGAAAGTAGCCTTTTACCCTGTTATTTGATGGTGAATGCAGCCTAGCTCTCCCCATTCAATAGGAACTTAGCCGATGGACGAGTGGACCAGTGTGAAGCTTTAGTTTCGTTGTCGGCCAGAGCTCTTAGCCGACCCGATGACTTAAGGCGTCTTGGCCCAGGCCTTATCCTATTTATTTGGCATTCAACTTCAAAGCTAAGTGGTAAAGGCACGAAATCCGATATTCGATAAACTATGCCACTTCTCTTACGATCACTGATGACTCAACAGCGAAGAATGAAAGAGTTGGGCACTCGACCGCGTTGTGTCTCTTTCTTGTTGCGGATGACTATACTTCCACTGCCAGACAAAATTAGTAATAAAGATATTGAATCCGCGATAAAGAAAGAGTGAATTGATCTGAGCCAAGTAGTTCGGCTAAGCCGGAAAGAAAGAGTTAGATCCTCTTTGAGCGGTCTCTCTTGGAAATAGTTTACCTTTCTAATGTTCTGCCTTGATGAGTGGGAGAGGTAGCTGAATTAGGATATCACTACTGGCACGGACTGCGCAGGAAGTTGCGATCCTAAAATGAACTAGAAAAATAAACCGCCCATTACCAAATTAGACTCCTAGTTTAATTAACGTCGGCTTATCTGTCCATATCCTCATGAGAGGAAAGGTGGATCATCACATGCCTGGGATCCAAAAGCCCCACCAACGTAGGCTGGGAAAGCCCCCAAGAGGTATTAGAGAAAAAGTAAAAAAGTCAACGTTGCATCTGCTTGTCTCATTATTGTCGAGATAATGGCCGAACCAGAACAGGCACTCGTAATCGTCCCTAACCTCTGTCTCTAACCTATTCCTTTTCCTCTGTCCTTTTACCCTTTGAACAACAAGTCGGAACTGGATTACATTTCAATAGAGAAAGCTATCAATGGTTACATTGAGACGGGAACAAATGGGAAGTTCGCCCTCCGGTTCTATTCCTTTGGATGAGACGGCGGTGAGCAATCGATAGAGAGCAAGGGATGCTAGCACTCTTCTACTCATATTCCTTGCTTCATTGGTTCAGGAAGCTTTGGCAGCACAACCAAAAAGTGTCATTAAAGACTTTTAGTAGGAGCGTTTTTAGTGACATTCTATTTTTGTGCCGCATATTACAAAGTGAATCACTAAATGTCATTTTATTTGTAGTGATCCCACCCCACCAGCAACTATATTTCAACTTTAAATAAAGTCTACTTTTTCAAACTTTTCATAATTGTTCATATTGATCTTCATATTTTATTTACCTTTGTATTATAATATTCAATATGATTTTAGAAAAACAAAAAATTAACTCACAAACAACCTTGGATGGAATCTCCTTAAACATATTGCAAACATTAATATACCCGACCTATAAACTACCAAGTGTGTTCTTTATTACTATGATGTTATATATTTAGTTTTATTTTTTATTTTGATGTTATTTATCTATTTGGTTTTTGGAATAATGACATAAAAGTCTTTAAGTTAGGAAAAAAATATATATGAATTTACCTTTTACGGGTGTTAGGTTTACTAAAATTGGATGTTTGTACCTTTTTTTTTCAATTTTACTTTTTTTATTTCTAGTTCATTAAAGCCCTTATGTTTGACAGAAATTCTAGGTTTTACTTTTTTTTTTTTGGTACATAAAAGTCCTTAAATTTATTTATTTATTTATTTTGTTCATTAAAGCCTTAAGCTTTGTAGAAATATTCAGTTTACCAGGTAAATTTGCAAAAATGGTAAAATTGAAAAATAAAAATAATAATAATAATAATAAAAGTAACATCCGGTTTTAGTGAACTTCAAATCTGCAAATGGGTAAATCTGCATATTTCTACCATACTTAAGCTATGTAATTACCTCTTTGTTTTTTATTAACATTTCAAATTTAGTGTATTATTTTGGTTTCTGTTTTGTTAATGCCCACATGTTGTAGGGTTTGGTTGTTTATTATTCATGAAAGATTTGAAGTGTTGAGTAACAATGAGGTGCACCAAAATTGGGTCATGTCTTAAATGTCAATCAAAAATCATGACGTCCAGAATGTCTTAAAATGCTTGTCAATATATTTTTTTTTTATATTTAAAAACTACAACATACAATAGGGTGGTCGTAATTGTATATAAAAAACTTATTCTCATTTAATTTTTGTCTTTTCTTTTCTTAAATGTGTCATTTTTTCCAAACAATCCATCTAAGCTAGTATTCCCAATCAAATTGCTAATACTTGACACTTTATTTATAAACCGAGAACAAACATGTAGGAAAACCTTAAACAAAGCTTGAATAGATTAAAGATATATAACAAAATAAACAATGTAGTTTGATCAGGAAATCCAACAAAACGTTTTCAAGTAAATATATAGCCCAATTATAAAGTACTCACAGCAAACAGCGAATATATTCATCATAAAGTTTTTCAAAAAGGAAAGATCATGAAGGAAGACTCAAAAACCATCTGTTTGTTCCCATCAATCTAAACAAATCTGCATCAATTTTCGACTTGCATCTCACTGGGATTCTGCATTTGATCTGAGTCCACAGGCTCCTCATACTTCAGCAGTGAAAGTTTGGAGCTAAATATGGCTTCACACCTCCTGAAGAAATTACCAGAGCAAGTAGCACATCAGGAAATACAGTTTCTAATAACACAAGCACTCCGTTCCACATGATTCTTTTAAATGATAGAAAAAACCTAGATGCCACGACCCACGTAATGGGCTTCTGTTATAATTATGTCTAATTAATATTTGTTTGGAGAGAAATAAATTCTCTAGATTGAACATAAAATAAGCTATAAGCACCTATATATATATATATATATATATATATATATATATATATATATATATAGGATAGGTAATATAAGGAAAGCATTATATAAAATATCCCTAATACACTATGAAATCATGCAATAAAAAGAAAGTAACCTCTTCAACGCTTGTGTGATTTCACTAATGGCACTCAAAAAGTAAACACAAGTGACACTTTTGGCCAATGAATCCTGCAGTCGAGAAAGATGATCCAACCACCCCTCAGCTTCAATACATTCATCGTTAACCTGCCAGAAAACATAAAGTGGAAGATAAAGTACATAAAAGCCCTCCTCATCCTCATAAAAATAGTGCTTGAAAGTTTGTCCAAATCATATCCTGAGGCACGAGTAGTAGATTATGATCCACAGAGCTAGACAATACCTTTTTCTTGTGACTAGGAGGCAATGAATTTGCAGCCAAATGATTTTCTTGAATACATGTTCGCAGAGCTTTTGTTGCTTCTTTTCTAGCAATCTCATCCTTGTATCTAATTTCAATTGGATCCAATAACTACATAAACAAATATGTGATTGCTAGATGTGTTAAGGCTGTTTCGCAAGTAAACTAAATTAAGGGCTTTAAAAATTGCATATATGTAAACACCTTAGAGAGATCTTCAAGTCTTCTAATATAGACTGTTTCAGATTCATCATCTCCCTCTTCATATAGCCAGTCTTCAGTTTTTTGCAGAGTTTCAGAGATGATCTCCACCTCTGAATCTGTCGTCACGCTCCAGTAAGAACTCAGAAGCTAATTTTTTTTTTTTTTTTTTAAAAGTGTCAGTTTGTTTGCAATCCATTTAATCAAAATTTAAGTTTTAAACAAACTTTTTTTAATGAATACCAACAAAAATAATAAAAAGTACCTTGCTACGAGTTTCATAGATAAAAGACTCAAGGGTGTTTCTTTTTTCTTTAGTTTTCTCCACCTTTATGTCATGCTCTGCAAACATTTGTGCTCTCTTTTGAGCTACACGTATCTCATCTATCGTAGTCAAGACACAATAATTCTCAGAAACTTCAAGGTTCCTGGCACGACCCCATCTTGCTTCCTCAGCCTGAATGGTGAAATGTTGTCACAAGCAATATTGGATGAGGAGTACTGAGTTTGATAAGTTTTTGCATTTGTATAAGGGTTAAATTCAAAAAATAGCAAAGTACTATAAATGTTTTGTTTATTATAGCATCATACGTGGCTTCTTCCTAATACAGTATGAACTTTTAAAAATCTACTTTTTATATATAGCGATGTTATCCGTACATAAAGTAACTGTTGCTGCTATATTGGGTAGATTTTTTTCAAGTGTAGTGTCATAAAGGGCCAACATATGGTAAGCAATTAATTGTACATCGATAGAGAATGATTAGAAATAAATACAATTTCAATAAAGCCTATGTTTCTCTTTATCTTTTCATAATGATAATCTAAAGTGTGCATGATTTCACTTACATAACGTTCAGTAGACGATCGAGAACTAGAAAATCTACAATAAGCAGCATTATTCTGAAAAAGACGTTTGGCCTTTATCCCCAATGGCCATGAGTACCGAAAAGACTTTTTACTTGAAGGGTGTTTATGCTCTATACTTACTGATGCAGATTCTATTTCAACAATTCCATGGATGTTAAGATGCACTTTAACTTTGACCAACACTTTTTCTGCACCAGAAGCTTGAGATGGACGGATCTAAACAAATATTTAACAATTAACTCAAGATGTGAATGGGAAAAAGTAAATCAAGTGTAAGTAATACAATATTAAATATACCATATATATATATATATATATATATATATATATATATATATATATATATATATATATATATATATATATATATATATATATATATATATATATATATATATACACACAAACACACATAAAACTTTTACCATGAAATAACCAGCTTCATGTGATAATCCAGCAGGGAAATCCGTCTTGTTGGTATAAAAAACATGACAATGAGATGTAGTAGTTCCATGGTATGTGACAGTTTTATTTCTTGGAAATGAACTGCCTTTTGGAAATAACGTAAATTCAGGGCATCTTTTACCATCATCAAAAAAAACTCCTGTTGAGTAAGGAAATGAATCCTGAACCTACAAAGATAAGAAAAAAAAAACAGCATAAACCCTTATCTTCATAAACGGTATCTTAAAAACTAGTACCAAAAAAGATATATTAATTAGATAATTAAAAACCTTATAATCTTTGACTTGGCAAGTTGGGCTAAGCATTGCACAAGCAAGAGCGCATCCTCTAGCAACATATTCACTTCCATTTAGTGTTCTCATTGGTTCTTTATCAAAAATTGAAGCTATCTTTCTCGTAACAGAAGGTATGCGGGACCCAGAACCAACAAGCTCAATGGTATCTATCTTATCTGCACCTATACCAGAGTCCTTTATGGCCTTTTGACAAACATCAGAAACCCTTTGTAGCAATTTGGCTGACAATTTCTCAAACTCTTCCCTCCTAATGAATCCATTCAAATCTTTATCATCAATCAGACAATCAATGCTAAGTGGTGCTTCCGCATTGGCACTTAGAATTTTCTTTAACTTTTCACACGACGCCCTAAGCCTTATAGAAGCACGAGCATTCGAGTAAACATCGATATCGTGTTGTTCTTTGAATTGTGTTGCAAAATGTCTAAATAACACTTCATCAAAATCTCTACCTCCCAAGTTCGGATCAAACGAATGGGACAATATTGTCATTTTCCCTTCTTCAAAAGCAACAACCGTTACCTGAGTGTCGGAATGCCCAATGTCTACGAATATAACATTAGTTGTTTTTTCATCAGAAAAATCAGTCTTGTACATTCCATACCCTAATGCAATTGCAGTACAATCATGCATTAACTTCAAAGGTCTTAAACCGGCAATAAGAGCAGCATTAATGTATTCACGCCTTTGCAAGTCTGTAAAATATGATGGAATCCCAATCACACAGTCTTCAACAGGGGACTCAAGATTCTTCTCTGTTAATTGCTTCAAATGTGCAAACAACATCCCCAAAATTTCCACTGGCTTAAAAGTCCATGTCTTACCCAAATACTCTAAATGGATCAAAACACCACCATATGGGCCCTCACTGGTCTCGAAAGGTAGCAACTTAAGATCTTTCACACTAGGTTCATTATATAGCTTTCCAATCAATCTCTTGATCTGAGAAATTGTTGATTTTGGAAACTTAGTAGCAAATGCAGCCCCTACAGAACCCAAAAACCTTTGCTTCTCACCAAATGAGACCACAGCAGGCGTCTCGCGTTTTGATTCGTCATTCAACAACACATCAATCCCACCACGCTTTGCAACTGCTATAGCACAGTTTTCATTCCCGATGTCAAACCCAACCACACTCATTCTGAAATCGCACGAGAATACTCTTCAAAAAGTCAGCACTGATGAAGATCCTTACCAAACCCTAAATCATCCAAACAAACAATGATCAGTTCATATATAAACTACTTCATACAAAATAAATTAAACATAAACAACAGTAAAGCACGACATCTCGCAGAATTCCGTTTTATCAGTAAAGATTACTCAAAACCTAAATCAGTAATATATATTCTTAAACTAATCACACAAACTATATACGGCGCAAAATCAAATATAATGATCAAAATATGAACATCGATCTAACGTACGTAGGAGTAAGATGAAAGGTGTACCTGCTTCAAGTGTGAGTTTTTGTAAAAGAATGTGTGTGGAAAACCGAAAACAGAAAAGTATTCGTAAAAAAGGAAAGGGTATCGAGTAGTCGTCGAAATTAAAATTCAACGTCGTTTTTGAATATGAATCGTCATGTTGATTTACTAGCAATAAATAACGTTTTGAGTTTTGTGAGTTTTGGCGCGCCCAATCAAAAAATCCAAGTGGGATAGACTGGTGGAGACGAACCGACTATAATATTCGATTCAATAGTACTCCGAACATGGGCCGGTGACCTTAAGGCCTCGAATTTATTTGTTAGGTCAAATGGAGATCTAAAGCAAGGCTGCTAGTAAAAAGGAATTATTTTTAATTAGCCTGTTGTTAAATACAAAACAATTTGGTTTTCATTGGCCATGGTTAATGAACTTAATTTGGAGTTTGAGTAGTTTGATGTCAAAATTGCATTTTTCATGGTACAATGAATATATATATATATATATATATATATATATATATATATATATATATATATATATATATATATATATATATATATATATATATATTTGTTATGTCTCAACCAGATGATTTGATTCATTTATGATTTCTCATGGCTAATTGGCTATGATCAAAACCAAGGAACATACATGTGGAAATAAAAGGAACAAAGCTTGAATAATGATAATAAAATAAAAAAAATAAAAAAAAAAAAAACAAACACCAACAGGGGCTGCATTTTTCTAGCCCTTAAACCAAAGTGTTTTTAAAAATAGAACTGTCTAATAATATATGAATTGCCAAAAACCAGCAGATGCATTGTAAAGTTTTCAAAATAGAAAGCTAGCTAGCTAAAGATCATGAAGGAAAGTAGAATATATTGTGTTTGATCCCACCAATCTAAAGAGATCTATATCAACAATCATCTTGAACGCCATCTGGATCATCATGCTTTTCATCAGAGTCCACAGGTTCATCATATTTGGGAAGTGAAGGTTTGGATGTCATCATGACTTGGCACCTCCTGAAGAAATTAACAGTTACATTTTGCAGCTTCTAAGAACAAAACCAATGCACTGAAGACAATTCACATGATTCTTAATTCGTGTTATTTATGTAATGCCAAATTTACCAAATTATGTTTTCTATAAACTAACAATGCCACCATCCCCATTATCACGTGCTACTCTAGACTTAATGTGAGTTTTAGGTTACTACACAAACTAAGTTAAGCTCCTATTATATCCCTAAGATACATAGTATAAGGAAAGTATTATATTATCCCCCAAATATCTATACCTGATATAATAGAAAATAGTACAATTAAATTCAATCATTATGCTTGAGCTCAACTAAAATTTAACGAGTTTTAGGTGAATCAATTCATGATAATGCAGCAAGACAATTGGTTAAATCTAACCTCTTAAAAGTTTCTGTGATTCCACTAATGGCAGTTGAGCAGTATATGGAGATGGCATTCTTGGCCAACGAATCATGTAGTTGAGAAATATGAGTCAGCCACTGCTCAGCTTGAATGCACTCATTGATAACCTGCCACAAAAAAAAAAAAAAAAAGTGATAATTTTTTGACAGAAAAAGTATAATCACCAAATTAAATTATAGATTATACCTCCTCTTTCTGCATAGGTGGCAGTAAATCTGCAGCCTCACGGTTTTCTTGAATACAAGTTTGCAGAGCTTCTTTTGCTTCTTTTCTAGCCATTTCATCCTTGTATCTATTTTCAATTGGATCCGACAACTGCATAAACAAACATGATTAGATACGTAATGCACGTTGTTTCAAAAGAAAATCAACGTTTTAAAAGTTGCATATACTTCAACACCTTTTTGAGATCTTCAAGCTTTCCGATATAGACTTGTTCAGTTTCATCATCGCCATCTTCATATAGCCACTCTTCAGTTTCTTGGAGATTTTTTAAGATGATCTCCAGCTCTGAATCTGTGGTGAAGCTCCGGTAGCAACTCAGAAGCTAACTTACACAAAAAAAATTGTAATTTATTACCCACACAAATGATATATATAAATGCAAAGTGCATTAATCATGTTATAATTAATATCCCCATAGAAATGACAGGTACCTTGCTTCGAGTGTCATAGATAAAAGACTCGAGGGTATTTCTTTTATCCTTAGTTTGCTCCACCTTTATGTCTTGTTGTGCCAAAAACTGTTCTCTCTCTTGAGCTTCATGTAGTTCATCTCTTGTCATCGCAACATCTAAAAACTCAGAAACTGCAAGGCTCTGCCTCCTGGACCAACCCCTTCTTGCTTCTTCATCCTGCATGGTGAAAACAATCTTGTGTCATGCATGCATGCATGGCTTATATATATATATATATATATATATATATATATATATATATATATATATATATATATATATATATATATATATATATATATATATATATATATATATATATATATATATATATATATATATATATATGCAGTTAAAACTATATATAGCTTTAGCTTCCCTTAAAAACTACAATACTTACCATTGCATGTTCTATTTCAACAATTCCGTGGATGTTAAGATGCACTTTAACTAATCCCTTTGCTTTTTCCTCACCAGCGGTTTCAGATGGACCCACCTTAAAAGATACTTATCGATTAACCCAATATATGAAAGGGAAAAAGTATACCAAGTGTAAGAACAAATGCCTGCCTAGCAAAATATTGTAACACACACACACACACATATGAAAGTTTTACCATGAAATAACCAACATGAGGTGTTATTCCAGCAGGGAAGTCCTTGTTGGTGTAGAGGACTTGATAATAATTTGTAGTATCTACATTGAAACGAATCAGATTATCATTTGGAAATGAACTGCCTTTGGGAAAAAGCATAAGTCTTGTTTTTCTTTTGTTTTCAGCGTTATCTACACCTATTGAGTAGGGAAATAAATCCTGAACCTGCAAACAATAAGAAAATAGTATAACGTAAATCTTTAAAAAGATAATATCAGTATATTTTCAATGACACTGCTTAAGGGTAGTGCATGCAAAACACTATAATATATTCCCATTGAGTTTTGTTCAAAGGCAGAAAACTCGAGAGAAGGTGATACAAAGTTACAAACAATCGTCATGAAAAAGTTTACCTGACACTCAATATAATTGAGGGTGTTGGAGTAAAATTTTATTGATTATATGTAGCTGCCTTCTATTGATTATTTCCCTTATATATTATAAGTTTCCCATTTACTAGTTGTTAACAAAGTTTCCTGATTAATAAGTTAAAACTATTTTCGTAAAAGGTAGCTAGAGAAAAAAACCTTATAATCTTGAACGCGAAAAGCTGGGCTAAGCATTGCACAACGAAGAGCACATCCTCTAGCAACACATTCGCTACCATTTAATGTTCTCATTGGTTCTTTACCAAAAACCGAAGTTAACTTTCTCATAATAGCAGGTATGCGGGACCCAGACCCAACAAGCTCAATACTATGTATATCACCAATCTTTACACCAGCATCCTCTCCAGCCTTGCAGAAGGCAACACTAACCCTTTCAAGCAATTCTAGTGACAGATTCTCAAACTCTTCCCTCGTTATGAATCCATTCAAATCTTTATCATCAATCAGACAATCAATGCTAAGTGGTGCTTCCGCATTGGCACTTAGAATTTTCTTTAACTTTTCACATGACGCCCTTAGCCTTATAGAAGCACGAGCATTTGAGTAAACATCTATATCGTGTTCTTCTTTGAATTGTGTTGCAAAATGTTTGAACAAGACTTCATCAAAATCTCTACCTCCCAAGTGCTGATCAAAAGAATGTGACAATATTCTCATTCTCCCCTTTCTAAATGCAGCAAAAGTCACCTGAGTGTCAGAGTGCCCGATGTCTACAAATACAACAACAGTTGGTCCTTCACCAGAGAAATCAGTCTTGTACATTCCATAACCTAATGCAATAGCAGTACAATCATGCATTAACTGCAGAGGTCTTAAACCTGCGATACAAGCAGCATAAAGATACTCACGCCTTTGCAAGTCTGTAAAATATGATGGAATCCCAATCACACAGTCTACAACAGGGGACTCGAGATTCCTCTCTGTCAATTGCTTCAAATGTGCAAACAACATCCCTAAAATCTCCACTGGCATAAAAGTCCATGTCTTGCCCAAATACTCTAAATGGATCAAAACACCACCACGTGGGCCCTCACTGGTCTCAAAAGGTAGCAACTTAAGCTCTTCTTGCACACTCTGTTCCTTATATTCTCTTCCGATCAATCTCTTTATCTGAGAAATGGTTGATTTTGGAAACTTAGTAGCAAATGCAGCCCCTGCAGAACCCAAGAACCTTTGCTTCTCACCAAATGAGACCACAGCAGGCGTCTCGCGTTTTGATTCATCATTCAACAACACATCAATCCCACCACGCTTTGCAACTGCTATAGCACAGTTTTCATTCCCGATATCAAACCCAACCACACTCATTCTGGATTCTCACAAACACACAATTGTGCTCTTCAAAAGATCAACGATTACAATACTTACCAACACCTAATTCATTCAAACAAACAATCAGTTCGTATAAAACATAAAAGTCGTAAACATAACTATAAACATTTTACCAGTAGAATTTTGTAACCTAGTTCAGTAATTAATCGATATTCTTAAACTCGGGCCGAGATTGTTAGAGTACCCAAACCATCCACATATGTACACAAACTTCGATCGTTGGGGAGCAAGCAACGCGCAAAATCAATTATCAATATCAAAATATGAACATTATATCAAATGTAGTATTAAGATGAAAGAGGCGTACCTTCTTGAATCTGTGAGTTTTTGTGAAAAATATGTGTTAACTTAATTCGTAAGATAGAACTTAGATAGAGGTCAATTAGTCTTCGGAAAATCCTGATCGTTTTTCGAATTTGAATCGTGATTAAGATAGCGTTTATTAAGGGGTGGATTTTGGCGCCCTGATTTGGACTAACAAAATCGTAAATGCCAGCTGGGATAGACATGAGACATTGATACGAACCGACTAGTTCGGCTCAATGGGATTTATTACCGGATAAGTTACATCTTTGATATCATTCTCTTTGTTAAACCATTATAAAGATAGGGTATTCATCAAAACTATCAAAACTAGTTGGTAGAGGTAAGTGGATAGCGGGAAACGCTAGCGGTTTGTTAAATGTTATGTGAGGTAGCTTTTCGATTTTGGATCGTTATCTTTAAACTAAAGTTAAAATCTTGTAGTGTGAAACGAGACTTTTTGTTCAAAACGAAATGTTTTATCAAACACTAGAAGCTAGAAATGTCTAAACGCTCCCAAACGTTCCGTGTCAAACACGTCTTATATCTATGTATTTTAAAATGTAAGGTTTGTTCTAGTTTATATTAAACTAAAATATTAGAATGGTTGATTTGTTTATTTATTAGTTAATACTAATAGTAATTATCACATTGTGTTTTAATCTAGGGTGAAACTCAGGCGTACCAATGGGCAGGGTAGTTTGGATAATGGTTCAGAGTCTCCAATTTTTATATAGTTTATTATGTTAGTATAGAAAAAACATGATATATTGAATGCAAAAAAAATAAAAAAATAAAAAAAAAATCACCAGAGAAAACAAGGGGCATACGATTCTTTTGAAATAATCATCATATTAGGCCTCTCACCACCATTGATCGAAGAACTCTATGATTTGTTCTAAGTTTTGTTGATAATTTGATGCTAGTAACTTGTATTGAATCACCAATGTGTCATCCCTTCGCCCAAAGTGGTTGATTTCATCTCCAAATATAGAGAAAAAAGGATTTGGAACCTTAGTTGGTGAAGAGTTGTACTCTAGCATTTATGACTTCTATATAAGCTTGAGATTATGAACTTGAAACTAAGTGATTTCAAGGTTAATATATGAGTAATTATTTGAAATCGTGATTTGATTGCTATGTGTTTCCAATGGGACTTATGGAAGTTATGAGCATTAAATGTTGATTCTAATGGAATCTGCCATCAGGATGGAAATGAGTGATTTTTCTAAATAAGTTAAATCACTTATGGGTCTTGATTCAATCAAATAAAACTAAAAGTTTTTAGAAATTTGAAATATATTAATCATTGTAGCAAGCTCATGATCACCATAAGTGTGTCTAAGAGTCTAACTCCAATGTTGATATTCAAACCATTTAATAATGTAAGGGAATCGTGATTGGGGAATTGAAATGGAATGAAGTTAAGTACTTAAGTTAGCTATATAAGGATCATCAAGATCACTTGGTGATGAAAAAGTAAACTAGAAACTCGTAATATGTCGTTAGAAACTTAACTCGTTAAGTGTAATGTTGATGTTGTTTAAGTGTATACTTGAACTCAATTGACATTAAGAACTTAAGATATTAAGACACGTTTGAGTTTATGGATAAATTTGTATTGAATACTGATATTTAGAATTGTTTGTACCATCATTAATCATTAGTTAAGTTATATAATGGATGGGGGAAAATGACCAAAGTATAATGCCCAAACACGAAAATCAACATTTTATGTGTGTGTGTGGGGGTGGGGGGGATAAAAATCGGGCAAACGAATCCGAGAGTATAAAATGTTTTTAAAATGGTTTAGGAATTAAGACTTAAGAATTGGGTCAATGTCACTACCTAATTTCATTCCAAGGACATGCTCTAATATTACTCACTAGGCTCTCTAAGGCTAACATTATTATTATGACATATTCTCGCAAATAGGGATGATATTTATGGATAGAGACTACTTGGAAATTTAGAAGGCCATAACTTGTGATGTTTTAAAGAGTTGTTGGACCAAATCCCAAAACGTAGGTTTTTAAATTAAGAAACCATTATTTCTTTCAGCATTGAGAAGGAGTCAAGTGGTTTATGTACTCCTTAAAAGGAACTTTGTACATATCCTAAGTTTCAAGGGGAAAAAGGTCATCCTAGAAGGCTTCATTAATGTTGAATTGGGGGGTTATGTGGATTTGGGGAAGTTCACAACAAGTTATTTGTCTTGATTAAACGAAAAACCATTAGTTGGATGTCCAAATTTTAAAATAGTGTTGTCCTTTCACCCACCCAGGAGGAATATATGGCTATAAAAGAAGCTATCAAGGAACTCGTTTAGTTGAAGAACTTTTGTAACACCCTATTTGAAAGTATTCGATTGGGGTCTCGGAAACCAAAGAGCAGGGGCAATTCAGTCTTTTATGGGTCTCAGGTTTTATCCAGGAGGTTTCGAGGGGAGCGTAGGGCTTTCCGCCACCTTTTTGTGGATATAAAGTTTATCGGAAACAAAGTTAGAATGAAGGATTTATGACTCTTTGAAGTTATTGGCGAAAAAGGCCCCTAATGGAAAATAAATAACAAGGAAGGACCATGCATGCAAAGTGGAAGGCGCGTGATCGTAAGCTGGGTTACGCCCGGTGTATAAAAGGAAATGATTGTGGGTGTTGTTGACGTACGTCCAATGTCCAAAAACCCTAATTTTAGGGCCAATCTCTATATAAAGAACTTAATGGCTCAACCCTAGCCTCCTTATTTGTTCCCCAACCTCAGGGATAACCTAGAACACCTCATCCCCTTATTCTTGTGCGGTTTTAACCTTAAGAAGCTCATTTTGGTGGTGTAAGCTTAGAAAAGGAAAAGAAGAAGTTGGCAAGGAAGAACTTGGGAAGTTGGAGCTCATAGAATGCTTAGATCTAGTGTAGTTTGGTTTTGGAGTCATTTTGGTCCCAAGAATGGACCTTTATGGTGAAATCTTGTTTATGAGCTTAGGGTTGCCACCCTCAGAGCTAAAAGGGTCTCATAAGCAGTAAAGTCTCGATCTTGAATGTCTTAATGGGTTCATGCATGAGTAGGGGTGTTCGTTTGGATGGATCGGTTTGATCCGATCCAATCACGTGAATCCAAATTAATTTCGGTTTTCAGAACGTGAATCCGAATAGTCCATACAAAATTCAAATCCGATCCGAACCAATCAAATTACAATTCGGTTGGATCGGTTTTTACAATTCGGTTTTCAAGAAGCATGATATTTAAAAATATATATAACATAATACTAATCAACTTTAAAATAATTGTTTGGTGAGAATTAAAATTATGAACAACTATTAAAATTTTTATTATAATTCAATATTTTACAGATAAAAAGCTATTGAAAAGTATACATTAAAGTATTTTATTAGATAATACTTTCTAATCTGTTTAAAAATACAATTTAGCAGATAAATAAATAACTAAAAGATGTATATTTGAAACAAATATATATAAATAGACAAATAATAAACTCTTATTCGGTTTTTTTGGACTATTCGGTTTTAATTTTATAAACCGTAACCAATCTGAAATCCAAAATAATAATTCGGTTTTACTGGAAACCCATCCAAAAATCCAAACCAAATAGTCCAATCCAAATTGTCCAATTGGACAATTCGGTTTTATCCGAATAGTGAACATCCCTATGCATGAGATCTAGCCCTTTTCATAGAAGTAGAACATTATCTTTGGAGTTTGGGCTTGTTTGGGCCAAGTAAAGTCACCAAGTCAGTGACTTTATGGATTAAGACGTGGAAAAGGACCAGGATATGTGATTGTAGCTTCTGAAGTGAAGTATCAAGCACTTAATGAGAAATGGACTTAACAGGAGGTTTACGCTGAGCGTACGTGAAGGTACAGTGTATGCACCACTTAGCCAGTACGCCTAGCATACGTGGATGTACGCCCCACGTACTCTGTCAGTTGGGCCTTGTGCTTTTGGGCCATGCTTTGGGTCTTTGGGCCTTAGTAGGCCATCAGAAGTTAGATAATTTAGGCCAAGAATATGTTTGGGCTTAAGGTAAGACCCATTAGAGGGATTGAGCCCAATTGAGCAAATTGGGCCATTAGTGGACCACTAGTGGGCTTAGAAAGCCTACCTACTGTTGGGTTTTGTTTTTGTTTTGAGATTTGGGCCTTAGTTTTGGATCATACTGGGTCAGGGGTAAAATGGTCATTTTACCCCATGCATGGATCAAGGATTATGGTAAGGGCCCCAATTGCTAATTGGGTATATTGCTAGGTATTGATGGTTCAGGAAGTGGGCGGGGCAGCAGTTAAGGATTTCTTCAGGAAGCTTTTGCAATTGAGGTGAGTTTTCTCACCATACCAATGGGTCTAATGCACCAAGGCCGACCCATTTTACGATAGTTGGTATACTTGGTGTGTAGAGGTGTGTGGCTTTGTTATGCATTGATATGTGGTAGAGATAGCTTCTACAACTAGTGGTAGAGATAGCCTTCAAGGCTAATGGTAGAGATAGCCTACAGCGCTAGTGGTAGAGATAGCCTTTGTGGCTAATGGTAAAGATAGCTTTATAGCTAATTGATATGCATTATGGTAAAGGTAGCTTTATAGCTATTTGATATGTGTTATGTGGTAGAGATAGCTTTTATAGCTAATATGTTATGTGGTTTGTATGTGGGGTATACTCTAGGAAACTCACTAAGCTTCGTGCTTACAGGTTTGTTTATGATTTCAGGTACTTCAGATTCCAATGGCAAGGACAAGGGCAAGGGCAAGGTCACTCTCTCGCTGACACTTTATGGGGACACTCTGATGTTTGGAATAAAAGTTGTATTGACTTATGTTTTGAAAACAATTATAACTAGATTTCTTAATGTATGAGAATATTTTTTCTTATTCTAAAATTTCAAAATTTAATTGGGTCTTTACAACTTCCTATCAAGTTTAGGCATGAAACAATAAGATTATGTGCTACATTGTGAGAACCAAAGTATAGTTCACATGGCGAATAATCTAGTGTTTCGTGGGACAAACTGTGAGACTTTCGTGGGTCTAAAATTAGGCACCTTACTACTGTATTTCACATGCATTATGAAGGTAAGATACCAGAATACAATTTAAATAAAAATAAAAACATTAAATTCTGAAAAGGCCACGCTCATATTGCAACAAAGGAGACCTTCAATCAATCTCATGTTGTCAACATTTGTTAAGAGCCAAATGGCTATATCAAACTCAGAAAGTAGCTAGAAGAAAAGCCTCAGGGGATGAACAAACAAACAAACAAACAAATAGAAATACCAAGAATAAAAATATAAATATATATATATAGATAATTTACTATAATATAGTAGAAAATAAAAACCCGGAATTCTTCATTTCCAGCATCCCATAGCCGACCATATCACTCACTAGAAACGAAAAGTAAACATTGAATTTTATTTTGGGATAATAATAATTGGAAATTGTGGGAGGATAGTTTGGTAATTTAGAGTGAATTTAATTTACCTGTTGTTGGGATGGTTGTGGCTGTTGTTGGAGCTGTGGGTAGCCAGGGTATCCAGGGTAGGCGCCATAGTACATGGTAGGATCTTGAGCGACAGGGGCATATCCGTAAGTTTCATATCCTCCTTGCCCATATCCATAGTACCCACCACCATTGTATTGGCTTTGCTCTACCTGTGGCTGAACAAATTCAACTTTCAATTTTTCTTATATATTATTATATTATATTATATTATTTAAATAAAAAACAAACAAACCTGTTTGTTTGAAGGACTACGGCCCCACGAAAGTCTCACAGTTTGTCCACCAAATTGAGTTCCTTGTAGCATCCGTAACGCTTCCTCAGCGCAGCTTCTGCATCAATATTTCTAAAAATGTTAAAAAATATATTTTGGAGTAAGCTACATAATTGGTGCCTGTGCAAGGACTTTTTTGTAATTTTACTCGAAACATTTTTGTTACCTGTCAGCAAACTGAACAAATCCACATCGTTTGCCTAACGGGATCTTCACATGGACTAACTGTCCATATTGGCTGAACACCTGCCTAAGATGTTCATCTGTTACATTAGGATCCAAACCACCAACAAAAATCTGCAATCACAATTTTTTTTTTTTTAAATTAGTATTTTTTTTAGAGGGCAACATGATGTCTGATTTTGAAACAAATTACTGACAGTTGTATTATTTGGATCGTCATCATTCTGTGTTCCTTGAGAATTCGGGTATGAAGCTGCAAATAAAGAAAATATAAATGAAAAATACTCAAAAGAAAAATCGATTATCCCTTGCCTCCTTTGCATAACCCCAGGCATCCAACAGCAGATTCGTGCATCAAGAATTACAGATGAAAATTGTATTATCAGTACACTCCCATACATCATTAAGTCAAATGGAAACTATTTGCATATATTATATAATCTAAATCTCTTGGTCCCTCAATATAGATGGTTTTTGCAATTTTGGTCCCTCAATAATTTACTCTAACAATAATGATCATTTATTCCAACTGCATATATTGAATGTATCAAGAAACAAAACCCATGATATTGCACATCTAAATCAACTAAAGATATAACCTTAACAACTTACCGTTACCTAATCAATGGAAAATGCCGATTTCTTCAGACACAAAAATGATGGAATATATTAATATTGCCAACAAAAGATCCCACAGTCACTTGATCTTTGCACCTTTCTTTTAGGTAG
Source organism: Lactuca serriola (assembly GCF_051521515.1). Lineage (NCBI taxonomy): Eukaryota > Viridiplantae > Streptophyta > Magnoliopsida > Asterales > Asteraceae > Lactuca > Lactuca serriola. Next base: position 22,491,075 of record NC_136414.1, read on the forward strand.
GTCAAATTCTGTCTCATACATCTATATAATGCTATTTTTACTAATATTTTATAAAACTTCAGCTCTAAGCAATGAGTTTGTGTCCATATTCTTACAATTCTTTCATAGTTTTGTGGTATTTTGTTGTATTCTTCATGCATGTAGGCTTAGTCTTTCTCACCTCAAGTGGCTCAATTACCAAGTATGTTAAACATTTTATATGTTGAAGTTTTCTCCATATTTATATATAAAAGATCGACTTGATATATAGAAAACCGCTATTTTAGTTTGTGACTGTGATAACTGCTTAGATGGCAGCATGTATTAATGTTCATAAAACCTTGTAGATAACTGAAAGAGATATATAAAACGGAAGTAGACATAAAAGCTTATGAAGGGGGTAATAATGATCCAGGTATGAAAGTAAAAGAAAGACGTTTCAACGGATTAAAAGAGAACTTTGGTGGCTGTTAAACCAGAAATAATGAAAAAAAAAAAGCGTATAACTGAATGACTAATGATAAGGAATAATGGAATAATGTAACTTGACTGAAAGGAAAACTGAATATTAAAAGGACTTGGGAAAAAAAAAAAAGGAAAGCAGCATAATTTGGCCTTGAGGAACTTAAATAAAAATGGCAAAAGGGCAATTTAATGGCATAAAATGGAAAACTGACCTAAGCAAGGCCACCCACTATAGGGTAACAATTTCTGCTGAAATCATTGCCCGACCCTTTATATGATAGAGCCTCTTGATGCCCTGCTTTGAGACAATACGAGTTTTATATAAGTTTTTGCATTTTGAATATTTTTAAGAGCATTAATGCCCATAATTCTCAAAGCACGGGAAGGAAAGAAATCACTTCGTTAAGTTGGCGTATATGGTTTATCTACAAGAATCAATCGACCACAATCTTGAATTCATAAAACTTAAGAAGCTTGGAATTTGGATAACACAACTACACAAAGAATATCTAATAACACAAACAAATACAAGAATCAATAAAGAAGAGATACTAAACAAATAAAAGCCATAAAATTTAAAATCCAATAAGATTAAAACATATATATAGAGAGAGAGAGAGAACATGTACCTTTTGGATATTGTTGACTTCCCACACTCTTTTTGTTAGCAGCTGGCCCAATTCGCATTGGTCTAGTTGAACATAATCTTCCATTCATTTCAGTCATGGCACGTATTTGCTCACTCTCATCTCCAAATTTCACAAAGCCATAACCTTTTGTGCGCCCTGTGAGCCGATCAGTTACAACTTTTGCACCCTTAACAGAAGGGTAATGAGCCCTAAATGTCTCCTGCAATGTGTAATCTGTAACATCTGCTGCCAAATCCCCAACAAATATAGTGTAATCAGGGGTATCATCTTGTCTTTTTTCACCAGCACCAAATGTAGCCCAGTTCAACCTGAAGAGCTGCTCCACATTGGGCATTAAAGTACCATTATATGCCTGTAGATGCCTTTCAGCACCAGCTCGGTTTACAAACTCAATGAAGCCATAACCCTCAGATTGACCAGAATGCTTGTTACGTATGACTTTTGCAGAAACCACCTGAAAGCATAAAGGATCCTTAGAATTAGATAGCCATATATTGTAGGATCAAGCAAAATGAACAATGCTTTCATCATGCATTCATGGCATAAACTATACAGTTGGTCAGAATACTATTCTAAATCTTCTTGATAAGGAGTTTCACAACCATGTTAAAGCTTAATGAACGCATTAATTCTAACATAACTGACACTGACAATATTGTATGCAAAAGTGTTAAGTTTGAAATAAGAATTAAAAAACAATCTTTTTTCCTCGTGATTACAAGAAAATTTAACACAATATCTGCAATTTAGGGATATATGAACATGGCATTATATAAACAGTATATCATCCATATTTGGACCATTAAAACCCCAATTGTGTCCCCTCTCCCCCACTGCAATTTCTACAATTCTATAAATGTAGAATTCTCGATTGTCTTGGGAATGCATTTAAGGAATCTCTAAATCTCTTTACCCAATAAGAAGACGAAAACTTTGGGATCTAGAATCTAAACAATATAAGATAAACTGTAACTAGATAATTATATGGAAACAGGAAAATTAAATGGTAAAAACCTCGCCAGTCTGAGCAAAACAGCTAAGGAGATACTGTTCATCCATCCAATACTGCAGATCGCCGATCCATAGCGTACGGATCTCATCGGCGCTAGCTGGTTGAGGAGTCGCACCACCTACCGGTGCTACCGCCTGTCCCGTGTACTGAGGCGGAATTGTGGCAGCCGGTGGTGGTTGCTGGTTGTAATTATATATTTGCTGTAACGGTGGTTGTTGCTGGAACTGTTGTTGCGGTGGTTGTGGTTGTTGTTGATTCATCATCATCCACTGTTGTTGCTGGTACTGAGGGTCCATTAGCGGTGTTGTTGCAGGTTGCATAACGTAACCCTAGAGAGAAAGATCGAGTTTTTGAGAGACAGATTGAATTTGGGAACGAAACGTAGCCCTAATTTAAGAACCAGAACGAGACAGAAAGATCAAAATGAATGATAGACGATATATTTACATAAAACCCCTTTATAAACTTCAACATTTTCTTACTGGCACATATCTATTGAACTTCTTTGTACACACCAATTCCTTTTCTAAAAGGTTGCAAATTTTCAAATTTAAACTTTGTTAAATATATATTTTCAAAGGACAATTACATTATTTTTATTAATAACAAAATAAAAATTCTTAGATATAAAATATTATAATTATTTTAAATATATGATTAGGGATGTCAACGGAAGCAAACGAGACAAGAGTTGCATCCCCGCCCCAACCCCCGAAATTTCCCCATCACCCCGCCCTCATCCCCACACCAATTGATTTTGGGATATTTTATGGTTGTGCTATAAGTACCCCTCATTCACTCACATAAATAGACACATCACGAGGGTATACAAACATTATTACACTCACATGGAATGGGGTACACAACATTAGGGGTACGTATAGAATTGCCTATTTTTTATTGTGCTAAAAGAAGTCATTTTTGGGCTTAAAGAAGCTAATTTAGGGTTTAAATAGTTATTTAGAGCATAATTTTACATGTTAAAAACGAAATTCTTATCACATCTAAAAAACGTTATACTAACAACTTAAAAACATAATTTTTTGTTGAGTTTTATTTATATATATATATATATATATATATATATATATATATATATATATATATATATATATATATTAACGAACCCCCCATCTGGTTCGAAACATGACTGCCCACCCCCGTCCTCGCCCCCGAAATTAAAATGGGGGTTAATCTTGTCATTACCCCTAATTTTTTTTAACAAATATCCTCTATATAGGGTCGGGATCATATAGGACTGTTTGACATCCGTATATATGATATGAAAAAACTATACTAAAATTAAATCATATACGTGAAGATGCGAGAGAAAAAATAAATTCGATTTTTGACTTTTTTTTTCTATTTTTAACTATTATTATATTTATTTAAATTATATATATTTAAATTCATATCATCTTATTGATCTCTATCTATAGGTTGCGTGAATAAAATTAAATATAAGGCAAATTACAATAAAGTCACTAAGTTAATCGGAAATTTCAATTTTGACAGCATATTTATTTTCTATCAGTTAAATCACTATATTTACAATTTTGTTGCAATATCAACCAAATGATCGGTTATCCATGTTCTTCTGGTAACCACTTTTTTCAAATTGCAATAAAATCACTAAGCTTACCAAAACTCTGATTTTGACATTATGTTTTGTTTTTCTTAATTATGTCGTAACATTTACAAATTTGTTGCAATGTCAACCAATTAAACCTATCAGGTTATCAAATAAATAATTGTGTCCCCGATAACGACACCATTCTTTTAGGATGTCAGACCCAAAAAATAAAAAGGATACAAATAACCTCAAATTATCATTACTATATTACACTAAGAAAGTTGCACAATATATGCACGGTCGGTCCACACATACACATGACTAGCGACTACGCCTCTTTGCGCAAGACATATTATAATTGTGAAGGTGTGTATTAATTGAATTAAGAACTTGCAAATTAAAACATAGAAAAGCTTTTATTAAAATACTAATTAAAATATTCTGGCTCCAAATTTTATTTTAAGTAACTATGTCGTCACCTATTAAATGATATTATACCTAAATTGGTGCTAAAATACAAAAAATTCTATTATTTTAGGATTGCCAATGTATGTTACTAAAATAAGCTCTTTATGTTAAATATAACTTAATCCAGAGATAAACTCTGAACAAGCTTATTAGTTTGTTTTATGTTTAATGCAATTGCTACCAATAATACTTAATATTCCTCATAAGCACGTGAATGTTAAAGGATGCAAGATTTGATTACACCACCTTTGATTAACCAAAAACCAAATTGTTATTTACTTCAATTACAAAACATATACATATTTTATAATTTGTATAACTTAAATGATTCAAGCAATAGTTCAATTTGTCCAAGTGAGTAGAGTATAAATCAAACACATCATGAATAACAAATTAAAGGTCACTAGATAGAACAAAAGTAAACATCATGCCATAATAATGATAACAAGTACTTAATCAGTTCAGAAACAAAAATAAAAAGAAAGCTAGTCTCATTCGGATGTTTTTTGGTTTATTCGGTCTAGAAAAGAAACAAATATTATATATATGACATTTTATCCGGCCATATGTTACTACTCATTCAAACATTTTACCCCTATGGAACTTAAATGGAAAAAATAAAGAAAAAACCCCTTAGCATTAAAATGCCTACATTATGGTCCTTTGTTTATGATTTTTCACTTTTGAATAGAAAGTTCGCATTTTTTTTCACTAAAGGCCACCAAGAAAATAGCAAAAATTTGATGTTTCAATAATGTGCAATGCATAATATATTTTGTTATAGGGATAAGATTTTTAACCAAAAAATCAAACCATAACCGAACCAAAACTGGTTCGAACCAATTAATGATATTTGGTTCGGTTCCCCGTTCCCCCAATCCATCATTTTTGCATCATTTTTTTGTTTTTGGTTCAGGTCTGTTCTGGTCAGAACTAAAATTGGCTGGAATTAGTTTTCGATATGGTTCTCGGCTCCCCGATCTGGTTCTCGAAATTAGATAGCATATTTCCAAGTAGAACCAAATCCGAACTGAAATTGGCTGGAATTAGTTAATGGTATTCGATCTGGTTCTCGGCTCCCCGTTTACTCTTTAATCAGTTTTCGATTCTTTCATTTTTGGTCTGTTCGGTCAGAAATCGAACCGATTTACATCCCTATTTTGTTAATGCAATCTTCTTGTCAAGTGTCCCATTTTGTTGAATACTCTCTTGTCTATGCAACTAATCTCTATGTTCTATACATAAATTCCATGTTTGGTGGTGCTCGCCATAGAGAACCAGTAAGGAAGGCACTCTCAGAGTAATTTTTTTTCAAGACTGAGATAGAAGAAAAAAATACATAAAAGAAAGCACTAATGCTCTCATAATTTTATTGATTTTAGTCACTTTATTATTTTATGTACGGTAACCATCCTTAAATTAATCCTAGATTACTGTTTTTACATAACCAAATTAGGATCGGGTTGTTCAAATTTGGGATAAAGTTTTCTTTTGTAATATTTGATCTTGATTTCATTTTGTTTAGGGTGTTGATCATGTAATTTGGTTCATTGGTCTAGGCCAATAAACTATACCTAGATTGGGGTTTTTACCATGTGACAGGGATACTTCCAAATTCAAAAAACTAGCCGTTGTGTAAATTTAGGTGTTTGCCTCTTCTTTACCTTCTTTCTAAAAGTCGGGTAAGAGCTTTAAGATGAATTCTTTTAAAGACCTTTCTATGAGTTGATATTTTACAAATTTACCATATACCTAGTGACACCTCTTAATTGTGTCTTACCCAATTGGCTAGCTATTACTAGTTATGTGGGGGCCTTTGAGCCGAAAAGAGGTGGCATTTGGGCCGGGCAATAACCTTCCCCAACCAGAAATCTGGGCTGGGCCGTGTCCGCACCAAATTGTGCAGCTCTAAATAATTATATATAATTTTATATTTATATGTCGGTATGTCAGTCCTAGTTCCACAATCATCAATAGAAATCTAGCTATACCACCGACCACTCTGGATTCTCGCCAAGAAGCTCCCTTTCTTTCCCACTGCGAGCATCAAACATTTCATCTGCAAATACGTATGATCATCTTCACTAAATCTCTATAATTTCTGTTTATGAATCGAATTCGGCCGTGTATATGATAACATTCTCTTGACTCGGTTTCAAATCGCTAATGTTTCTCCATTCCCCCTGAATTTAATTGTAATTTCAGGAAACCAGTACCTGTTTAGCAATTCAGGAAACTAAATATGAAATTGGGTCATTTGTTTTAGAACATCATGCAATTGGCTATTTATGTAGTAAGTTTAGTTGTTACTATATCTGGCTAAATCGTTCACAACAGTAATGTTCTAGGGTTTTACCTGGTTTATAAAGGATTAGCATTTTGAAGCGATTTCTCTTTGGTCATTTTGAGCAATATGAAAAAGTTTGATTAAAAGGGTTTCCAACTTCTGCTATGCTAACCCGTTGATTACTGATCCTAATACACTTGATCAAAGATTCACCATATTAACCTAGAATCTAACTGCTTCAATCCTTCATCGTTATCATAGATTTGAGCTCGAAAACATTCAGAAATCCATGGATAGCCATTTGAAGAAATTGTTCACAAGATATAATGAACAATTTGGTTCAGGCCCTGGACTTGGTACAGGATCAGGAACTTGTTTGATGAACATCGACAACATTTCTCCTTCTTTCATCAAATCCCTTTACAAAGCTGCAGCATCTTTATACAGAACAGATCCATGGAAGCGATTTCAACCCGATCATCTTTTCAGTCTTAAAGTAGGAAAAGATTCAGATTGGCCAGGAAAGAAGCAGCTCTTCCCTTGTGTACAATTCATAGGCGGAAATGGTGGAGATTTAGCAGTATACATGTTCAGATCAGAATCGGATGCAAAAAAAATGACAGGTTCTCGAGAAACAATCCGTGTCCCAAATCTTGAGATCATGAGAGCAACATATGAAGTCGAATCATTAATGCTTCCTTCACATAAAAAAATGATCAAATCTTTGTGTTTAGAGATTTCAGGTGACAATCGTTACCCTGTTTTTGACATTTGTCGTTGCAATTCATCCGGTGAGCTTCAATGCAGAAACCCCACAATCGAAGAGCTTCGATTCATCTATGGAGTCATGAAATCCGTTTCTTTAGTTCATTCTTTGCTTCAAGAAGATTACAACACCCCAAAATGGTCAAAATCCATTCGCTTTGACCCGTTTATTGAAACCGTTGATGTACAGTTTCCTTCTGAAATGTCAAAAGGTAACAATCTTGTTGCGGTTACAATCTCACACCCGCCAGGTCATGGATACACCGAAAAAGTCAACTCAAATCCCGGGTCAACCCAGTCAACCCCTACTAAAAAACCCGAAAAGGTCAACTCAAATCTCGATTTAAGACGTTGTGCACAATGTGATAAAGAAGTTCCAGGTGATCAAATCACAATTTGTGACCATTGCAAAGGTGTAATCTATTGCGATTCCTTTTGTCAAAAGCAACACTGGAAGGAATCACATAAAGCTGAATGTGGGCTTTATAAAGCAATGATGGAACGAGAAGAGGAATTAACGATTCCGGCCTTCACATTCCCGTGTTCCAATTCCGACATTCACCCGTGTAAATACCTCGAAACGATCGGTGTCCATCGAAAAGGTATGTGGAGACGAAAATGCCCTTGTTTTTCTCACTGTCCTTTCGGTTCACTCCCTACAACAGACCAAATTCAAGATTCTTGGGGAGGGTTAAATGACGACGAATACCCTCATGAAAAATCAAAGTCAAAGTCAAAGTCAAACCTGGTAATTATCTCGGGCTGGCCCGAGTATTACAACCTCCGGTCACTTCCTATATCGAGCCCGGTTGCTCATATTCTTTCCCACCCATTAACCGTTTACTACATACTAACAACTTTAAGTATCACTTCCAAGAATCTTTTACTCAAGGGTAAAAACGTCATTTTACACTACATCGGACCCGAAGAGGAGCTCGATTGTTTGCCGGCCTTTTCAGAAATAGATTCTACACTAAACGGGCCGGGGAATTTACAGATAGTTATGATCGGGCCGAAGGTACCGAGTACATTATCGGGGTTGACTTTTCAAACCGGGACCCACATGCGTGTGAATATGGTAAAGGGTATTTACCAAGAGGAAGTGTCTTTTTTACCTCGGCCTGATTTGGTTGTAGGTTTAAACTGTGGATTTGAGAGTAATTCTAGTTGGTTTGGGGCTCTTGAGGTGGTAAAATCCAAGGATTTACCGGGTTTCTTTACGGATCAATCGGAGGTTTTATGTGGAAAGGCGAAACAAGTTATTAGGGGTGCGGGATTGCATATCACGCACCCTGTTACACCTAATCCTTTTCGGTCTCCCGTAAGGAATTTTGGTGTATCGAGTAATCTTCCTTCGTATAGTAATGGGTTTGTGTTTGGAGTTAATACTTAAAGAGGTGTTACAAAATGGTATTAAAATAGCAATAAATTTTATGGTTGTTTAAAGTTGATTCAGAAGTTATTTGGACTGGTTTATAATTTTGGATTATGTGAACATGATAAAATGTGTGGCATAATTATTTGTTAAATAGCTTGTTTTTAGTTTACCTTTTTTAATAAAAGACATATTCTAATGATTTTTGTGAGAGGTTTATATTGTAGTTGGTTGTGGAACAACTTTTATTAGTTCTTTTGGAAAGGTTTTAAAAAAATGGAATTTTTATTTCTAGTTTTCATTGAAAAATTTAAAAAACATGTTTCATTAGACATTTTGGTTTTTTATTTTATAGTTTAGATAATTAGAAAACGTATTGGTTAGAACTTATGGCGGGCGGGGTGGGGTGGAGTTGGTGTAAACAGCATGGGTAGGTATGGTTAGAAGGGGTTGACAAGGATGAGTAGGGTAGATAGGGTGGTGGGTAGGGTTAGAGTGGGTTGATAGAGATGAGTAGGGTAAGTAGGTAGGTAGGATGGGGTGGGGTAGGTGTAGATGCAGTCGAGCTAGAAACTTTTGTAATGTTAGCACGGAAAAAATCTCGATAAAAATAACAATATATTTATTTTAAATCACAATTTCATTAGATATAACAAATTACCATTAAATTTTACATTTTGAAATTGACATCTTTTTCGAAAGCACTACATCACTCATTTGATCTTAACATTTATAAGTCTTTTTTTTTTCTACACTGCAAATCATTTTTTTAATGTTGCATCCTACTTTCATTCCTTCCCATAGATTAAACCTTTGCTCGAAGCTTCATAAGTGCTACATTACTCATTTGATCTTAGCTTTAGCAACACGAAGTTAAGGTGAGTGATCAGTGGCAATATAGGGAGTTAATGACATAAGTATCTTCGAGCCGTCTGCAATCTTATTTTTTATTTTTTCATACGGCTCCAAAAGTTGTAATTTTGGTCGAGGGATTTATAGAAATTTTTATTCGTGCTTAAAGTAATATGACTATATTATTATTTTTTTAATATATATATATTTTTTTTGTAATATTATTATATTTATTTGAGGTAAAAGGTCACCAGTTCCATCAAAATAATTTTATGCTTTTAGGTGTTAATAAAAATATTAAAGCATTTAGAGCAAATCTAATTTGGTGATGCTCGTGTTTGGAAAATACATCATTAACCAATAAACCTGATTAAGCAACAAAAGAACAAGATGCGAAACAGAATATTTTTAAACTTATTGACAATTTTTTTGCACGCTTCATTGGATTTTCGCTCACTAAAATTGCATACAATAGTATATTAGTATAATAATAATATAAATACACGTTGGTCCTAAGATACCTCTTCATCCATTAATACTAAGGTTATGTTTGTTTTTAGGAAAAAACTTCTTCAGACCTTTTATTGTTGCGCGGCGCAGCACATACACAACATTTTTCATCTCGCAACTGTTTGTTTTTCAGAAGTCTTCGGATTAAAAAACCTCTGCGCGTGTTCTTCTTGGCGCAGCGCTTGTTTTGTCTCTTTCTACCTCTTCTTCTTCTTTTCTTGCTAAAATATTGATTATATATTGTTGAAATCTTATTTCACATTTTTTTCATTTTTTTTAATTCTTGTTGAATTTTTTTTATATTGAATAATAATAATTTGTTGATGAAATATCATTATTTTATAGTAAAATATAATTATTTTTTGCTGAAATATCATAAATTTTTGTCGAAATGTCATACATTATTAAATTTTCGGTATTAAAAAACTATTTTTCGGATTATAAAATCAGTTTATTCTAATTTTTTAATATCTGCAGCAGCATGTAGATGTTAAAAAAAACAAACATGCTTCTTATTACAGTCTGCAGCCGTTTGGTCCACCTCTTCTACTACAGAGGGTTGCAGAAGTGGTTCGCAGACTTTATGGATTTTTGTTTCGAAAAAACAAACAACACCTAAGTTAATGTAAATGGAAAACGGTTCGTCTTTGTTTGTGAATGAAGTTAAGGACTTAAGGTCCATAACATGAGGATCCAAACCTTCAAATTGAAATTATCTTTGAGAACATCTAGTTCCATGGTTAGAGAAGTATTTGATCCAGGAATGATTTTGTTATAAAAAAATCAATTATACAAAATATGATATCCATAAATGCAATAACATAAATTTATTGTATAAATGAGAAATAAAACTGAAAGTAGGATGTTGTATGATACGTATAAATTAGATTGCTATTACATGCATTTGGTCCATTTATTACAGAAATGGTCCCTGTTTATTTACAATTACAGAAATAGTCCCTTTGTTAATTTATTTTTTAAATGGTAAACAAAACTGATAGTAGGATGCTATATTTGATGGTATGATGCTATAAGTGTACAATAATAGAAAGTATGTTGATACTATTAAACAACATAAATGAAAAGTAAAACGTTATAAAATTAAGTAGACATTATATTAAAGTCAACTTATAAATGAAAGTTGTTAGTATATAACTATATTACCGGAATGATCAGTGTATAACATTTTTTGCATTACTGGTCCCTGTTAGGTATATTACAGTAATGGTCCCTATAATATTTTTTTTGCATGAACGGTCCCTGGTACTGTTAAGTTTACATGAAAATGTTATTTTTCTTCTTTTACACAAAAAGTGGACCGGTACTGTTTTGTTAAAATGAAAATATTACAAAAGCATCAAATAAGTACAAACTTTCCATTATAAAAGTTAAAACTTAATGGGACCAAAATTACAAAAAACACACATACTCGAAACCAAACTAATAAAACAGATACATACACACAAAAAAACACAATGAAAAACAAACATATTCAAACAAAGGAAAACAAACACATACATATAACACACAAACACAACACTAAACATATACACACACTAACATACATTATGCATAATTATGTTTTGGATTGAGAAACGGAGCAGATTGGATAAAGATAAAAACGAAAAGAATTAATAATCATAAAAGAGAGAAAACTAACCTGATGTTTTTTCATTTATCTTTTTTTTTTTTGTTTATATAATATTGATTATAAGTTTATAGCTTAGTTATCTAAAAAAAGATAATAAAAAAACTAATGAACACAGAAAAGTTCAATGATTACCTAATTTTTATTTTGATTCTTGTAGGCCTTCTTCTTGAAGTGTTGCAAAGGAATAAGTCAAAAGATTTTGATTGTAGTTGAATTGTTTTCAAAACGTGGACTGATTTTATGGGATATAATTTCCACTTAAACCGGATAGGAAGGTATTCTCCAAAATTATAGGGATAGCGATTAGGAGGTTTCAAATTAGATTACCGGAAATTAGCAATTAATAGTTGGATTTGATTAAAGCATTTATGTCAACTAAATTAAAAAAATGGAAAAATAGAAAGAAATCGACACATAGCATTATGGTGCATAAAAAAAAAAGCTATGTGTCAACTAAAAGGTTTGTTTTATTAGAATGGGGAGGATTTATTTATTTTATTTTATACATATCATAAAACTAACTTATCTTCTGTTGGGAAAAAGGAAAAAGATTACCGGTACTTATGTTTATGTTGTTACTTTTATGCCTTGAATAAAGATATAGTAATGACTTAATGAAAGCTTTTTATATCCAACAATCTATGTCATATTTTAGGGGTAATAATGTGATTTCACCTCAAAAATATCTCAACCAGAACCTCAAATTCATTGATCATTGATAGATGAATAAAGAAACAATTTCTTGAATGGATAGGGTTTTGTTATATCCTCCAAAATTCCAAAACTCCAATCATTTTGAAAGTGCTTCCAAACCCACCACCACCCAATTTGTTGCTCTATAATTCGACAAACCAACCTCTCCCTCTTCATTCTTCCTTTCTGCTTTTGATTCAATTATCATCCATAATTATCAAATCTTGGTTTTTTTACCAAGAAATTTACTGCAAAAAAGGAAGAAGAAAAAATGGAGTTTTCAACATTTCCCCCTTCTTGGCACTCCTTTTTCACCTCCCCTCTCCTCTTTCCATACCAATTCATCCCGGGAAACTACGTTCATTGGACCGAAACCCCGGAATCCCACATTTACTCTGCGGATATCCCCGGTATCCTTGTTTTTCTTCCTATTATTTACAACAAGATTAAATGCTTTTTAGAAGCAAATGATTTGTTTACCTATGGGTTTTTTCCTTCCTGGATTGTATACTTACATAAAAGTAAAGTTTCAATTCCAATGTGAATGTGAATTGAATTGCTCTTTTGTTGGTATCTTATACAAATTCCAATGTGAATTGGGCTTTTGGTGGGCTCTTATGCTAGCCATTTAACAAGTTAATGAGTTAAATTGGGCTACCAAGACAGTCACTTTTACAGATGATTTGCATGATATTCCAATCTAGCTCAACGATCGTTGCAAAAATAACCATTTTACATAAATGGTATTAACTTGGGTAAATGATTAGAGATAACATAAATTGGTTGGTTTACCTATTATGAGTTTCTTGATATTATTACCTTGAATAAATGGTTAAAATATGTATGGTTTTTAGGAGGGGTAACTTTTTGCAAATAATCATGATTTGTTGGTTTTCTTTTTTGTTGCAGGGGTTAAGAAGGAGGAAATATGTGTGGAAGTTGAGGACTCAAGGTACCTAATTATCCGTACAGAATCTGCTGACGATACAGTGATGACACCTGGCGGTCGTACTTTTATGAAAAAATTTAGGTTGCCGGATACGATTGATGTCAACGGGATTTCTGCTTGTTATGAGAACGGGGTGTTAACGGTAACTGTTCCAAGATCTTTTGTCAGAAGGGGGTTTTATATTGAACCAGCTGATCTGCCTCAACACATTGAAGTTCTTGCTAGAGCTGCTTGAATCCTTAAAACTTCCAATAAGAAAAGATTATCATGTCATAATATATCTCATATTTAAATTTGATATTATTAAGGTTATTATAGGCGTCGTTGTTTTGGGGAAATATGGTTGATTTTGTTGGTGTAAAAATATATGTTTAGATGTAGGGTTCATTTGATTGGTATAATTTGGTACAAAAATCAATCATGTTATGCAATAATAATTCTTCATCTAACATAAAAACTGTCTTCATTTACACATTCAATGTGGTGTTTTGAAGTGCTTACTTTTTAATAGTTTTTAAGTTTTTAAAATGTGTTTTTATTCCATGAATATAGTTGGTTTTTCCTTTTACAATTTTAATTTGATGATTTGTAACGTTTTTCATTTTGTTGTAAATATTATAACTTTGGGATCAAAATTCAAAATTCAGTTGCGCTCAATGACCAATATATATATATATATATATATATATATATATATATATATATATATATATATATATATATATTTTGGAACAGATACTACAAGAATCTCATATAAGGACAAAAATTGCAAAAAACAATTATATTTATTTACTATTAGTATAATTTACTCATTTTTATTTATTAGCAATGTAGATTAAGAAAAATATATTTAGATTAAGATTATGCAAACATTAAATTGATAAGTTGTTTTCGAGTGTTCAAAATACTCAGCTTATGCAATGCCAAACACATCAATGATCATTATAAATTGATACGCAAATTCTAAGTTGATATATACACCAATCTAGATCTCTTGCAAGAAAACAAGACATTCAAAAATAAAAGTAAAAAAAGAAAACCACAATATGCTTCCAAGTTGGAATCGATCTCAGCCATTGGTTATCAGCTTCAAGATCTGAACAGCTTCTTTCAATCTTCTGCCCGTTTGTTCCTTTGCTGGTAGGGTTTGAGGGTTCCTGCATATACCACCAAATTTTTACATTGTTTACAAAAAAAACATAGGTGTGAAGCAAATATGTTTTGAACAAAAGATTTGAAGCATATTTACCTCTTTTCATTGCCTGCTTTCCTTTTAAGATCTTCAACAAGATTATACAATCTCTTAACTAAAGCATGTGAAGCACCTAATCTTTCAACCCCATTCTTATTCAAACATATATTCCTTAAAACATCTCCCGCAACAAAGTACGCATCTTCTTTGTTTCTGTAACAACAAAATAAAAATAAAATATTATAAACATGACGAAAAAACCAAGTCACAAAAAGCTGTGAAAAAAAAACAAGTTTACAGACCGTATAAATTCCCAAAAAATTGTTTCAATGGATCCAGGAGCATCAATGAGGGGTTGAGTCAAATGAGGATGACATGTCAGGTTTCTAAAAGTGGAAAGTGTGTATCTTAAAACCTCCTGCTCAGCAATGCTACGACTAATGGATCGAATAAGTACAAGGAGTGTGTCAATGGCCCCTGCAGCCACAAGCTCCTCACAGCATTTTTTAGAGTGTTTTGTAGCCATATCTGTCAAAAAGTAAAGACATTACTATTATGGGTAAAAAAAAATAATAATTATAATTTGTCCTATAAATGAATGTAATGATTATTATTACCAAGAGTTGCACAAATATGAAGGATGCCACTGAGACTGTTGGTGTTTTTAAGTTGTGAAAGGGCTGCAATAAGCCTGTTTATAATCCGCATTCCATCATCCACATTTGCAGCTGATTTTTGTACTCTTAATCGTATATCTGATACCTTTTCTCTTGAATGTTTCCTCTCAGTATACCCTTTCCAATACGACTGCAAACAAAACACATCTCACATTTTATTTTACATTTCTTCTTCTTCTTCTTCAACAGAACAAATATTTCAATTTTTTGTGAAGTTACTCACTTGGATGACTGCAATACGATGCCTTCTTTGAGCTGTTGTTCTTCTAGAAATCCATCCTCTAACATTAGATTGGATAAGAATTGCTGATTTTGTTCTTCTTCTTGTTTTGGATAGTAATATACCCCGCCACCATTTCTGCAACTTTGTAGCAGAATCTTTATACCTCTTAAGTTGTTGATGGCTATTGGTGTCATTATTACAACCTGTTTTAAACATCAAATATATGTTACAAAAACAAATGGGACCCATGAGACAAAAATGGTAAGTGATTGAAACAAACAAAAACTTACCTAAGAGCCTCTTTATGGTAATGCATTCCCTCACGAATTGTTGGATTACAATAGCAGCATTCTTATCACACTTGAAAGCCTTGAAACTTTTAAAACATCGAAAAGCACATTGAATCCTCTTTGCAGCTGATTTTTGTAACAAAAACTCTCTTCTCATCAACCAACCACGCCAAAAGCTCTAAAAATTAGAAAAAAAATTAGACATGTCATGATCTTTACAAAAGAAAAAAAAAAGCAAGAAAATCAATTTCTTCCTCATCAATTTCATTTTGAAAAATGAAAGAATTTTAGAATTATAAAGTTGCACACTTGCATGATGAAATGTGTGTGAACTTTCTTTAAGCACTTATAAGTGCGGAGTTTTTATGTGTTCATAAGTGTAATAAAGATTGTTTTTTTTTTTTTGTATATTTTTTCCAAAGGTTATCAAAAGTCTTACTTGGATAAGCATAATGTAGGATCTATGTCTACATGCTATTCTACGAGCAATCCATCCTCGTGTACATGACTGAATAATGACTGCTGACTCGATTTCAAGTTCATAGTTCTTAAATTCCCTCAAACATTTTAAAGACCGATATACCCTTTGTACTTTAATAACTGCTTGTTTCGTTTTCAAGAAACTGTTTCTTGACACCCATCCACGATAATGACTTTGAATTCTTGTTGCTGCTTGCTTTTGATTCAAGAAAGTCTTCCTCAATAACATTCCATGATAATGGCTTTGAATTTTTATTGTTGCTTCCTTCTGATTCAAGAAACTCTTCCTCAATTGCAATCCACGATAATAACTTTGTATTTTTATCGTAGCCTGCTTGTGATTCAAGAAACTCTTCCTCAATAACATTCCATGATAATGACTTTGAATCTTTGTTATTGCTTGCTTCTGATTCAAGAAACTCTTTCTTGATATAAATCCACGATAATGACTTTGAATTCTTGTTGCAGCTTGCTTGTGATTCAAGAAACTCTTCCTCAATAACATCCCACGATAATGACTTTGAATTCTTGTTGCAGCTTGCTTGTGATTCAAGAAACTCTTTCTTGATATAAATCCACGATAATGACTTTGAATTTTCATTGCAGCTTGCTTTTGATTCAAGAAACTGTTCTTTAACATCCAACAACGATAAAAAGCTTGAATTTGCATAGCAGCTTGCTTGTGATTCAAGAATTTCTTTTTTAACATCCAACAACGATAAAAAGCTTGAATTTTTGTTGCAGCTTGCTTCTGATTCAAGAAACTCTTTCTTGATACAAATCCACGATAATGACTTTGAATGTTCATTGCAGCTTGTTTGTGATTCAAGAAACTCTTCTTTAGCATCCAACAACGATAACAAGCTTGAATTTTGGTTGCAGCTTGCTTGTGACTCAAGAAACTCTGCTTTAACATCCAACAACGATAGCAAGCTTGAATCTTTGTTGCAGCTTGCTTGTAATTCAAGAAACTCTTTCTTAACATCCAACCACGATAATAAGTCTGAATCAGAGTTGCAGCTGATTGCCTTTGATTATGGATAGAGCTGTTTACATGCTTTCTCCAAGCCACCTGAATTCTTAATGCAGCCTTTTCTTGATTACATTTGGTATTATTTTGTTGCCTTACAATCAAAGCTCTTTCTTGAATAAATTTGGTGTAAACTGGCTTCACATTGACATTACTGTTATGCTGAGCCATTTCTTTCCACCAAGACATGATAGCCTTGAACTTTCTCCCATTGTCTAAACAAAAAGTTAATAGTAAAAATAACTTGTCATTAGTCAATCAAGAAAACCAAAAAGCAATCAACTTGAATAAAAAAAATTAAATCAAAACTTGAACCTTCAATGTGGTTCTGACTTGTTTCTTCATGATTTCCAGGAAGTCTATCTCGCCTGATACATTTTCTCTCTGAATTTTGATTGTGTCCTAAGAGCTTATGAAAGTTTATCTGTTGCTGGTATACAAAGAAAAAAGAATGTGTTATCCAAATTATTTCAAGTTACCCTTTAAGGGGTAGTTTGGGCATTACCAAATTTCTCTTCACAATTAGTTGGGATGAGAGGAAAACCAACAGGATGATCACACCCCTGTCACTACAAGCTCCTTTGTATTCAAGTATATCACTAACTTGCAGAATCTGAAAATGAATATATATATATATATATATATATATATATATATATATATATATATATATATATCACCAATTCTCTCAAATATTTTTTTAAACATCATTTATCAAGACAACACTTAATGGGAAGAAGGAAAAAAGCACATTGTCTTAATGTTGAACAATTAGCATACCTCTGGGAAATTTCCCAAAAGTGTTGTCAACTTTTGTGATAACAAAAAGTTGTGAACTGCATCCACATAATCCGAAGCTGACATGAGTGACACTTCATTTGTTTCCTTTTGATTCTAAAAAATCAAAAACATATGAAAACTTATTACACAATCATCAAAAAGATGAACAAAAACACAACTTTCACATGTTAAGAATGCATTACCTTGTTAGAAGTAGCATTACAATGTTCTTTTCGGAAATAGTAATCGACTAAACACCACATTGCTTTACCATCAACTAATGTAGCAAAATTATCAACTTTCAAATCATAATTTTCACAAACTGCCTACAAAATGAGAAGCATAAAAGTTGTCAGGAGTCATCATTCAAAATTCAATGATACAACTACTTGATGCAATTACACTTATTAGAAAACAATGAAACCTTAATCCACTCAAGAAGCATCTGCAATGAACTAGAGCTTTCCGGAAGCATCTGCAAAGATACAAAGAAGAGTTATAGCCTTACTATATTTTGTTCATGCCAAAATGCATAAATTACACCCTTTTTTTTTGCAAGAATGAGTGACTTTGAAAAAAGAAAGTGCCAAATATAATGGTTTAGATTTACATTTTTACAATTTATATGCAACAAAAAATGTTAGATATAAAGTATGAAAGTTCAATAAGTCAGATAAAAATGCATACCTCTTCAAGTCCACGGATTTTGGTGATTTCATCTGATACAAGCTTGTTGTTGATCAAAAGTGGCAACTGCAATTTAAAGTAGAAAAATCCAACTAAATATATGAAACTATCATATTCTTCACAAATGCATTAAGAAGACACTTGCTAACATGTTGACTAAAGTATATAAGATTTGAACTAAACCTGTAAATGAACAAAGATGTTCCATAGCAATGAGATTATGAGCTCCTTATCCCCATTAACAATATCTTCTGTTATAATCTCAACTCCATCTTCATCACATAATGGAACTCCAATCTTTTTCAGATATTTAAGAGAAATCTCACAATTTGCAAAGTTCTTCTTTCGATCATCTGATGGAACAACCACTTTCTGCCAAACAAGTAACAGAAGTAAGTTAGATAGAAATCATAGAATCATAGAAAATCAAACTCTTTTGACATTTTTAATTCAAATAAGCAAACCTTAAGTATAGAAGGGTCATGTTGCAAGAGCTGAATAACTCTACAAAGAAGAACTCCATTTTGAAGATCATTAAAAAGATCAGCCACCTTAAACACATATTTGACAAGAGGATTCTGCAAGATGTAAGCACAAAACATGAACATGATACACAAACACTGAAAGCAGATACTAGCAATGAAGATTAAAAAAAAGACATAAAGTGCTCTTCACTTTCATCTCCTAGTATGAAGATGTTATTGTGGGTCCCATTAACTAGACAAGGAGAACTGAGGTGGGACCCACTATAAGAAAAAGACAACAAAATATGATGTAATCAAAATGAGCTACACACCTGTCGATAAGAAACCTTGTAGCCTATAATCATGAGGTGTGTAAGAAGATTACCAACTCCATGCATAACATCCGGTGATAAAAAATCTACACATGCCAAAAGAACAAATATCCAAACAATGAGTTGTTGCCATTTTTAAACTATCAAGAAAGAGATAAAGATAAATAATCTTCTTTTTACCAGAAATCACTTCACTGCTTGATTTGATAGTAGCTCGTGATGTGAACAACAATGGTGACCCTCCATCAACTCCATCTATTCCATAACTAATAGGCAAGCTACTCTGAGATTTAGCTCGATCAAGTATGATTACAAGCAATAAAAACTTCTTCAATATAACACTCCCTAGTTTCTCATAATAACCTGGTCTATACAAACCTTCAACCAGTTTGTTATAGATGTAGGCTTTTGCAAGTCCAGAATGTGAAAAGAACAATTTCTCAGCAACCATTTTCAGAAAAGATATTTCTTGATCATAATTCATTTCTGTGTTTGGATTTGGTAACAAAGATTCGCCACCAAATATGATGTAAAGCCCTATTCTTAACCAAACAGGGTTATAACACATTAAGATCTTCAATGCATTCTCCTTCATTCCAACATCAGTAACTATTGGGCAGTGAGCCTTCATCTTTAGCCTTCCTTCATCAATATTCTGAGAAAAAAAACAATGTTATTTAGTATCATAATAGTTAATAATCTAGAACTAACAATAAGCCCACAGATAACTACAGACATACCTTTGTTACATGAGTCATGACATCAAAAATCTCCTTGCAACTAGTGAGACTCAAGTAAAATGACATTCTCTCTTTCATGTCATCCAAACTACAAACATCCTCAAGGGAGACCTGCAAGCGTGTATGTATAGAGCTTGAAAAGTTGTTTTCCACTTCACCCTTATGAATCCACAGCGTATCTTTCCTACGCTTGGGTCCACGCCACTCTCGATCAACCCCAATTCCATCATGACAGACGCTGTCTCTTTTTCCACCGGAAAACACCATGGATGACCCATCAGAAGAGTCTTCACCGGTGAATCTTGATACATCGACCCCACAAGACCTGTATTTTTGAATAATAATTTCACCCGAATTTTAAGAAAAAAGATGGAAAACATTGTTTGGTTTTGAAAATAACATGTACGAACTTGATAACATTGTTGATAAGCTTTAAATTGAAGTAAATAAGTGATCTTGTTTCCAAACCTGGGGTTTTCGAACAGGAAATTGAGCCAAACAGTAAGAGATTTTGCCAACGACTTCAGTGACTTCTCTTTGTCTGTTTGTGTTTTCCTTGATGACTTTGATTGCTCTAGTTCCACCGCTTTGAGTTTTTGA
This sequence comes from Lactuca serriola, assembly GCF_051521515.1. Classification (NCBI taxonomy): domain Eukaryota; kingdom Viridiplantae; phylum Streptophyta; class Magnoliopsida; order Asterales; family Asteraceae; genus Lactuca; species Lactuca serriola. Next base: position 22,511,799 of record NC_136414.1, read on the forward strand.
GCAGCAAGTGAATACCTAGGGCGGCGTCGAACGGTAGAATGTGATGATTTGGGTGTTTGTTTAGAAGCAGTAAAGAACTGAGGACAAGGAGATTCGAAGTTCAAACTAGGGTTTGCTTGAGATTGGCGTCGTGGTTTGGGAGTTTTTAAATTCGAAATGTCACGGAGTAAAAAAGAAGATGATGAATGTGGTAATGGTGAAGATGGGATTTCAAGTTTTTGTTGTTGGGTTTGCTGTTTTGGTTCCATTTCTGAGACTGGATCCGGGTTTCTTGATTTTCCGGCGAGTTTGTGTCGGAAATTGGGTGATATGGTACCAGACAGTAGGAGGTAAAAGATGAGATTTGAATTTCAAAATGGGGTTGTCATGGTTGTAATGGGGAGGACCGGAGAATACATCAAAATAAAGGGTAACTTTACTTTTAGAAATCATAAAGTTTTTAAATGTTAGAAGTCATATTGTTTGTGATTTGTTTTATTATTTATGAACGGTCAATTAATTTAATATTAGCTTCATCTAAAAATCTCCTCCAATAAAAAGAAGGTTTTTTTGCCACGTCTCCTCTTCTCTTTCATTTGTATACATGATATTTTCTAAAAATTTTAAATTATCTATTTTTCACTTGTATTTTCATTTTATTAAATTAAAATTCAACATTTAATATGTAACATAATATATATATATATATATATATATATATATATATATATATATATATATATATCTTATACTAATAAAAGAGTAGTTTTTTTGACAAGTGTCACAATATTAGACCTCCTAATTAATATGATGTCACTTGTCATTCTATTAATTCTCTATTTTAAATTGATTAAACCTCCTAATTAATGTGATTCTATTTGTTTAATATATATGGAAAATTAACTCCACATATTTATTTGAATCAATGATTATAATTTTACATAATTAATAAAAATATCTTTTAATTAATAACTTATTTAAAAATTTTATATAAAATAAATTATTAATAATTTTGAATTTTTTACAAGTTTAATAATTTTGTAACCGTGGTTCCCACGGGTTATAAACTAGTATATATATATATATATATATATATATATATATAGGGTTAGGTTATTTTGTTTTCACTATCTATTGTGTGCATGTATGATTGATTCTGGACCAATCATTTTAGTTATTTTAAGAAAGTAATTAATGCATATTACATGTTGAATATATAATGTATATTAATTACATATTCAGCATTTAATATGCATTAATTATTTTCTTAAAATAACTAAAATGATTGGTCCAGAATCAATCATGCATGCACACAATACAGAATCAATATATTATCTTATATATTACTTTCTTAAAATAACTAAAATGATTGGTCCAAAATCAATCATACATGCACACAATAGATAGTGAAAACAAAATAAACTAAACATATATATATATATATATATATATATATATATATATATATATATATACATACAGAGGTGGGTTCAATTGAGAAAATAAAAAAGGTTGAGAATGGGGGAATCATTCTCAGCCACTCGTTTAATTAGCCTCTAAACATAAAAGACACGGTGGCAAACTTGTAAATATGATATAATAGTCTTCAATCACAAATACAAACAGTTGAAATTCATTCGTTTTTTGCTCTTTCAATCGAACCTTCAATTCTGTTTGAATACGAACATATCTTCAATATCTACGATTAATTATACTCCCAGCATCATTAGAACATCATCGATAATCAACAAAAAAAATCAATTCGTATCATTCATTCAACATCGTTCATCAAATAAAACATCGAAATTAAGGTTATAAAAAGATCAAATCCTTTTTTGTTAGAAATTTTCATATATTTCTCTACCAATCTACTATTTTGTAAGATTTAAGCAGTCAAAGTATCATATTTATCACATTTTTAAAAAAGTTAACTTGTATGCACTCCAACTGTTTGATGAAATGCATAAACTAAATTACCACGTTATATTCACATATGAATATGTCTTCTCACCTGAATCAATATGTGATTATTAAAACACAAAACAAGTCTTTATGTTATTCATATGTGAATAACATATAAAAAATTATATATTTCTGAAAACACATTGTAATATTCATATATGAATATACTGTGCAATATTCACATATGAATATACCAACTATTATTCATAAGTGAATATACGATCTAATATTCACAAGTGAATATACTATGTATTATTTTCATGTGATATATCATGTAATACTATATAATATTCACATATGAAAATATCATATAATATTTATAAGTGAATATACCATCTAACATTCACAAGTGAATATACTATGTAAATATGAGTATACTATGTTTAGTATATGCTATATTTCATATATGAATGATACTTAAATTGTAAAAAAAAATTAATCATAGTTTTATTCATAAGCGAATAACGAATGTACTGTAGTAAAAACCGGATTCATTTTTATTCACTTATGAATAACGATAGCTAAAAATATAAAAAAAATAACTTTTTTATTTTATCTTAAAACTATATCAATATGGATGTCTATTTGTAGAGAATAAAAAATCATGAATTTTGGTATATTTAAAATCATTTTTCGAAAAAAATAGCTTCTTAAAAATTAAAAAAAAAACGAAAAAACTATGTTTTTGTATATATTAAGGTAATGCTTAGCATAATTTAAGGAAACATGTTTTGTTCGAAAACACATGTGCATTCCTTTCCCATTTCCGCTGGTACGTTGGAGACTTTTGCGGCAAAAATAAATGATTGGCTGAGAATGATTCCCCCATTCTCAACCTTTTTTTTCTCAATTGAACCCTCTTCTATACATACATATATATATATATATATATATATATATTGTGACATCCCCATTTTCACGGCCAGAAAAGACCGATGTTGTTTATGCTTTATAAAAATCAGAGTACTTCATTTTATAAAAATGTTGCGGAATTTGTTCCCAGAAAAACATGGTAAATACGTTATTAAAACATTTTCGAAGAAACGTATTTATTTCATTTTAAAACGTTTGGGATGTCATCGTTAATACAGAAACATAAGCATAAACAGAACTTACAATTATTTACACTAGTGATCTACATCTCTTTAAATCTCTCAGTGTAATGTCACTTCATATCAACACCTGTGATATAAATAAACTGAGTGGGTCAGGTTGGGAAACCTGGTGAGTACATAGGGTTTTCAACCCACAATAATATAATTATTATGTTTAAACAATCAAATAATCAACCCAATTACCCATCCCCATTATCTTCTTTATTCTTAAGGATCTACCCTAAGAATCAGCTATTTCTCATTCATTCATTCCTAAGGATCATCCTAAGGAAACAACATGAAGTCCATTGTTGCCAATGACACTTTGGTCAAGCGCAGCTGCTAATCTTGTCACTTAGGCACAGCTGCCAGAATTGGGACATTTCCTATGAGGCGCTTCTGCCGGTATTGACCTTTTAACGCCACTGTCATGGTCATAAGGCTCCCTATTAGGCACAGCTGTTGATACTGTCCTTAGAGCGCAACTGCTAGGACGTTTACCGTAGATCTAAAACATCTACGGGTTGTGGCGCAACTGCCAGTGCTCATCTATAGGGTACTTGGTCCACTGCTGCCAATGTATTACCTATAGGGCACTAGGTCCGTACTACTAAAGTTCCTCTATTTCAGCTTTTATCCCTCATCATTCATCTACCCATGTTTTACGCAACATATTTTGTAGATATAAAATACTTTATACAGTTTACATCATTTAAAACATGTATAAAAATCTTTCACCATCATAGACAGCAAGTATTAAGACAATATGCACACATAACACGTAATTTATATTAAAATACTTCATATCTATGTGTAAGATGAAAGGGACCATGCACTCACTTGAGAAGGTGGTGACTCGGTACTCGGACAGCGCTTCGTTTACTTTAAAATAATTTCCTTCGACGAAACCTAGTATTATTACCACTAGATTTTAGTCTAAGATTTACCGTGACTAATTATTAGTCTTATTATTATTATTATATAAGCGTTTAAACAATACTTTCCAACCACTATGTACAGACAGGGGCCAGACATAAAACACCGGAGGGCAGGACCATTTTGGCATATAGCACTTCTGAAATCCAACAACCCTATGCGGCCCTTTAAACCAGATTCCCCGTACCGCGAGTAGTTAAAAAGATATTATAACGACACTTATATAATTCATAATAATAGCTCAAATATTTATTATAAATTTATAATAACAATACTAATTTTAAATATAAACTATATTTAAAATAGGATAAACATAACTTACTTACAAGGGGATTTTAGCTAGGAGTCGGGCTCTGTAGGGGCAGAACTTCGTCGCTGAATCTTTCTAAGAAAGATTCGTGCAGCGCTTCAGCGCTCACCTTACTATACTAAAACTACAGAAAGAGAAGTCGAATCACGAGGGACCGAAATGCTCGGGGGATAAGGAGAGAAAGACTCTTGAATCAAGAGAATGGTGCAAGAAATATGAGAGCCCAAGCCTCTTATTTATAGTAATTGAATTTACAAAAACTACCCTCCATAATTACTTAATGACCTTATAGTTATATAAACAACTAAACACCCCTTTATAATACTATTTTAAATAGATTTAATGATATTTGCACTAAACTAATGTCGAAAGAACTCAACATTAGTCTTATAATGACCACATCGTCGATACCTTTCTAATGATATATACATATGTATATATATGATTTATACTTTATTTTAATACGTAAATATGCTATTATAATTTGTAACTCGTTCATACGAACTCCGTTTTTGACGTTATTTATATCCACGCGTAGGTGGAGACGTACTCTACAACTTTCGTTTAGACTCCGTCGGCTAATTTTGACTTTATTTTTAAAGTTATATTTTTAACAGGTCGGGACAGGATTGGTCCGTTAAAATCTCATAACTTCTTCATCTGATGTCCATTTTCGTCTGTCTTTTTATTGTTACACTACTAATAATGAGATCTTCAATTCTCGTTTAGGTTGTGTCGGCTAAAAATCGCTCGATCTAATATTCGAATTTCGGATTGTACACTGCTAATCCGAAACTTCGAAAAATCGTAACTTCTTCATACGAAGTCAGATTTGGGCGTTCTTTTTATCGAAGTTCTTAGTTTAACATATTCTACGACTTTCGTTTAGAGCGCTAAATCTAAATCTCGCTCTATCATAAATTTACTATTTACGCTTCTCGGCGCCGTGCCGGTTCCGACGCGAAACTTCGACGGGTCATAACTTCTTCGTTATAACTCGGATTTCGGCGTTCTTTATATGTACGGAAACCCTGTGACATATTCTACAACTTGGTTAAGATTATTTATTCTAAATAATCTTTTTGTCGAAAAGTCGTTTTCGACCCCTATTGCCTCTAAATTGACTAGTCCGGATCTGCAGGCGTTACAATTATCTCCCCCTTTGGATGATTACGTCCCGGAATCATCAACGAAACAGGGTCATATAATGACTCCATACGTCATCTCTTCATCCTAGGTAATAATTATAACTTCTACATTCCTTCAATTCTATCTCTTAAACTCATTGACTGTAAGAGTACTCGATCGTGCACCTGCTCTCTACCTCAGGTTAGACTCCAAATTATGACCTTCAAGTCACAATCTCGATCCTTGCTGGATACGGACTTGAGATAGGTTCTTTTATTACTACTATAGATCGATGTGTCATATTCTAATGACCTATCATCGTATGTTGCAACACTTAGACTTAGGTCTCTTAGAGTTAAATTCTAAAACAGACTATGCATTCCTTCATGTTCTAATGTGATATAATCACACTTTAACATTAGGCATTTCTAGCCACCAACTTCCTTAACAACGAGTGCGATACTTCTATTGATCGCTTTGATTTCAACCGTTTGGTTTAAGTCGGACGCTACATCAAACTTGGTTCTCTGAACCACACAACATACTCATCGTAGTCGGACTCGATTCGATACGACCACTAGGGTCGGAATATCAACAATCTTCTTAGTCATTACCGAAACGATGGTAACAACACACACGAAACCAATTACTAGCTTCTTGGTAACCTTGTGACTTTCCCTGATCCAAGTGTGAGTCCTGTGCTTCCGGTAGTATAGGCCTCTACTACCATTCACACCTACTCATACTCGTCTCAGGTATTGTCCCACAGTTTTCCAAGTCACCACACAAGAAAATCATATAACAGCTTAACACATCAGATATCAAAACGAAGGTTTTTATTATTCCTTGAAACTATTACATAGGTGTTCAAGTTCACCCTAGAATATGCCTCTAACAGGCTACATCATACGATTCTATGGCTACCTCATAACTCGATCTTTGGATGTCAAGTTGTCACTCCTGAATCCTCGCATTGTCATCTGCTTCGTCAAGGATCATTTGAAATGCTCTCGTCTTTGGCTTTGGCGGCACATTTGGCTTTGTAGCCCCCTCTCTCTTTGGGCAATCTTGCTTGAAGTGTCCTTCCTCATTACATTCGTAACACACCCTTTTATTGAATTTACACTCGTTGGCATAATGCCCATGCTTCCCACACTTGAAACAAGTTACTTCCTCACTGCATTTTCCAGAGTGTTTCTTTTTGCACTTCTCGCACCATCTTTCTTCACTCCCTCCTCCTCTAAACTTCCTGGTACTTGATTTGCTTCTCTCATCGGGCTTCGCAGACCCCTCAAACTTCCTCTTTTCGCCAACCTCGGTCTTGTTGGCGGTTCAGGTTCATTTGAGACCATTCTAATTTTGTGAGACCGTGAGACCAAATCTAAAAATAATTTTAAAATGCAAAATAAATGAAAAAATACAAAAATTCTTTTTTTAAATATTATTTTCGGAATATGAATTAACTAAAAAAAATTTAAAAAAATCCCGTTTTTTTTTTTTTTTTTTTTTTTTGAAAAATACGTGAAATATTCTAAATAGAATATTACACTGTACATATTCTAAAAATAATTTTAAAATGCAAAATAAATGGGAAAATCAAAAAATTCTTTTGTTAAATATTATTTTCGGAACTTGAATTAACTAAAAAAATAAAAAAATGCGTCTCACGGTCTCACAAAATTAGGCCGTCTCACATGAACCTAACCCTATATATATATATATATATATATATATATATATATATATATATATATATATATATATATATATATATATACCTAATAAAAGAGTAGCACATTCTAAGGTTTTTCCTCATAAATTAAATTTCCACTAATTCACTCCTCCATTTTACACATATCAAACACGTCAACAAAAAAATTATTTATAATATCTATTGCCTAATTTATTAAATTATTATTTTTTTTTTATCATAGCTCAATAATTACCTTATAATTTAATTAAAATTATTTTTACCTTTTTAATCCTTGGTGCCCACGGGTTATAAACTAGTATATATATATATATATATATATATATATATATATATATATATATATATATATATATATATATATAAGTATTTATTAGAAATGGTTTATATATGAAATGTATTCAATACATTAAAGCCTCATTAATTTTAATAATTCAAAAAATTTCTCATTTCTCTTATAAATTCAAACTTTTCAAATTGTTAAAATTTTATATTTAATTTTTTTAAATAAACTCATATAATACATGAGTCTCACACCCAGTAACTAATAAAAATTAGGTACATATTTATTATTTTCTTACATAATCATATTTTTAGTGGCATCATCTTTTTTTATGATGAGTGATTATTTGGCAACCTCCGAATGATATTGAGGTTCTGAATGAACTTTTTTTTTTAATAAAAGACACGTTTTGATAGACTTCTTAATTGTGTTGAATGATAAAAAATAACAATTTTAATATTATGTATTATTTTGAATGAAATGTTCATATTCGATAAAATATTTGAACTAAGACAAAATCCAAAGTATGGGTGAGTATTTAGACCGAACCGGACCAGACCGATTTTGTAGAAATTGGTAGACTTTGGACCGAACATGTTGAGGCGTACCAAGTCCAATGTCCTAGTATGTGTTTTCCGATTATTGTACTCCTTTGACCGATACAACTTTAGGTGCATATGGTACAACTTATTGAAGCCTTATTGAAAGTTAGTTTATCTATTACAACTTGGGGTGAACATTTGGATCGGACCGGTTATTGGGCCTAAGGATGAGCATTTGGACCGGACCGGACCAGCTCTTGGACCTGACCGGTTACGAAGAATATTGTGGACCGTAGACCGGACCGGATGAGACCTATCGGGTCCGGTTCCGGGTCCGAGTTTTCTGGTTTTAAGACTTGTTTGGACCGGTACAACTTGATATGCATACGGTACAACTTGTTTAAACACATTTTTGGGTTTGATACAACTCGTTAAAATGAATATGTTGGTGGGCTTGATACGTTACAACTCGTTAAAATAAATACTTTTTTGGGTTTAATGCAGTACAACTCGTAAAAATGAATACGTTTTCATTTATTGTGCCCTTTGGACCGGTCAAACTTTGATTATTTATACTTTATATCATTTGTTTGAATGATTCTTATAACGCCAAAAACAACAAGATTATAGTCTAAAATCATCTACAAACTTTAAATTACATGTTCAAAAAAACGCATGTCAATCCGACATAAAACGAATGAGATGTGCTTGTTTAAAGAATTTAACAGAATACGAAAGTTAAAATTTCTTGCTGAAAAGCTGAAATATTTTAGCTTTGATATCTCATCTTTAAAGGATTGTAATTCATTGAATATAACACCAAAAACAACAAAATCATAGTCTAAAACCATCTACAATATCTAAATTACACGTTAGAAAGAACCACATGTCAATCCAACTTAAACCGAATGAGATATGCTTGTTTAAAGAATTTCATAGAATACAAAAGTTAAATTTTTTTTGCTGAAAAGCTGAAATATTTCAGCTTTGATATCTCATCTTTAAAGCATTATAACTCATCGAGTATAATACCAAAAACAACGAAATTATAGTCTAAAATCATCTACAAACTTTAAATTACACATTAGAAAAAATTATATGTTAATCCAACTTAAAACAAATGATATGTTTGTTTAAAGAATTTCACAAAATACAAAATTTTAATTTTATTGTTGAAAAGCTGAAATATTTCAGCTTTGATATCTCATCTTTGAAGGATTGTAAATCATCAAATATAACACCAAAAAACAATAAAATTGTAGTCTAAAATCATCTACAAACTCTAAATTATACATTGGAAAAAACTACATGTCAATCCGACTTTAAACGAATGAGATATGCTTGTTTAAATAATTTTACAAAATTCAATTTTTTAAAAATAAGTCGGTCCAAAATCGGTTTTTACCCGGAACCGGCCGGACTGGACAGGTAAAAAAACCGGACCGGTTTTGCTGAAATCCTAGAACCAAGAACCGGCTCGGGGGTCCAAAAAACGGTCCATCTCTACTCCTACACTGTCTCGCACAAAGATCTACTCCATCTAACTGAGCCAATAGAAGCGGTTAGAGCCGTTGGCTGATAATGGAGCAGGGAACAGTTGTTCGGTTCGGTCCACAGGTCCAAATGCTTACTCCTAATTGGACCTGACCAGTTTTGTAAAAATTGGTGGACCTTGGACCGGACCTGTTGAGGCTTACCAAGTTTTGGCCCAAATCCGATCTTGTCCAGAGGTCCAAATGCTCACCTCTAATCCAAAGTAAACATAAATCCTTTCAAATAGATCAAAACATACTCAAATTCAAATGTAATACAATACTTTTCAGGCATGTTTTGACCATCATTTTCTCCACCTTGTACTTGTTGGATTAAAGTGTCTAAGTCAGTAACTACATTGGTATATTCTTGTAATTAGAAGCAAAGTTCTTTTTGGGTTACCCTCGTAACTAAAACTTTGTAAGAATGACATTTATAGAGAGAGGGTGATTTTTTAGATTATTATATAATTAATAAACTAATTGGAAATTATGAGGCAATAATTTGTTAATATATTATGTGATTAATATATTAATTGGAAATAGATAATTGATTTGTTAATTTATTGTGTGATTATAAAATTAATATGAAATAAAATGTTAAATGATTGATTCATTAATTTATATGATTAATAAATTAATGTGAAATCAATTAAAGTTAATTAACTATTAATCAGAATTAATATGGAATTAATTCAGGATTAATTGGAATTAATTAAAGGTCCAAGGGTTGAATTGTAATTGTTCATAATTGAACAAGAAATGAAGATTCTAAAGCTCATATAGATGGTGAAAAAAATTAGGAGGGATTTTAGGGTTTCCATAAGTCTTCTGGTAGTAAATAAGGAAATGATTTGAACTGGATTAAATGATTTAAATCTATTATTTAATCATTCAAATATTACTTTGTCCCTAGGTTACCTACGCTATAAATAGGACCCCCAAGGCCTATAATTTTAGTTCATAAGATTCCCTAGAGAATACTCTAGCCGAAAATATCCTCCTTCGTCTCTCCTATTGTATTCTAGTTATAGGGTTTGGGTGTAAGCCATTAGAGGCACCATCATTTTGGTGCTAAGCTTTCCAATACCTGCATTACAAGGAGATTAAAGTGATTTTTTACTACAACAAATCAAAGACATGCAACATTAATCCCATGATTTTGAATTAAACTAGGGTTATGTTAAGTTTAGTTGTTCATTGTATGTTGCTATCAAGGTGCATGTCATAGATCTTTTATAGGATGCATGTAGCCTATTAATTTTTAATTGTTTTTCTATCATACAATTTTGTTTTCTACAAAACCCAACAGTGGTACAAGAGTTTAGGCTTGTCAAACATTGATTGCATAAGAGTTGAATCGAATTAAACATATTTTTCACAAAAACACTCATTTCACGACGTGACAATATAGCTCTCACGACGTGAGCATTTTTTTTCCAGATTTTCGGTAATTATCTTCCTAATCATATTTATGGTGTTATTTTTGGTAATTATCATGTATTGATTCTGTTAGATTCTAAATTTTAAATGTCTTGTGTAATAATCCATAAAACCCTAAATATTATGAGATATCTTGAATTGATAATTTGTAATTAGATAAATTGAATTGAATTATCTCTTATGAATTTAATAATTAGTTTAATAGTAATGTAACTAAAAGATGATTATAAATTCATAATATGTTTAAATTGATTAATTAATTATATGATAATCTAGATAATTATTATTTAAACCTCGTCTTTTGAAAATATTTAAAATACACCTTATACTATATATGATTAAAAGCTTAAAATATTATACGTATAAGACAAGTTAGTCAATCAATAGTAGGTCTCATTCACGAATCCATACTATAAGGGGGTATAAAGAAATGGCATATAAAATGATCGTTGAATGAATGTTTATTCTCTCCCACCGATCCCTTGTGTGGTGGAGGGTCGTTCATCGAACAACATAACCTCTTAAAAGTATGATGTGGAGTTAGTCCCAAATTTACAATCATTTTAAAGTTTTCATTTATGTTAATTTTAAAACATAGTATTTCTTTTGTTATGGAGTTGGTCCCAATTGTGAGATAATATTAACATTAAACATTTCCGAAGAAACGTTCGACATTGATATCTTTTCAAAACTTGGGATGTCATAAATGATATAAAAGATAAGCATAAATAGACCTTAAATTAATTTACACTAATGATCTACAACTCCTTTAATATCTCAGTGTAATGTATCCTCGTATCGAAACATGTGATATAAATTAGTTGTGTGGGTCAGGTTGGAAAACATGGTGAGTACATAGGGTTTTCAACCCATAATAATATAGTTAACATGTTTAATTATAAAATAAACAATTAACCCAATTACATATCCCCGCTTTCTTATTTATTCTTCCCTAAGGGGTTATCCTAAGGGTTATCACCTACATTGCGTTTACATATCATCGCCTACATCGCATTTCCTTATATGTTTTTTCTTGTTAAAGACTATTCCTAAGGATCATCGCCTAAATTGCATAGACAATACTATTCTGGGGATTACTCCCCCAATACGTGTCCAGTAAGGGTTAGAGTATCATCGCATGAACACGTAGTTACTACATCGCCTGAACTCGTAATTCATCACCTACAAGTTATGAATCTACTAGTATTTCCACATGACTCAATTAGGTCAGTCAGTGGTTGTCATTTATACTTTGGTACATGACTACATTGCAAGTCAAGGTTCGAGCATCTCCTAGTCATCTCTTATTTATCATCACATATTTATCATTACCTATCTACCACCACCTATTTATCATCTCCTATCTACCATCCCCTATATTAAGTCAGTTAAATATCATCTCATAATATCTTATCTAACACATAATATTCGTAGCACAGATAATAAGCACATAAGCATATAATCATCTAGATATTTCATATCTATGTGTAAGATGGAAGTATCTATGCACTCACTTAACTTAGGTGAATAACTAGAGAATTTGGCAGTGCTCTTCCAAACTCCTTGACTTTTCTTCTGACGTGACCTAGTTACGAATGTCACTAAGTTTAGTCTATATGATAGTCTAAATTCCTCATTAATCTTAATGTCTACATTAAGATCTATCAATTAAGGAACAACCAGGTAAGATCATATTGTAGGTAGGGTCCATTTGGTATATAGAGTATACTATGTGGAAATCTCACTTTAAACACCTCACTAAATCCAGCCTAGATATCATCCGCATAAGTAGATCAATCAATATAATGACTTAGAATTACTGATAAATCTTAATTATAGGTTCATAATAACGACTATGACTATAATTAAAAGTTACACTTAAATAAAATAAGTGTAGCTTAACTTACAAAGTGCACTGATGAAAACTGAGAATTAAGCGGATAGAACTCTGACTCAAGAGATCCTAATAGCCAGCTATCAGACACCGCACGACTTCACCAACTAAAAGCTTAATGGAGAAAGGGCTTAAAATTAAGAGAATTTGAGAGAGAAATGTAAGAATGGTGTGGGTTTGAACTAAAATTCGACTTCTATTTATAGGGGTATTTCATCTGCGCGCTGCGTATAGATAAGGTGCACACCGCACATCTGGTCAGAAGAGGGTGACGTGTCACTTTATGTGTGGTGCCACATGTCATATTCTGGGTGGAGTGTCAGTGCGTGCGACACACTTTGTCATTGCGCGCAGGTGCATGCAAAGAATTTATGTTCCCTAGAAACTTCATATCTTGTTCATATAAGCTCCGTTTTTGACGGGTTTTATATCCACATGTAGCTATCGATCAAATTTACAACTTTCGTTTAGACACCGTCAGCTAGTTTTGGATTTACTTTTAAAGTTATATTTTGTAATAGACTTAGACTGTTAAAGTCTGTTTAAAATTCATAACTCTCTTATATGACATCCGTTCTCGACTGTCTTTTTATTGACGGATAGGCGTTGACGAGATCTTCAACTCTCGTTTAGATTATTTTTCCTAACATCGACCGATTCTAATTTCGGTTTCTGAGTCGTATACTGCTACGCTGAAACTTGTAAAAATCATAACTTTCTCTTACGAAGTCAGATTTAGACGTTCTCTATATGCACACTCTCGATTTAACGACTACTACGACTTTTGTTTAAACCACTTGGGCTAAAAAGCAACCTATATATGACTCATTATTTACGACAAATGGTTCGAACTCGGAACTTCAGAAGGTCGTAATTTCTTCACTTGAAGTCGGATTTAGGCGTTTTTTATATACACAAAATCTTCGTCACCTATACTATAGTATGGCTAAGACTATTTATCCTAAGTAATCCTTTATCAAAAAGAAAAAGTTAGGCCCTAGTATGGCTAAGACTATTATTATTATTATTATTATTATTATTATTATTATTATTGCATAGAAACGTATAGAGCATCGTATATGCATCGGGGTAAAATGGTCATTTTGCATCAGTCAACATATTCAGTCAGATGTACAATCAAACAACATAGTTTCTTACTCAGTCAGAATTTTTTATTGAGACATACATTTCTCAGTCAACAACTATCAAACGGGACCTTATTGTTTATAATAGTTAAATTGACTTAGCCAGAATCTGCGGGTGCTATAGTTGATAGGACATAACCTATTAAAAGTATGATGCTATAAAGTACAAGAACCCACTTTAAAAAATCTCACTCGAAAAATATGAAAATTGTATGGATAATCCATGAAAACACATATTATTTACTTATAAGTCGTTAGTGGAGCGTATGTAGTTAATCGACACAATAATTTGGAACTATAAAGGTGAAATGATGAAACAACTCGTGTTTATGATTGTTGATGGAACACATGTGGTTAACCGACACATCAATGAGAGATTATAAATCAATCGAGGGTGTAAATATCCGGATAAATATAGAAAAAGAACTTAGAAAAAGACTTTCAAATGTTAGGTTAACGATGGATTCTTAAAGAAAAAAAATGTGAGATATTATTTTAGAAAATACGTATAATTTTTGTGAATATCCAGATAAACATACCTGTTTTTGTGTTTAGCCGTTTGGAAAAGAAACCCTTTTGACCCAAGTCTCGCGTTCTCTCTCTCCCGCCCTCTCGCCATCCTTCCTCTTTCTCCGTCGCTCTCTGTATCCTCTTTCTTTCGCCACCGCCGTCGGCGTCCTGTGAACAGATACCTGCTTCCGCCTCCGCCGTTCTGTTTCTCCGTTTCTCATCTGTTCTCGCTTCTTGATTTCTCTTTAGGTATCACTATCGCCCTGTTTACTCATTTTCTAGCAAAATCATTAGGGCTAGTTAGTAGTGCCTGTTAGCAACGTAATCGTTACTGATTAACCTCTATTATCATGGATTTTTTGTTAAATAATGTAACAGTTTGTAGTAAAATTTGTTAATTGTGATTTCTGTTTTGGTTTTCGCCATTGTTCACCACAACAGCCAGAAACCATGGAGAAACTCCCACACTGTGTTTTATCAAACATATTCATCGGGTTTAGGGCGAAACATCTTGCTCAAATGAGGACTGTCTCCAAATCATGGAATGCTCTGTTATCTCATTCATCCTTCATAAAATATCACCTGGATCATTCAGTTGATAGCAACAACGAAATTCTCTTGATCTTCAAAAAACCATTTTCTTTTGACTCTAAACCATTTACAGTACACCCCTCTCGATCTCCCAATCTGGATCTCGCTAATTTCATCAAACTCCCACTTCATCCCCAATCTAAAAACAGAAGTGGCAGTGTCATTGGATCGGTTAACGGATGAGTTTTTACTGGAAAACTTTGTGTAATGTCAAGCTTTCAAGCAAGTGGATCAACTAAATTTGAGCTGTGGGTGATGGATGAGTATGGGGTGGCTGAATCATGGGTGAAACTTCATGTCTTTTCCCCTTGTGAGTTAATTCCACGTGGAATCATATCACACAATGAGTTCCTTTTTCAAGATTTAAGAGGTGATCTTGCTTTGTATGATCCAATTGCAACTAAATTCTTCAAGTTTCAGGGTGGATGTAAATGGATACATAAAGTTGTTCGGTATGTTGATAGTCTTGTTTGGGTGTCACCTGCCAGCTGCTGCAGCATCTCTCAATTTCAATTTTGAAGTTTGTTTTTGAGTTCGTGATTTGGATCTTATATCAAATGTAAAGTCTTTAGATTGGATACTTAAATATGTTTTGGATCTCTTATCATTTGATTTTGCAAACAATACTTTTTTGATAACACTTCCGTTTCACGAATCACCTTTTAAGGATATTGGCATATGATTCAGGTGTACAAACATTTTCCAAGTTCTGTACTAGATGAGACATCTCAAACGTGTTGATATAACATAACACAAAAGTTAAATGGGTAAGGTTAACGTCTAAACTTTCAACATGAAAATGATCTCTTTATTTATATGCAACTTTTTTTAATCTTTTAGGTAAATTCAGAATGCCTAAAACAAAAATAAAATGTAAACAAAAACTTTGGGTTGAATCGTTATGTAATGAAAACCCACTTAGTCGATACTTATTTTTAGTTTTTCACTTTTTCATTAATATCTTATACTTCACAATATCACTCGTAGACCTGACAATCCATGTCTGCGTGTCGTATATTCGTGTCAGACACGAATTTGTTAAGCACGAACACGATACGAATTATAAAACGTGTTTGGTGTATCAAACACGATCACGGCATGTAAAAAATTCGTGTGACACGTGACACGAATAGACAGTTTTTTAATTGTGTTACACGAAAACACGAAAAACAAGAATATACACGTTTTTAATGCCTTTTTTTAAACTAGGATTATAAACTAATTATTGACTTTTACAAAATTGGTCCCTAATATATTATAAATATAAAAATTTAACCCTAATATATATGTATGTGTGTATATACATGTTTATATGTGTTTGTACGAGTCACATGTCTACACGTATTTGTATCGTGTCTTATACGTGTATAAAGAGGTAAATTTGTGTTTGACACATGTGAGACACGAAACACGAATTTAAAATATGTGTTAGACACGAATAAACACGAAACACGAATTTCTAAAACACATACACGGAAAACCCGTATCGTGTTTGTTTCGTGTATCAAATTGCCCGGTCTAATCACTCGCCCACTTACCCTTCAATCTAACTACCTCCTCCCCCTAAACTTATTGTGAATTTCCCCTCTTTGCCTCCCAAACTATTACTCATTCCTGTTTTTAACTGTTTATTTCCGCCTCTCTAAATCCAATTCTTTCAACATATATAGTGTTTCAATATAACATGACAAGACATATTTAAAAGGTGTAAACCTTTAAACCCACAAACTCAACACGAATATAAACATGTTGGCACGACAGGGCACGATAATTAAACAGATCGGATTATGGTCAAATTAGTTCAACCTGTTTAAGAGTTTAAGAACATGAGACAACATGTTTGCCACCCCTAGTTTTGATCATACGGGTAAACTAGGCCTTTCATTTGATGATTATGACTGTTGTATCATTTTTGCACTCAATCGAACTCATCAAGTATTATGCCTAATTATCTTAAATGAACATATGTGAGTGTGGTGCGTGTGTTGACCTTTACATACATATGTCCCATCATGTGATTTTTTTTTCTAATAATACCCTAAACTAAATACGGAATTTCTTCTACAATTAGTTAAAACGAAAATCCTTGAATTTCATGTAGAAACTTTATCACATTCTACAACACAAAGATAATTAATTAAGCATATGTACAAAAACTATATTCATATACTCAATATATAAACTATATTTATCCTAATGTTACTTTACTATTAACTATTAACTTATGCTTCATAATCTATATGGTGTCGATGAAACCAAAGACGACGGACAAGAAAACAAAACAATGTCCAAACCTTACACAATTTGGACTGTCATAGCTTGACTTTGTCGATAATGTTAATATCTTTATTTTGTGTATTTGGATTGGAGTAGATTAAAGCGATTAAATATCTGCAAAAAATAACTCTAACATTAATTATTTATACTATATTATTATTATTATTATTATTATTAAATTATGCAATGGTCCTTGTGGGTTAGGGTAATCTATGAGCTTGGTCCTTATGTTTTTTTTTTTTTTTTAATTCGGATGGTCCCTAAGGTGTAATTTTATTGCACGTTTAGTCACTGCCTGACCTAAAAAAACTATTTTACCCTTGCAAGTTTTTTTTTTTTTTTTTTTTTTTTTTTTTTTTTTTTTTTTTTTAAATTTATTATTATTTATGTTATTAACGTATTAATATTTAAAAAAAATGGTAACCATATATGTGGTCTACTTTATACCCTCCTCTCTCCTCCCCAATATTCAACCGGTGAAAAATCACCCCTTCATCTTCTTCGACATGACCGTTGGGACACCACCATATCGTTCATATGAAACAAATCAAAAGTAAATCCCAGGAAAATTATACCAGGAACATGGAAAATGGGAAATGTAAAAACTGAAAACTCACTACCATATCAGAAGCAAATTTGAAGAAAATCAAAATGGAAAACGGAAAAAGTAAATCGAGATAAGGTAAAACTGAAAAATCAAACCACCACTAGATCTAAAGCAAAATCAAACTAGAAACAAGATTTGAAGCAACCCATCTAAGAAACCAAAGAGTTAGGGTGACCTTTTACTTCAGCTTCAACGGAGAAACCAAATTGATGGTAGTACCTCTTCGCCGAAGATAGCAACAGTTGTAAGAGCTTTTCACCGGAAAAGGCACCAATTGACGGGGCGTGGGTCAAGGAGGCGTGAATGGTGAGAGAGATGAAGGTTGATTATAGCGGCCAGAGCTTTGCACCTTTTTTTTTGTCACAACTCATGCTGCGTGTTTGTTTAACGTTGCATATATATTATGCTTAGATGTAATAACTCTACTATATGTTGCCCTTTTACATTCTAATAACATAATCATTTCTGAATGTATATGCCATACTAATTTGACCACGTTCATATTTTTTCCACATAGTGCGGGATGCAAAACCCAGCTCCATTACATTCCATCCAAAATAATTGGTGAAATTAAATTCCTTATTAATCAAAATATTGTAAAGTTAAATTTTTTTGTATATGTTTTTTATACCATTCCCAGGGAAGATGACTTAGGACGTTAATAAACTTTTGATTTTGTTCATGTCACTACTAAAAAAAAGCCCTTTAATGACGTGCAAACAATGACACTCACTGATAGAGGACGCGCATTTGTGGGTGCCCTAAAAATAATGTTATCTCTCTTAAAATTTAAAGGATTTAGAACACGCATTTTTGCATGCCTTGAAATTAGTGTCTAAAAAAACACGGAGGGCACTATAATAAACCGTGTGTCATCTAAGGCTGTCGCTTTATAAATTAATAGCAGCGCGTTCCTTCCAGAGGGAAAAATGAAATCCCAATTACTTAAAAACCCCGCCTACCTTTTTTAGGGCTTTTTTTCAAGAACTTGCCCCGCCTTCCTCTACTGCACGTTCTCTCTTCTACATCTCCACCGATCGATCACTCTCTCCTTCCCTTCTCTTTGCAAATCCTAAGTCGCCTCCTTCACCATCGAACCCAAGGATCTGAGAGTCTGGAGTACGACTGATGATATCCGATCACTGGCGACTCTATAATAATTCTTTCTCATACTCGAACCCTAGATCTTGTCTCCTTCCATTCTACATCTCTATGGCGACCACGGCTCAACAAAAACTCCACCACATCTAACGGAAGGTATGACCACTATATCTCATCATAATTTCGGTGATTCAAATGGATGCGACGATATCGTTTCCATTACAATCATCAAGGTTTTCCCTCTTCAAGAGTTTCCCTTCTCCTTTTTTTCTTCATTTAGATGCTTATGAATCTCCATGGGGATGCTATGGTGTCTCAGTTTCTCATTCCAAACAAATTGATATCTAGATTTCCCATTCTTTCTTGTTCCTATCTCCCTTTGGCACTTACCGATTCTTTTCCCTTCCCCGAGACAAACGTCGGTCACCTAAGCTCAAATCCTCTAAGGATACCTGCTCCACCATTTTCTTAAAGGTGATTTCATTTTCGAGATTTGATTATGTGAGCCCTAATTTGTATTCAGTTTTTATTTTTCTATCAAGATCACATGGTTTGATTTGTGTAAGAGTTTTTTCTGATTTGGGTGGTTTGTCTTTCCAAATTTTTGTTAAAAGTCATTTTATTTTTGAAATATACAATCAGGTACTTTCCCATAAGATTTTGAATACGCAAGTTCTTCCAATCACTGCTTGTTGTTATCGGAAGATCAAGAAAATATGTATATATCTTCATATGGTATTAACATTGATGTAATTGCTATTCAGGAAGAACATTTGTTCTCCTTGTGGGACCATCATCATGGCCATCAGTGCTTCCAATTTCAACATCCAAACTCCGAAGGCTTTCTCCTAATGTAGCTCCACTTCCACTACTTTTTTGGCTCACAGCCTCAACATCCCTCACACCACTATCATTGCTCTCAAACTGCATATCATGAGGCTGTTCCAAAGTTGCATATGTGCCCCCTTAAGATTCATCATCTACTGCAGGTGTGCCTCTAGAGCCATTCAAAGGAATAGAAGGAGGAACTTGATCATCATTACCAGTACCACTGCTTTTTTCACCAGTAGTTTCAGTTTTAGGCACCATCCAAGCTAATTCTTGGGACTCATTTTTCGTCTGCTGACCCTCTTCCACTTTTTCTTGATCAGAGGCAGAGGCCTTCTCAGGAGTTGGACGCCTCAAATGAGAAACCAACATAATCCTATCTGTCAACATTTGTGTTGTTATGCATTATTTTGTTTTTGATGTTGTTAGATAAGATTCATAGACGTTTCTTGATATGGGGGAAATAAATTAGCATGTCATGACTCATCACTCATGACATGAATGTTTGAAGAGTGGATGTTCCAGATATGCCAATTCATGAAGTCATATTTTCTGCTATCGACAAGCCTAAGCTCCTCAGTCAGGTATCCTGGAATCTTTCTTTCTTGGACATGCCTTTGTTTTCCATATTTTTATTTTTCTAGTATTTGATTTATCATCATTTCTGATGAAAATTCCTACCCAATTCAAAGTTGCCATTTTTTTCTCATATGTTCAGATAACCAAGAGTAACTTTGGGCTTTGACGACCTTTTATTATGTTTAATATTTTTATTTTTCTAATAAAAGATCCATTAAAACTATACATTGTATTCCATTCCTATAGGCTAACCAAACTTGATCATGGAATGTAATAACGCATTCCATTACCTTGCTTATTCTATTACTGTGTCCATTCCATTCCAACCAACCAACTCGACTACATGAAAGCTATAACACGCTACTAAATGAAAAGGTCCAACTGTCATCAGATAATGGTGTTTGTTCCATTGTCAAAATGTCAACACTTAACAGTTTGCAGTAATTTAGTTTGATATTTAACCTGCTATTAAACATGTCCGATCCTTTTCTTGAAGCACAATCCTAACCTATCTTCCTCTCTCCTAGCTTTCAGCATTGCTTTCCGACATAGAGCTCAACATCCGTGAAGCACATGTTGTTGTCAAGATTCTTAGATCTGAACATTTAAATGATGAAACATTGGGGAATGAATTCGCTCATGAAGTAGCCATGCTCAGGTAACTTTATTTTAAAAAACTCTAAATTAAAACCCTATTAATTGAACTAATAAACAAAGCTTTATGTGTTTATGTGTGTGGTTCAGCATGCCAATGTTGTTCGTTTTAATTGGTCTCCCAGGTAAATTGAATATAAGGAGAATAAGTAAAAAAAAAACTTCCAAAGGGGTAAATTTGTAATTTTGTGAAAAACATTGGATTTGACAGGAGGGAATATTTTCCATGGTGCAATGGGATTGGATTCTCTTTTCCTCATGAGACCTGTAAAAGGATGGTAAGTGTCAACAACCAGTGGCCATCTCTAATCATTCATAATTTTTTAAGAGTAAATTACATGTTAGGTCCCTAAGTATTGCTAAAATTTGCAAAATTGGTCCCAGAAAGTTCTCTTTCAGTTTTAATGCTTATTAGAGTTTTTTTTTTAAAAAACATTTTTGGTCCCTGTTCTGAAATGACTATAATTTGGGACCAAAATTGCAAAATCAGCTATGCTCAAGGACCAAAAACGTTGGAAGAACCTCAAATAAGAACAAAAAACACAATATATAACTTTTTGGGACCAAAATTGAAAAAATCAGCTATACTTAAGGACCGAAAATGTAATTTACTCTTTTGTTAATTCAGGTCAAATTATAGAACACCAGTGAGAGGATTGTATCTATGCGGGAGTGGGGCCCATCCTGGTGGTGGTGTGATGGGTGCACTAGGGCGCAATGTTGCACGTGTGGTTATAGATGACATCAAAGGGTAAAATGGTAATTGTTTTATCATCATTGATTGTAGTCTAGTTTTTTTTCACCAATCTTGTTTTATTTATTTATTTATGAATAACTGTGTGTTGACTTCTTAATTTTGTTGCAAATTCCATGAAGGAATAATGTTTAAGTTGTTTTTCCATGGGATAATTACAAAAATGACAAAAAAATGGAGTGTAAGTTTAAGAAATCGATGCTCAAAAGGAGACAATGAATCTAAGATGTCTGCATCTCTAATGATATCGATGAGGGTTGTACCTATGGAACACCTTGAAGACCCTAAACTCAATTAATCTAAGAAAAAGAAGAAAAACATGAAATAAGTCATTAATAAAAACCCTAATCATATTTTGCAAAAGCTCCTTAATTTGTGAAAGAAAGAGTAGGACAGTATAAATAAATAGGGAGCACAAATCTTACCTTTATGTTTGAGTGATGAGATCTAACCTATCATTGCAAATGGTAATTTGATAAAAATGTTGCTGAAAATGTACTTATTATTCTTGTATCTGCTCATATTGGACATGTGTTGACTTCAAAATGAAGCAGCTTACAGTTGGAGGAAAAAGATTAATACTTACAATATGGGACACTGGTAAACATTGCTAATATTGTTTTCAAAACAAAGTTCATTCCTCTAGAACATGTCTTTTTATCTTACTCATTGATTTTATCCTTTCATTCTATATAAAGTAAAATTGTAAAATTGGTATTGTAGCTGGACAAGAGAGATTCGGGACACTAACAAGCTTTTACTACAGGGGTGCCCAAGGGATTATTCTTGGTAATTAATTGATAAATATTTTGTTTCTTAATAATACATCATTATTTTTATTACACTTTTACAATTTATCTTTGGATTGCAACATACTTTCATTAATTTTTTTTCCATATTAACACATTATTTTCTCCACATATACAATACAGGTAGAGACAATGTTTAAAATTCCCAACCTGCAATGAATTTGTGCTCAACTGTCCTAACATAACCACTTTAGCACTAAAAGGATTCAAACTTCATGACTACAAGGCCCGTATGCTGGTGAAGGTACACATAGTGCTCTTCTTATTTCCTACTTAACAACAAGTAACAAGTAAATAGAGAAAATTTGAAGCCATGACTACAAGGCCCTATCTGATAGCACATAGGGAGCATCGGTAGTTCACCCTGAAATCTTTTGTTATGCGCCGTTTTTTTTGTTGGATTTGTTTATATATTTTTTATGTTTACTTGTCAGATATCGTATCTCTGGATCATCTCTTTTTGCAGCCATGGATGAAAGTAGTCAAGTTTCTTCTGGTGATTTAGATAAGGAACAAGCTAATAGATCACAAGTAAATAGATAAAATTTGAAGGAAAATATAAGTTCTTCTCAACCTGGGGATGATCGAAGTGGAAGAGGTTAGCCCACAGTTGATATAGCAGAAGTTTTAAGGCGATGGACTCATGCCTTACAGCGTATACATAAACGGTCACTTCACCTGGTATTTTTTTATATCATATGTACCTACCTTTCTTATTTTTGTAATAATAATTGTTATTATGGGTAAAAAATAAAGTACACTGCTTATACTGGTAAAAAGAGTGAAGTACGTTTAATTTGAATAATATTTGAGTTGATTATAGGCAAAGGCGAATGGTGGTGAGGTCCGGATCTTCTTCGAAGTGCAAGTGATGGTGGTACAAGTGGCCATGCTGAATCTTTAGCTACAGTACTTTCTGAACATCAACAACATTTAGCTAGCATACAGGCATGTTAATGTTAATAATACTCACTGCTTTTCCTTATAATCAAGATTCATATAGTATTTACAGTTTTGCCCGTTGTTATCTTATGCAGGTGCTTGTTAATCAACTGAAAGGTGTTGCCCCCACAATACAAAATTCAATATCAAAGCTTAGTGAGGAAGTCAACACTATCTCAACCAACCTTCCTCAAATGACAAATCACCATGGTAGATCCACCTTGCTCGTTCAACCACAAAGCACCGGAAGAAAAACAATATCTTTTTTTTCTTTGTTGTATATTTTACACACTTTTTTTAAATAGTTAGTTTTATGAAAAAACATTGATGAATAGTAATTCATTATAACTTATATGCAATGATCATATATTTTATTGTTTTTGCAGAGGTATTGATCTACGGAGTGCAGGCTGCATTTTAGCAGAGTTATTGGCTGGGAAACCTATCATGCCTGGTCGAACAGAGGTAATTAATTAATTAATGATAATATAACTTTTTTATTTATTTTGAGTTTGTGGGATGTGAAATGACTATTTGATCCTTTGTAATTAGGTGGAGCAGCTTCATAAGATTTTTAAGCTATGTGGTTCTCCTTCTGATGAATATTGGAAAAAATTTAAGCTTCCACATGCAACCGTATTTAAGCCACAACAGTCGTATAGAAGATGCATTGCAGAGACATTTAAAGAATTTCCAGCATCTTCTTTACCATTAATTGATACCCTTCTTTCTATTGATCCAGCTTAGTGTCTAACTGCAACGGATGCTTTGGGAAGTGAAGTGAGTGTTTCGTGTTTATATCAAAATTTCTTATTATCCGTTGCGCATTCTTAGGAGATCTTGTCAAGCGCACTGGCTCTATTGTGGATGTCCCTGCGGGAAAGGACTATGAGAATTCTCAAGTCGATGCGAATATAGGGCCATTTTGATGCGCTTTTTTGTTATTTATTGTTTTTTTAGTTCTTTAAAACAAAACCTTACGCTTGTGATCCTTCAAGCCTTCCAAAATATCCACCTAGCAAAGAGATGGATGCTAAATTACGCGATGAAGAAGCTAGAAGGTGTGTGTTGTGAACTTTCCACCAAGTCAAATTAAAGAAACCATATTATGAGTATTATATGAAATTGTTTTTTATTTTTTGTAGATTGAGAGCTGCTGGTAAATCAAATGCTGTTGGTGTAGCAAATGTGTCCCTAATTTCTGGAAGATTGTTTGTGTTAGTTGGAGCAGGAGGTGCTGCAAGAGCATTAGAATTTGGTGCCAAAAGCAAAGGAGCACGAGTTCTGATTTTTAACCGAAACTTTGGTAATTAAACTTTAAAAGATGTGTTTTTTTTTAATGTTAATGTTGTGAATCTCTTATGTTGACTTTATAAAATTCCTGAAACAGAGAGAGCAGAGTCTCTTCCACGAGCAGTTTCAGGGGAGACTTTGCCTATCGAACAGTTGGATGCATATTGCCCTAAAATTGGAATGATTCTTGCAAATTGCTCTGCTATTTGTTGTCATTTGTTTTTATTTTTTTGACGCAATGCTGCATGTTGCTGCTGAAGGCACAACCTTGGTCAAACAGGTAGAAGATGCTGTAAGTAATAAGAAGGCAGAAAAGAGATTGCAGGTTGATCCTGCTACATGGCCAATAATGATCTTTAGGGTCTGCTAGAAAGATTGCAGATTGCAGTTAAGCTTCTATCTAAGACTTCACGCCAAGGACTTGATGAATTTAAGCTAGCAATGTTTTACTTGATTTGGACATGAACCCTAAGATATCATATTTTGGCATGGCTAGAAGCTTTGGAGGAAACGAGACTCAAGAAAAAGTAAACACACAGAGAGTTGTTGGCACATAGTAAGCTAGATAATGCAATTGTATATAAATGAGTTCATTTTTTTTATAACATTTACTCACTATTGGAATAATTATTTGTATTTGACATATTGGTGAAATGAATTATCTTTGTTATTTATGGTATTTTATTTTGTATTATGAGATTTTTAATGTATTATTTAATTTGAAAATTAGTAAACCTATAAATAATATTTTTTTTAAACATTTAAAATTATGATACGCAAAAATGTGTGTCATCTTCATTTATGACATGGCCTTTCTTGACAGGGGCTTTCTTGATACGCATTGCGTGTCATTAACACGCGTCGTAAGGTTACGACACACGAATGCGTATTGTCTTCCTTTATGACAGGGCCTTCCTTGATACGCATTGCGTGTCGTAAACGCGCGTCGTCTCTCTTTATGACAAGGCCTTCCTTGACGCGCATTTGCGCGTCGTCTGAGCCTTTTACGACGCGCAATGAGCGTCGTAAAAGGCTGTTTTTCTAGCATGTTTAGTATTTTTTTACACCATATACAATCCTATTTGTTTAACATGTTTACATATATTACTTTTGTGATCGGGTACCATAGGTTAAATGATAATATTTGAAAGGTTTCAACAAATTGGATGATATATATATATATATATATATATATATATATATATATATATATATATATATATATATATATATATAGGGAAAGGATCAAATGAGAACACCTAAAAGGTTGAGAATGCGAGAACAGGTATATTCATTTGTGATTTCATGTATTCATTTGTGGAGAAATGATAAATTTTTATATATATATATATATATATATATATATATATATATATATATATATAGGGAAAGGATCAAATGAGAACACCTAAAAGGTTGAGAATGCGAGAACAGGTATATTCATTTGTGATTTCATGTATTCATTTGTGGAGAAATGATAAATTTTTACGCTCAATCAACATGAATATGATTTTTCTTTTCAATTGAAATTAAAGGCATAAAAATTTATCATTTATCCACAAATGAATACATGGAATCACAAATAAATATACTTTGTTCTCGCGTTCTCAACATTTTTGGTGTTCTCATTTGATCCTACTCCTATATATATATGCTTATGTTATTCTATTCAAAGTAATTATTGTGTTATTGTATGTATAAATACGGGTCAATCAATTTTACTTATTTTAAGAAAGTGATTAATATATATTATTGAATATAATATAATTGAAAAATATCATCTTAATTAATTACAAGGGTAATTTAGTCAAATAATATAGATTAAATAAAGGAAAATTCCATTTTTTAAGGGATTATAGATTCTATTAATTTTAAAAATCCGATTTTACGAATTATAATTCTTTTAATTCGGACATTCTAACAGAATATGTTTATGAGTATATCCAAAAATAAAAATATTCTTGAACCATAAATAATAAAAATATTCTTGAACCTATTTCTTGATCATGAATTTAAAAACTTTTTATAGAATAATAAATTCTTGAACAATCAATTGAAGAATAAAAACAAAAATACATTATTTCTTAGAGAATATGGGTAACAATTGTTAAGAATTACATTTATTGTTAAAGAATAAAACTAAAAAAACTTTCAAAACCGGAAAGAAAACATCAAAATATAACAACGACTAAAACATTCTAAAAGAATATGTTGCTTAGAATCACTTTCACTTTTATGGTCCGATCTTTAAGCATCAACTTCTGTGATTCCAACAGAATTGGAATTCGTGATTCAATTCCAAAAGAATTAGAATTCGTGATTCCATTCCAATAGAATTGGAATCTCACAAATATCATCCATTGAATCATCTACATAAACATAGTTGATACCTTTTCAAAATTCAACATTGTCAAGATCCTGCACTGTCCACATAAATGAAGTGTTAAATCAGGAAAAAAAAACATAAATTGAAATATGAATCAATTCATAAAATGCAACAAAAAATCAAGTTAAAATCAAAACAAATCCTAAATTGTACACTAAAAATCACGTCAAAATCAAATCAAATCAAATTTGAGGTGATCAGATTTTATTTATAATTCCAAGTTAAATGTGCAATGAAAGACCTCCCCTCACCCATCTTTCTCTCGGTGAAGACAGAGAAGCCACATCTCTCCTTCCTGAGGATCATTTTTGTTGCTCCCTTGTTCCTTCATTAATTGATGCTAGAAACTCCTCATTGGTGGTGTTGTTTTCTCTAACTGAACAAGGAGGCAGTAGCCTCATGATTTATTCCCTCACATGTTCCTGTCGATCACCATAGGGACAACCCTTCTCACCTCTAGTGGTTGCCTCTCCACTTGTCAAATATTGAAACCAAGCACCTTACATTCTATTAATTCATGTCAAAAAAAGAAGAAGAAAATCAGAAGCAACATGGAGGCTGCCGAAGAAGCCCCTATCCGCTCACCTCTTTCCACCATCGACGAGCAACAGACCCTTTTCCCTCACACCTTTTCCTTCCTTCCCCATCAACCATCGCTTCTGCCTACCTCCTTCCAAACCTTCTTTTGACCTCCTCCTCCTCTCACCTCACAGTCGGACAAGAGGGAACAAAAGCTCGTTGCTTCTTCCCTTCGTTGCTTCAGTCTCTTCGACCCCAGAGACGCTTCCTTAGCCTGCAATCGATCGACATCCATTGGACCTTGCAGCCGCTTCGTGCTTTCCTTCTCACCTTCATCCATGTACAAATACATGTGTCAACGCCCATGAAATCAGAAATCAAGAAATCGGACTTTCTTTCCCCTTCTTTCTTCATTCGAGCCCTAACTATGTGCGGGTGTGTGTGTATCATTACTCTTAAATCAGAATTGTAGAAGAACATGTATAGGCGATAATGGATTGGAATTTTTTTTGAAGATGGCGAAGAGATGAATGGAATAATAGCCGGTGTTCAGTCAAGATCCAAACTTTGGATCATGGTGGCTGAAAGCTTTCGATCGAATCCTACGAGGGTTTTTCAAAGTGACATCGGTGGTAATTAAAAAGGGGATAAATTAGGTTAAAATCAACTAACATAATTATAGGAAAGTATTTGGGGAAGTTGTTTATAAAATTACCTAATTACCCTTATTTATTTATTTAATTATTTATTTATATTTTAAATTTTGATTGGCCCACATTTATGCATACAATAACACAATAAATACTTTAAACACCTGGACCTAGCTCTCTCTCTCTCTCTCTCTCTTTATATATATATATATATATATATATATATATATATATATATATATATATATATATATAGGATAAAGTTCAATAGAGAACCATTATTAATCAAGGAACCAAGAAACCAATCTAAAACGTCGAAATTTAAAGTGATCAACGACAAATGAATGGTTGTAGATTTTTACAATGAATGCACATGCAACAGATTATAACAAAACACTTCCTTTTTTAGTTTAATTTTTTTAGGTTATGTTTTTTATCGAAAAAAACGAATATATACCATTGTTCGTGATTTTCGTCCTCTTTCCATAGAGATCGATATTGATATATAAAAAATAATTTTTTTTACAAAAAACCCACTTTATTTTCTTTGTTTGTTGAAAAGTTAAGATCTATTTTTTTGTAGAAAAAAATTAATAAATATATTAAAATTCATATATTTTGGTACTCTTTAAACATACATTCGTATTGATGTTAATTTTTTTTTGAAAATTCAGTTCAAATTCATATTGTGAATAATAGTAAGTCAGCTTCACAATGTGAATAAATCAATTGGTTGATTTTACAAAACTATTTTATGAGTAATGAAAATAGTAAGTCAAATTCACATTGTGAATGTTACAAATTGAAATATTTACAATGTGAATGTGAATCGATCGAGTTTTTTTAATCGGTATTGATGTTTATTAATAGAGTACAACAAATTAATATTTTTTGGTATAATTAGTTTTTTGAATAAAAATAAACTTAAATATTGAAAAAAATAACAAAATGAAGTGAACTTTTTTTTGAAAAAAAGTTCGTTTTTTATATATCAATATGGATATCTATGGTAAGAGAACGAAAAACTGTGAACAACGGTATATTCGATTTTTTTTTTCAATAAAAATATGGTCTAAAAAATATTTAAATGAAAAAAAGAGATGGGCTTTTTTGGTAGAATCTGGTGTGTGTGTGTGTGTGTCCAATGTATAAATGTATATCTATTTCATTGGCTGTTGATCATTATGATTTCCGATTGGTTCCTTGTTAATTATATATATATATATATATATATATATATATATATATATATATATCAATTCACTTGAGATTTTTTAAAAAAATAGAGATCTTGAGATTCAACTTTAACCACATATTTTTCATTTTTCGCTCTAATGCTCCAACATAACAGCAACGGGGTATGCCTAATCTTAAATGATTATATGGTCGAGAAGTATAATAATAAATGATTATACATATATGTATGTTCATAGATTGAGTAATCAGATATGATTATGGTGGTTGGTGGCAGATGAAGTGTTGGTTGTAGAGGTGACGGTGGGGTCGATTGGTGGCAATGGTGGTGATTGTGGTGGTGGGGGAAAAGGAATGGACGACACTGAATAAACATTTATGATTATAACTCTCCCGCAGTGCTAGAGTGTCAGAGTAGAAAATGAGAAATATGTGGCTGAGGTTGAATATTGAAATCTCTATTTTTTACGAAATCTCAATGAAACCTCTCTCTCTCTCTCTATCTATATGTATTTATATATATATATATATATATATATATATATATATATATATATGTGTGTGTGTGTGTGTGTGTGTGTGGAGGATAGAGCCCTTGTGTTTCTAGAGTATGGCTACGAGTAGGGATGAGCAAAAGGACCGGGGAACCGGCCGGAACCGGTCCCGGTCCCGGAACCGGCACCCGATGGAACCGGTCGGGCCGGGACCTATACTCTAATTTCGTGATTTTTTGGAACCGGGACCCGGTAAGAACCGACTGTTGGAACCGGCCCAAAACCGGGAACCGGCCCGGCTAGAAAAAAACCCACTTGGTTGGCTGTCGCTTGGACTTCGTCTTGATGTAGTCGGACGTAACAAAAAAAAATCCATCGTGAATTCAAGTTCAACTGTGAACCATTCTCCTGCCCTCACCTTTTATGCAACAACCCAACTTCTGTTTTCTTTCTTCAGCCTCCAATGTGGGAGCAGGTTCACATCATCTATTGTAGTGTTCCATTAGTTCCCCTTTCCTCTGGGCAAAAGGCACAGCCAAATGGCAGTTATATAATTGCATTATTTCAAGTGTGTCTGGGCCTGTTAGATCAATACGGTCTCTCCCTCTTAAGAGAATTGTAATCTTTGATTGTGGTAAATGGGAGAAGTCCATTCCAAAATTGAAGATTAAGACAAAGTTGATGCATGCTTCTGAATTACAATGTTTTCTTTGGATAAAATAAATAGTCATAATCAAATTCCACATAATATGCTTATTTGTTCTGTAGTAGTATTACCGATGTCAAGTTATAGATGCAGTGTATAACAGGAACAGTAGTGCGATCAGGAAACGTGATAAAAGTGATCACCATCTTACTAATTGAGCAGGATCTGTTATACTATATATATGCCTTCCGAACACAGGAAAAGCTTGCTTCCTATCTTACTAATGAAAGGCCAATATATAGGTTTTAAACTTACATTGGAGCTACGGGTGTGCCAAGGCTAAAAAACAATTCCAACCTCTTCTTTGGAATGTTGGATCCTAGTTCGAATAAACTGATAGACTAGTATTAGACATAACAAGGTAAGAAGTAAAGTCTTCCATTCAAAACTATTAAAAGTAGTTTTAGACTATTAAAAGTAGTTTTAGCCGGTTCCAAACTCGAAAAACCGGCAAAAACCAGACCCGGAACCGGAACCGGTAGAACTGGAACCGGTAGAACCGCCGGGCCGGTTCGGTTCTTCATTTTGGCCGAAGCCGGTTCCCCGGTCCGGTTCGGTTTGGGCCGGTTCCGGCCGGTTCGGTTCTTTTGCTCATCCCTAGCTACGAGGCTCCGTTTTAGGCCTGCTACTAGTCAAATCGAAGCTTGGAATAAGGAGCACGCCGTAACAAGTTCCCGAAGGGGACAAACCCATTTTTGTGTCCAAAATCATTTTCTAAATGGAGTTGTGAACATTTTTGCTATTTTTTCATAATTTTTGGGTTTTGTTTTTGGCCCATGGACCTTTAGGGTTACATTTTAAGTTATGTTTCTTATTTATCTATTGCTGATGTAATTTGCATGGGCTATGATCAATTTTATGAACTTCCAATTTTTCTCCCAAAATTCTATGTTGAACCAGATTTCGAAGCCAATTTCAAGGTATTCCTATCAAGGTGGTTTTGAATTTATTGTCCAAGTATTCAGAATTAACATGTTCAATATCGTTTATCTTTGTCTATTTTTTGTGCGCGGCATCAATATGTTTCAATTTGTTGAACCTCCTCCACAACTACGTACCACAACACTTGTGACCACAACCTTTCCCATCTCTATCACTATCATCAGTTTCATCACCTCCACATCCACCACCAAAACAAACGTCATTACTATTCATAAGTGGGTCTAAGCCCTTTAAAGTTTAAAGCGTTTTCAAATCATAAAGAAAAGAAAACGAACAATTTGAATATATAGTCTCGGGCTGTCGGCCATTTTACAACTGATGGTAGCTGGGTTGCTAAAACGTGTTCGTCTAGAATTTATTGGACGTCATGACGAAAACTGCCCCAACTTTTTTCCTCTCGTGTATCAACACTTGTAATGTGTCGATAAATAAATAATAAAAAATATATATATGTCTCAGATAGAAGAAAACCATCTCATTGTTTTGTGGGCCAAAGAATCTTTTCCATTTGATACGAAACACAGAAAAGGACGATCACATTTAAACATGAGTTTTTTTTATACATACAATCCAATACACAACATACACACACAAGGACTCTCTGAAACCAGATTGTGTTAATTTCTAGCAATGGAATTACAGATTTTGATAACAGTATTGTTGTTCTTGTTGTTAGTTTTATTTCCTATCTTTTTCCTTTTTCGAGGTAAGAAATATCCGGATCGACTCCCACCCGGTTCTTTGGGATTACCGGTAATAGGGCAAAGCCTCGACCTTTTGAAGGCCTTGAAAGCCGATAAGGTCGATAAATGGTTTCAAGAAGGAATAACAAAACACGGGCCTATTTGGAAAGCCAGTCTTTTTGGATACCCGACAGTTGTTTTACATGGTCCGATTGCAAATAAGTTCATCTACACCTGTGATGGGAACATACTCACCAACACACAACCACCATCAATTAGTAGAATCTTGGGTTCTAAAAATATCATCGAGTTGGCTGGCCATGATCATAAACGAGTTAGAGCGGCTCTCACTTCGTTTCTAAAGCTTGACGTGTTGAAGCAATATGCTGCAAAAGTCGATGAAGAAATCCAACACCACCTTCAAACGCATTGGCATGGTCAACATGAGGTTCAGGTATACGAAATACTAAATTTCTTCTTCCTAAGATAATTGTATTTTTTTTAGCATATTCTTGTTCATGTTAATCCAACATAATTTAATTAAATATAGACATGTTTGTGCTGGAAAGTCACCTGCACAGGATCAAAACAATTAAACAAACTCTCTAAGTCTTCGTAGCAACGTGGATTCAATCCAACATGACATGACCATGTCTTTTGCTACAAGTTTTGACTCCACTGACCCATAACATATATAACCGGACTTGACCCATCAAGATTACCCAACAATTTGTAAATGCTATATACTCAACCAATTACTATTCTGAATTCGAACTATAATATACTTTAGGCAAACTGGATACACCGATACAATGTTCATTAAAAGTGCATGTGAAACCCGTTGACAAGTGATGAAAATTCTTAAACTTATATTAGTTACATTATTTTCGTTTTATTGATGCACAATTTCACAAATATAAGTGAGTGTTTGGTTGTGTGTATGAAACTTATTATGTAAGAGTTAGCTTGGATAATCAATTTTATACCTTATGTAATTATATAATATTAATATGAGCTATATTAATTTCATTATTTTTGTTTTATTCATGTACAGTTTCATAGTACGAGTGTGTGGATGTGTGTTATGAAACTTATTATGTAGGAGTCAGTTTGGATATTCAATTTCATACCTTGTTTAAAATATGTTTCATGCACCACCTTAATTTCTCATAGTTAATAATTTTATTAGGAAGAAACAATAACTTTTGTATTTATAGATAACTAGTTTAAATAAAGACTACTAATTAAAAGAATATTATTATAGTGTTGAAATGTCATGTTTTAAATCTAAAATTTTCAACAATGTATCTTGTTTTGTTCATTTAATCTATTTTTTAACATTATTTGGTACAACATTGTAGGTGCAACCCTTAATTAAGACATTAACCTTCAACGTCATTTGCTCGCTTCTCTTTGGGATTGAAAGAGGGCCTAAAAGAGATAAACTCCTACCACATTTCCAGCACATGATTGAAGGTGTGCTAGCAATTCCAATTAATCTGCCGTTGACTCAATTCAATCGTGGGATTATAGCAAGAACGAAACTAGTACCAATGCTTATAGATATTATACGTGAGAAAAGGGAAGCACTTCAAGAACAAAAACAACAAGCTAACCCTCACGACAAAGATCTTATCACTTCGTTGATTAGCATTCATGATGATGATGGATCACCAACGATGTCTGATGAGGAGATCATCGACAACATCATCGTCGTGATGGTTGCAGGATATGATACAACCTCAGTTCTCCTCACGTTTTTGGTTAAACTTTTGGCTAACAATGAATCTGTCTACTCAGCCATAGTTTGTGGTAAAGCATCTTATCCACATTTCTATCGTAATCATTATAATAATATGTTAAAATGTAAGTGTTTTTGTCATTAAATTGCCCTAACACCAATAGACAAAATTAAGATCCCACCTCATGTAAATTGTAATTATGTTGAACTGAATGAGTTCACAAAACTGAATTTTTAGAACAAGAAGAAATTGCTAAAAGTAAAGCACCAGGGGAAGCATTGGCATGGGAAGACCTTACCAAGATGAAGTACTCATGGAGAGTAGCATCCGAGATGTTGAGGATAAATCCTCCTGTGGCTTTGGCCTTCCGAAGAGCGATGCAAGATATTGAGTATGGAGGATTCATAATTCCTAAAGGATGGCAAGTACGTGATCAACCAATAAAGACTTGAATACAAAATATCATAATAGCTTAAATTAACGTTGATTTGGTTTTGTGTTTTAATTTCCAGGTGTTGTTGTCTTCGTCCATGACACACATGGACAATGACATCTTCCAAAACCCGACATTGTTTGATCCAACTCGTTTTGAGAAGCATTCACCGCAGCCACCACCTTTTAGTTTTGTAGCATTTGGAGCAGGGCCAAGGATGTGTCCCGGTATAGAGCTAGCGAAAATGGAAACTTTAGCTATGATTCATCGCTTGGTGACACAGTTCACGTGGGAGCTTCTTAAGGAAGATGAATGCTTTGTGAGAAATCCAATGCCAGAATTCAATCAAGGATTGTTCGTTAGGATCACACCCATAAAAGCAACTTTTGTGTCATCTAAAGCATCATTGTAGGCAAGATTTAGGCCAATAGCTTCTTAAGGTCATCAAAATTCATTCAATTCTATGAAGTTTAATGGAATGAATGCCAACTTGGTATCATGTTATGGTTGAATTTAATTCAATATTGATATCATGTTATAGTTGATTTTAATCCATTGAATGTAAAATATGAATGTCAACCATCTATTTCACCTAATTCGATCATTCAACTAAATCTTGTGTAGGTGATGCTCTAAGACAAACTACAATTGTCCAAACCAATATGTAGTGAGCAAAACTTGCAATATTTGCGAGTCCATGAACTCATTTGTTAATATTTTACCATAGAAGATGACATTAAAATTATTTTTAAAAAAATGACAAATAAAAGAAGTTGAAGAAGATGTAATATGGCAAAATGGTCCCTAAGAAATTAGTGTGCAAAACATGTAAACAAGTATAGATGATTAAATAACTATTTGATTTATAGTATTTGTAAATAGGAAAAAAAAACTCATAAAGTGAAATCTAACTTATCCATTTTTAATATTGACAATTAAATGAACCGATGATCACTTGGTTATTGATACGTTTGAGGTTTAAGATAATACAAAATTACAAAAATAGTCTGTGTTTTGATAAAATTATATGGTTTTGGTTAAAAAAGTTTTGATGGTGTATTAATCGTTCAAAATTAAATTTTTTTTATTGCTTTTGCTCATTCTCCACTTAAAAAGATAATTGACAAAACTTCAAAAATGGTTCTGTGGTTTTCAAAAATATTAAGTTTAGTACCTAAGTTCAAAAAGTCTCACAGATGGTCCATGTGGTTTCAAAACTTTTAACAAATGGTCCTTTTCGCTAACTCCGTTAGCTTTTGGCCGTTAAGTGAAGGACATTTCTGTCATTTCACTACCACAGGGACCATTTATGAAGTTTTTGCCTTATTTAAAAAAAAGAAAAAAAATATAATTATTTAATATTAAAGGGTCCCAACCCCCCCCCCCCCCCCTCTCTCTTGTACGTCTTCTTCCTAAACAGATCAAGATTCAAATTCCAAATCAAATTTCCACAAGCTTGATTTCATTTGGGTTTTGAATCTCGTTATCAATTAAACCTCAAATTCCAAATCAGATATGGATTCAAAGCTCTGTTTCGTGTTTTAATTGAATCGAAATCTCTCTATTTCTTTTCCCTGCTCCGGTTGAGCCTAATCTGCATCTTTATCGGACAAAGAAGACTCCCATTATTCCAATCTGAGCTCCAGCTTTTCCGATTCACCCTTTTCCCTTTCTTTTCTTCCACGAACAATCACCACCACCATTTATATGTTATTTCCGACCAACAGCTACCCTCCCCTGCCCCCATCTGATATGTCTTCTCCGACATATCAGAAAGAAAAGATGCACGAATGGGAAAAAACGATTCCGAACAAAATTCACTCAAGATCAGAAAGAAAAGATGCACGAATTAGCTGAACGAGTCGTATGGAAGATGCAGAAGAGAGATGAAGACTTAATAATCGGATTCTGCAACGAAATTGGGGCCGATAAAAGGGTTTTCAAAGTCTGGATGCATAACAACAAGATGACGTTCGACGTCAAGAAAGATTCCGGCAACCACAACAACGACAATGGATCTCTCGGCGGTGGAATTGATTTCTTAACAAATAGAAATAACCACCACGAACAATTGAAATGTCTTCCTTCGTATGTTTGCAGATTTCTGAGTAGATTTCAGGGGGATAAGTGATTTATTGGTGATAGATTTGAGTTTTGGTTTGTTGATTATTGATTTGTGTTCTCTTAGGGTTGAGAATCGGGAATGAGGGTTGCGATTTCAAGGAAGGAAGACGATAGAGAGAGAGAGAGGGGTGGGACCCTTTAATATTAAATAATTATATTTTTTTCTTTTTTTTTAAATAAGGCAAAAACTTCATAAATAGTCCCTGTGGTAGTGAAATGACAGAAATACCCTTCACTTAACGGCCAAAAGCTAACGGAGTTAGTTAAAAGGACCATTTGTTAAAAGTTTTGAAACCACAGGGACCATCTGTGAGGTTTTTTGAACTTAGGGACTAAACTTGATATTTTTGGAAACCACAGAGACCATTTTTGAAGTTTTGTCAAGATAATTATACCCCTCATATTTGTTTTTTATTTTTTTATTTTTATATTCATTTTAATAATTTTAAGTAATTAAAAGTTAAAGAATCTCTCTCTCTCT
Organism: Lactuca serriola; assembly: GCF_051521515.1. Taxonomy (NCBI): domain Eukaryota; kingdom Viridiplantae; phylum Streptophyta; class Magnoliopsida; order Asterales; family Asteraceae; genus Lactuca; species Lactuca serriola. Next base: position 22,549,057 of record NC_136414.1, read on the forward strand.
CTCTCTCTCTCTCTCTCTCTCCACCAGCACCACTAGACACAACCCATCTATTCGTACATCAAGGAAAGAGCGGCGACAACCATAGCTTGATTAGCTTCGGTGGAAGGAAGGGACAGTGGTGGGTCTCCTTCTCAGATTTAAAAACCCAGGTCTCGTTGGTATCAATACTAGAGCTTAGTTTTACTTCACACTATCAAAGAACACATTCATATTTCATACCAGTAATCCAACCTCTAGAGTAGCAATTTCAATGGAATTTCTCTCAAACCCAGTTCCATATCAGTAATCTTAAGCATATATCTTCTTCTTCTTCTTTGCATCTATGTCTACAATCAACATAATCAGAGGAAAAAGACGAAGACAAAGAAGCATGTCCAATTGCTGGAACCATGTTCAATAAGCTTCTTAACTTCAATAGATTGAATGATTACATGACTGACCTTGCTACAAAACACAAAACTTCTCGATTGATTAAAAACCAAAGATCGAAGATGTATCCAACGTTCTTACATTTCTTCAATAATCTGAACATGGATTTGTTGTCCCTGAACGCTAATCCATGTTCTGCAAACGCTAGCTCCAATGAATGTTTTTATAAAGACACTAGATAATTTAAGCTTTTAAGCTCAAATAAGCTTAATTAATCAATTTATACTAATATTTTTTTTTCTGTCTATAACATTTTGATTTCTAAACTATATTTTAATATAATTAAATAGAACGTTGTGGTATTTCCATTATTTCTAAACTATGTTTCAATATCATTATAAATTGAATTTCATATACCATATATCATGTCATTAATCTTTTTTAAGACTTAGTATCCGGTGAGAAGGAGTTCTTAAGTCAAGTTGTGAGAAGCAAATTTATTTTATACTCTCTCCGTCTCAATATTATAGTCCATCTTTCTTTTTTGGTTTGTTCCAAAATAATAGTTCATTTCTAAAAATAAATAGATTTTTTATCAAAATACTCTCTCATTATTACTTAATCAACTAAGCATTTAATGAAACATTAAATACAAAGTAAAGACAAAATTGTCATTTTATTTTATAAAGTTATTGGTAATTAATGTTTCCTTAATCTATGTGTTTTTTGGTCTGTAGACAAGGAGGAAGTATTTATTTTTAGAACAAACAAATGGATTAAAAGGATAAAAAAAACAACAAATTATTAAGAAAAAGACAAACATGAACATACGTCACTTTTATTTTTATTTTTTTAGATGATTTATTTTTTTGTCAAAATAATGAATCAAAAGTTTTATCCAAAAAAAAAAAAGAATCATAAAAAGGTTTTTCCGTTTTATTTTACTTAAGAACTCATGTTATTTTATCATTATGATTTAATGATCCAATGTGTTGGTTAGCAAAAAGGAATGCAAATATTTAATGGATTTGTTCGTACAAAAAATAGAAAAATCATTTAATACAAACCTCCATCCTCATTACTTATGTTTTATATTTAATAATAAAATTAAATAATAAGAACTGAAAATTTAAATTGTTTATACCGAAGATGGAAGAAACCAAACTGAAATATAAAGTAAAACTAATAAGAAAAACCTTTGTAATTGAAAAAAAAAAGCAAATTATATGTCTATAATGAAGTTGGAAAAAACTAAACTTAAGTATAAAACTAATAACCGAAACCATTGAGATTGAAAAAATGGAAAATGTAATAACAAAAACTAACATAGTTGAAAAGCGCTTATTGTCGAAAAACTATAACACTAATAATAAAATAATAATGCATGTTAAAAAAACAATAAAACTATTTTTTTTTTCTTGAAAGATAACTCCTATTCTATTTCTAATCCACATATGTCATAAGTGGATATTTCATCGGTGGTGGTATGTATACGATCACATGATAATTTTTTAATCTTCATCATGTTCAATCGATAAAAATAATATTATGCGGCTATGCACCAACTAGAAAGTATGTGTCGAAAAGAACTATCTAACACAAAATTGTTCAACAAAAGGCCGAAAGGAGTTATGTGTCACCAAAAGGAAACAAATTACCGTATGAAAATTGGCCGCTGAGAAAAACTATCTGACGCCGCTGCATCGTACGAGTACCCTACTAGTGTGTGTATGTGTGTGTGTGTGTATATATATATATATATATATATATATATATATATATATATATATATATATATATATATATCAAAACCAATCCTAATTAAGAATTAGGGTTAACCAAAATCAAAGGTCCATTACATACTTTCTCTCTCTAGGGTAAAATACCATTTTACCCTTCCAAGACTAGACCCCACCCAAACACGGCCCAAGACCCTAAAATGACCCATTTCATCTTCTAGGAGTTTGTCGTGCAGATTCCTTCACTACGCCATGTGTACTGAGTTTCCACAGAAAATGGGGCAGGGACATGTTACACGCTGCATACCCCAAGGTTATGCCATGCGTAAGTCCCTGCTTCATAAACTTCCTCATTAAGGCCTTAATTCTTAAAGACTAAACATCCAACTTACATATCTTAATCTAAGGGATGTCCTAACTGATAAAGTCATCGACTTTAAGCTTTTGCATGGCTTAATAAAGCATAAAATCAAGCCCTAGATCCAAAATAAACTCCAAGGTCTAAGATCTCATGCATAGAAGAATGAGAGTGTCAAAGTTCCCATTTTCATGACTACATACGTCCATATTAGGCTAAAAATGATGCTTTAGAGTTATAGAGTAGCTCATACTCACAAGAATCAAACTATGGGACCAAAAGCATGCAAATCTTTAAGCTAACCTAGATCTAAACCAAGCAATCATAAAGGTTCAAGCCTCAAGCTCACCAAGATTTTTCCAATGGATTCCTTCTTTTTAAAAAACACACAAATACTCACTTAAAATGCTCAAGATCCTCGCAAAGTAGCTAGGGTTTCTAAATGATTGCTTTGGGATGTGGAGGTTGGAGATAAGGGAGGCCTCAAGGACTTAAGGTCCTTTAAATAGAGTCTAAACCCTAAAAATTAGGGTTTGAACACTGCGACTCTACGTCCAGGTACGCCTAACGTAGATCACTAAATGCTCGCGTCCCATTTCTCATGCTATGCCATGCGTAACAGTAAGTTACGCTCCGCGTAAGGACCAATTTTGCAATAATTAAAAATCTGAAAGGTTTAAATTGAAAATACCTAAAATACGGGTGTTACAATTCTCCCTCACTTGAATCAGACTTTGCCCTCGAAGTCTGATGCCACGAATAATTTTGGATAGTGCTCTTTCATCTCTTCCTCGGGTTCCCATGTCCACTCTGAACCTTTCCAGTGCTGCCATTACAGCTTCACCAAACTCACCACCTTGTTTTGCAGAGCCTTGGTCTTCCTATCGAGGATCACAAACGGTCATTTTATATAGTTTAGGCGTTCGTCCACCTGTATATCCTCCAATGGCACAACTATAGAGTCATCAATCAAACACTTCCACAACCGAGAGATGTGAAAAATGTTGTGAATTTGACTGAGCTCATCGAGTAGATCTAAACAATATGCAACCCTACCTACCTGTGAAATAACCTTGAAAGGAACAATATATTTGGGGCCCAGCTTGCCCCGCTTCCTGAACCGAATGACACCTTTCCAAGGTAACACCTTCAGGAGTACCATGTCACCAACCTAGAACTCGAGATCAGATCGCCGCTAATCCGCATAGCTCTTCTACTGACTCTATGCAGTCTGCAATCTCCCGCACACTTGCTGAATCAACTCGGTAGTCCGGAGCTCCACCTCCATGCTACCCATGACTCGTTGACTGACCTTGATATGTGCATATTTGGTCATATATTTTGTCTAATATCTTAATACTTTTTGGCTATTTTTTCTCGATTATTGAACAAAAGGTACTTAATTATGTTTAAATTGTATTTTCAGCCTAAAAGACATGCTCGAGTTAAAAAGGAAGCGGGATTAGCAATCGGAAGCTCGGGAATTGAAGAAAGAAGAAATTAAGCTAAAAAGGTGAAGGACTCAGCGAGTTGGTCCTCAACTCGTCGAGTAGATATGAATATTCGCGAACAAATCAAGACTTGCCGTACACGGGTTTTAAGTGATGGACTCGTGGAGTCGGTCTATGGACTCGACGAGTTGCCCCTGTTTTCAGAAAACTGTATAAAGGGCACTAATTCCCGAGACAAGGAACTTTTCTGGATCTTTTTGGCGACTAAATTGCGATTGGAAGTGTTGCTGAAGCTCTGGAATTCAAAGAACAACCTTAGAGACCAATTTGGAAGAGATCGAAAGGCAAAACACATTCTCTTTTCTTAATCTATTGTTTACATTATGTATTTATCATTGGATTTCATTTTTGAGATTTTAGCTGCTATAGATATGAGCTAAAAACTCATCACTTCTGTTTAGGGTAGATTATCTTGTTAATATGGATTGATTTTATGATATGGATTATTTGATTTGGTGAATTTTTTTTGTTAAGCTTGTTAAAGATCCTTATGTGTTGACAATAACTATTTTCTGTTAATTATCAAGTCTATTAAGTTGCATGAACATCCTCTTAATTGCTTGTTTCATATGATTTATGTGAAAACAATATTATATGCATGGTATTAGTGAATATGAACCTAGGATTAATTAGAAAATAGGTAAGTTAATGTGTGAGCTTGTGTGATGAACAACCATACAAGATGTTGATTGAATTAGTAATTTAATTAGCTACAACTACAAGTCTTACTTAACCCGAATTAAAATACTAGGAAATTCATTAGTTTAACCAATTGGCCATTGTTTGAATTAATTTGTTTTCTAAGGATTAGTAATAGTAAACATGAATCTAATCACATTAATCGGTAGCCAGTGATAAAATAATCCATTGCACTTGCCATAAAATCAACCATAGAAACAAGTGAGTCGAACTTGAACATAAGTCTCTTTTATTATTGAATCTAATTACTACTTATTTTCTTTAGTTGTTAGTTATCTTAGGTTGAGTGTTAGTTCATTGTTTAAGTTTATAGTCTTGCAAAACTAGAGAAAACCCTTCTTTTTATTGCTTGTTTTCATTTAGATAATTCTAGTAGTTAGTTTAATTGTTACCTTTCCCTGTATTCGATACCCTGCTTGCTTGAACTATATTGCTAAATGATAGGTACACTGCATTTCCTGTATCTATTTGTGTTTGAAGTAGTGGGATTAAAAACTAGTGCATTTTACACACATCATACCTCTCCCTAACAAATCGGGGTCCAACACTTCCTCCCGTAGAACAACTCAAAAGGAGGTCGATCAATATTAGCGTGATAAATGTTGTTGTAAGAAAACTCAGCCAAGGGGAGACAGTATCCCATCTATCATCATAATCCAACATGCATCCCCGAAGCATATCCTATAAAGTTTGGATAATCCGCTCACTTTGTACATCTGTTTGTGGATGAAATCCGCGTTGAAGTGTAGTCGAGTACCCAGCTCCTTGTGGAATCTCTTCCAGATTCTAGAAGTAAAGCGTACATCCCGATTTGAGACCACTGATACCAGAACCCCATTCTGTGCCACAACCTCACAGATATAAACGTTTGCCAATTTCTCCACATATATGCTCTCTTGAATGGGGATCAAATGCATACTCTTGGTCAACTGATCCACAATGACCCAAATTGAATCCATCCCTAATGCTGTCCGTGGTAGCTTCGTGATGAAATCCAGCGTGATCTCTTATCATTTCCAGATGGGAACACCCAACGGCTCCATCTTTTCGTGAGGTCTCTAATGCTCGACCTTGATTTTCTTGCAAGTCAAGCCCTTCTCCACATACCAGGCTACATCCCGCTTCATTCAGGGCCACTAATAATCAAGTCGGAGGTCTCTATACATCTTAGTCATACTTAGATGAATAGAAAACTTTGAATTATACGTCTCCTCCATCAGAATATGGTATGAACCACCCAAACATGGAACCTAAATCCTCCAATGTAAAGTCAACAATCCTTAGCTATCATAATTAAAAGAGGACACCTGACCTACTATGTGTTTGCTCTTCTAGTGCTCCTCCTTTATAGCCTCAATTTGAGCCCCACGAATCTACTCCAAGAGTGTGGTAATCACCTTCATCCTCAAACATAAATCCATAATAGGAATATAAGTTGCCTTGTGGCTCAAGGCATCAACCACCACATTGGCCTTCCCGGGATGATATAAGATCCTCTCAGTCGTAATCTTTCACTACATCGAGCCACATATGCTGCCTCATATTTAGATTTGGATGATTCATCAAGTACATCAAACTCTTGTGATCCATGTAGATGATATAGCGAACCCCATACAAATAATGGCACAATATATTGAGGGCGAAAAGTATAGCCCCCAACTCCAAATCATGCGTAGGGTAGTTCGCCTTATAAGGCTTTAGCTGCCTTAAAGCATAAGAAATCACATGACCGCTTTACATCAAAACTGCATGCAATCTCGTAATCGACACATCATAATATACCACGAAGTCATCCACACCCTCTGGTAAAGTTAAAATCAGAGCCTCGCATAACTTCTGCCTCAAGGTCTCAAATGTCGTCTGCTGCTCAGGCCCCCAACGGAAAGTAACTGACTTCTTTGTCAACCTGGTGAACGGAACTGCGATCCTGGAGAAATTTTCAATGAGCCTCTGATAGTACTCTGCTAAGCCAAGCAAACTCCGAATCTCGGATGGAGACCTTGGAACCACCCACTGCATCACGATCTTGATCTTGGTCGGATCTACGAATATACCCTTCTAATTGACGAGGTGCCCCAAGAATTGCACCTCACGCAACCAGAACTCACACTTGGAGAATTTGGCATAAAGCCTCTCCCTCCTCAGAGTCTCCAAAACCTCTTGCAAGTGATCCTCATGCTGCTCCTTGGTCTTAGAATAGTCCAGGATATCATCAACGAAGATAATCACTGACCGATCCAACATCAGCCTACAAACCATGTTCATGAAATTCATGAACGTTGTCGGTGCATTGGTGAGTCCAAAAGACATCACCACGAACTTGTAATGACATAACAAGTTCTGAAAGCTGTATTTTGAACATCCTCATCCCGAACCCTCATCTAGTGGTAGCCTGAATGTATATCAATCTTGAAAAACCAAGACGCACCATGTAACTTGTCGAACTAATCATCAATCATCAGAACTGGATAAAGATTATTCACCATTTAACTTGTTCAGCTCCTGATAGTCGACGCACATCCTATGCGAACCATCTTTCTTCTTCACAAATAGTATAAGTGATCCTTAGGGTGAACTTCTCATCCTGATAAACTCTTTGTCTAACAACTCATGTAGATATATATATATATATATATATATATATATATATATATATATATATATATATATATATATATACAACTCCTGCATCTCCGGTGGTGCTAACCGATAAGGTGCTTTGGCTACCAGATCTGCACCTGGAACCAGATCAATACGGAACTCAACCCGCCTCTCCGAAGGCACTCCAGGAAAATCCTCTGGGAGCACATCTGGGTAATCTCAAACGATAGGTACATCATCAATCGTCTTCATACCCTCCTCTCTAGTATCCAACACATAGGCCACAAACCCCAAACAACCCTACTATAGGTATCTTCTAGCTCTTATGGCTGGACAGAGAGCTGGTGCATGCTGAGCACCCTCGCTAGGAATAACTAGTTGTCCCTTACTTGGGGTTCGAACTTGAACTAACTGATGCTCGTAGTCAATCATTTCCCCATTGGGGCTTAACCAATCCATACCCATGATGAACCCTCGATACATGTACTAGATGATCATCAATGATCTCTACCTGTAATGGATAATCAAGCTCCCATAGATCGTCACCAAATCTCTTGATGAGTGCAAGTGATACAAATGATCAGGTACTGTCCGGATAAAAAATAACCAAGGCCGGAACACCGTTCAATAGGAACGTCCATGTATAGCATCATACACAATAAGCATAAACAAATAAACAATAAAGGACATAAGGAGAAGGTACATACCCGTAACCACGTCAGATGTTGCACAGGCTCTGGAAAGCACGATTCCTTACAACTGGAACATCCGCCTTGCCTTGGCGACCGTCAGTGATCCTTAATGTAGCTAGATTGGGTGCTGCAACTGTTCCTACGGCCAAAATCAGACAATTGGCCTTCTTATGGCCCTTATGGTTTTAATGGAAGAAAATTAGATCAGATACCTGGATGGAGGGGAAATCCCTGCTAAAATGACCGGTCTTGCCGCACTTATATCATCCAGAACCACCCATCTTGCAAACCTCATTATGTGTCTTGCCGCACTTATCACAACAGCCCCGACTGTGTTGGCCTCACTATCGAGAGTCAAAAGCCTTAGGCTTCTTCACTACCCTCTCAGATATCTGAGCCTGAATCAGCTTCCGCTTCCTTAGAAGCTCTAAGTCAATCTCCCACTCCTTGGCTCGAGTGATCAAGTCCTCTAATGTCCTGCAACTGGATATGCTCACAAACTCACAAGTATCATCCTTCAACATGTCATGATACATTGCCTTCTTCATATCCTCATCCACCACATACCACGAAACTAACAAAGCCCTCTCTTGGAACATGACAGTGATCTCCGCCACAATCCCAGTAGTCTGACGAAGGTCCTCAAAATCCCTCACCATTTGCTGAACCTCGATCAATAGTGAGAACTCAGCCCTGAATCTCATCATAAAATCATCCCACGTCATCGTATCGACAAACTCACCTCCCAAGGCATAGTCTACATCCTCTCACCAGTCACGAGTTCTATCTTTCAGCAGAAATGATGCAAATCTGACCTTCAACCCCTCAGGGCAGAAGCTAGTCTGGAAAGCATTCACGATGTTCGCTAACCATCGCCTGCTAACAATGGGGTCCTTCTTCTCGAAGAAATTAGGATCCCCTCATGCACGAAACTCTCGAAAGGTCAGAGAGTGTGCACCCACCATAACCACAACCTTAATGTGAAATGCACCTAAATGCTCATACAACATCTCCATAATTCCATGCTTGATTGTACCAAAGATCACACGAGCTACTCCAGAATGTCGCGAGTGATCTCCGAGGAAATGAACTCTCATATATGATCATCCAAGAGTCCGACTCCAGAGCCTGAACTGATCCTTCACCAGGACTTGAACCACCTTGAGTGACTACCATACTGAAAATAAACAATGCAATCATCATAAAACACTCGAAGAATTTTCCACACTTAGCAAGTGTTGGATTAGGTGTGTAAGCCCATAACTATAATTGGTATGTACTTGAATTGATAGTAGCAATGTCCTTTTGGGTCGCCTTCAAACCTGGCAATTGAATAGGATTATTGTTGGAAAGAGAAGAATGATTTATTAATTTATTACTTGGTTAATGAATTAATTTATTAATGTATTATGGATATAATATACTAATTAGAAATCATATTGTTTAATTAATATTTAATCAGAAATTAATTTGGAATTAATTTTGGGATTGAAGGAATTAATTGAAACTACATGGACTAAAGGTTACAATGTTCAAAATTTGAGCATTGAGAATTCTAGAACCTCCCTTAGAGGGATGGAACGAAATCTAGAGTGTCCTAGGGTTTCCTTGGGCTCTAAGGGTACCTTGGAAGCCTTAGGGAGGAAGTTAAGGGATTAGGGTTATCTAAGATACACCTGCCTTATCCTAAACCTTCCTTATTACCTATATAAACCCCTATAGGGTTGGATTTCATCTAAGGGCACTCTAAGAGAGGCTAGGACCAAATTTTCCACTTCCATTCTCTCTCCATAGTAATCCTTGGTTGTTAGGTTTGTTTATGAGCCATTAGAGGTGCGACACTTGTGGCGCTTGCTACCAAAGTTCAAGACCTTCAAGGATTTGATTGTTATTACAATATAACAATAAATGTATGTATCCTAACCCTAATTATATGATAATTTCGAAAATTACATGTGCCTCCTAGGGTTTCCAGTTGTTGTGTTCAATGCTTGTATGTCTAATAGTGAAAACACGGATCCTCAAATTAGGGTTGCATGCACACATAGGATTGTTTGTTTTGTATAAAACCCATTAGCAAGTTCCTTAGATTCATCATGAATTCCTTTGACTCGAGTATGGATCCTATGCTTTCAGTAGTATGAGTCCAATACTACCTTCCGCACCTATTCGTACTTTCCTCAAGAGTTGTCCTGAATCACCTAAGTGAATCCCTTACTACCAAACATTCTCGATTCCTGCTAAGCAACACATCTACCAAGCTAACATAATTCCTAGGTTATCCTAGGATCCCTTTCACACCACTCTCTGCCATCAGTTGCGGAAGAAACTCCCACTAACACCCGTTAACTACCTTACGAATATAATTATATGCAATATATACTAGATAATTCTGTGACTGCAAGGACTCACACTACAACAGTTGGACCCGAACAAGAGCTATGCAATAGATTTAAATCTAACCTTCTATAATTATCTAATTTTTGTAACATGTAACGTAACATATTCGCTTGATAGTTAACTGGTTTTAACGGTGGTTCCTACGATCACAAAGTAAGTATCATTCGAGCATCGAGTTCTAACCAATGTACTGTCTAATCAGGCCACTCTATCTAATCATCTGAAATCCATATTAGCATGCAGTTCTAGAGGCTCATACACCAGACATACATAAGTATTTCTCCTAACATTCCATTATACAATTCTGAGTAGATCCTTAGCCCTAATCTAGCATGCTAAACACATATACACATACTGAAATAAATAAACATGTATGATTCTTTTGGTAAATACTTACTTGAGCTCGCCGATTGCATGCATCACACCCCTTCTATTAGAAAAATCTTTTGGAAAATTGTTTCTTTTTACCAATTCCTCAGTTTGAGTTCAAACACTATAACGCCTGGTTTCTGGTACGCATTTAATAATAAATTATTCAACTTTGTAGAGCAACTCGAAGAGTTAGGATGTAACATCCCGAGTTCAGGAGTGCAAGTTCAGGGTTCAAAGTGTAAATGTGCAAAGGGAACTCAGCGAGTCCATGGGTGGACTCGGCGAGTAGGGTCGCGATTCTGGTCGCGTGTTAAGTGGCCAACTCGGCGAGTCAGCGGCTGGACTCGGCGAGTTGGTGCTGTGTGGAGAAAACCCTAATTTCGGGGGTTGAGCCCTATATAAAGGACATTATACCCTCTTCCCAGCCTCTTTACTCTTCCTTGAAGTCTAGAAACCCTAATATTCGCTTGTGAGTGAATTAGAGAGCTTTGGGGCCTTGAAAGAGTGTTTGTGGAAGAGATTTTTGAAGGCTAAGAGGCTTGGAGCAAGGGGCTTCGCAATGATTTGGATTTCTCTTCTGTTGGAGCTTTCCTTTGAGGTATTATTTCATTGCTTGGGCTGTTATTCTTCTAGATTCATCATTTTGGAGTATTTGGAAAGAATAACTTGTGATATTTTGAGTTTAGAGGTTAGATCTGAGGTTGCTACCTCAGATCTGGAATGGAGAAGGTCTAGAGTGCATAAAAGTCCCTGTTCTTGAGTGATTGGTGAAGTCATCTTGTCCCAAACCCTAACCCTAGAGTGTTATATGCTTAGATCTCTTTGGATTAACGTAAAGTTTGCCACTTTACGTGATGGATGGGTTGTAGAAGGGTAGATCTATGGTTTGGATCATCTGCAAGGCCTGGAAAGCCTCTGTATGGGTTAAGAGCTAGTGGCACTCGGTGAGTCACATGGGTGTACTCGGCGAGTTGCATGAAGATAGGCAGGAACTCGACGAGTTAGAAGAACAACTCAGCGAGTTGGTTGAAGATAGCCTTGGACTCGGCGAGTCTGTTCTTGGACTCGGCGATTCTGGACGTGAGGTCCTAACCTTTTTCTGGTTAACCTGTGAATCAGTGAGTCAAAGGATGACTCGGTGAGTTGAGTGAGAAAGGACTCAGAGTTTGTTGGACTCGACGAGTCTTGGGGCGACTCGACGAGTTGAGTCGCGGATTGGGAGTTTTGAGCTTGGGGACTCGACGAGTCAGCGGGTTGACTCAGCGAGTAGAGTCAGTCAGGAGGTTGACTTTGACTTTGACTTTGACCAAGAGTTGACCAGTTGACTTCCAGGGGCATTTTGGTAATTGTTGGCATTTGTTTTGAGTTCAGTGTTTTGGTGTTGGCTAGTGGTGGAGATCGTGTCAGTGGTCGGAGCAGCTTGGTCTTATCTTTTCAGTTAGCAGTTGTGAGGTGAGTTATCCTCACTATATCGACAAGGTCTACGGCACCAAGGCCGGCCCTTTTATCGGATTGTGATCCGGGTATCGTTGTTATGATTTTGCTTTGCTATGTTTGCATCCTGGTAGTTAGGATGGTATATGTTAGAGACCTGGTTAAGGTTGGTATCCTGGTATATAGGATGATGCTATGCTAGTGACCGGTTAGGTCGGTATCCTGGTTAGGATGATGTTATGCTATGTGATCTGCTAGATCGGTTTGACTGGATGTGAATTGTTATATGATTGAATGTTTATGTGCACATGGTTGTTGGACTGGGGTTGGGTTGAGGCGGGTCCTGCTTTGTGCTGTAGGCCAACATACCCAGGGCATACCGGTTATCCCGAAGGCCCAACGAGCGGTCCAGATAGGCTGTGGGCCCCAAGAGGGCGGACCAGATGTGCCGAGGCTCAGAGAGTGGACCAGGGCGACTGAAGGCCTAGTGCGGGCAGACCAGTCATACTGTAGACTCAGAGAGTGGACTAGGTGGATTGAAGGCCCGGTGCAGGCGGACCAATCACACTATAGACTCGATGTATATGGCTAGAATCGGAGGGTGGACCAGGTGGACTGAAGGCCGGTGCGGCGGACCAGTCACACAGTAGACCCGAAGTGCATGGTTGTTCTGTGTTCTGTTATGATATGGCATGTTGTACGTGTATGGTATATGCGGTTGGTATTTTGGGGGTATCTCACTAAGCTTTCGGGCTTACAGTTGTGGTTTAATGTTGTTCAGGTTCTTCAAGAGACTGTGGCAAGGCAAAGGCGTGATCGTACCGCTCATCATGATTATGTTTTATGATGTGGTTCTGGGAAGACTCGGATAATAAGTGTATTGAAAACCTTTTTGTAATAACTTTATGAAACTGGGTTGTTTTTGAAAAGTTTAAATTGGTTGAAATTTTTAGAGTGTTACATATGAGCCCCAAACTCGTCAAGTAGGAACCAAATTTGACGCGAGATTTTAATTCACCTACTCGACGAGTTGAGAGCCTCGACTCGACGAGTAGGGCTGCCAGGATGAAACCCTAATTTTAGGGTTTTGCACCCTATTTAAGCATCCTAATCCCCACTTGCTGACCTCTTTTCCAGCCTCCAAGTCCCAAACCCTAGTTTCAGAAACCCTAATGCAATTGTGAGCTTGTGAGCCATTTTTTAGTGAACTTTGTGTGTTTTGAAGCTTGTGAAGAAGAGGATATGATAGTAGATCCAGAGACTTCCTTCCATCCTCATCATTTTCTGGTAATCAAGTCTCTAACTTGCTTAGTAGTTTCTTAGATCTCCTTATTTTCACTTTATTAGGTTTTTGGTCCAAGAAGCTTGATCCTTGGGATATGGACGTACCAAGTGAGTATACGTTCAAATCTGGGATTATAAAGGCCTTTCATGGCATAAAGGTGCAAACTTTATGGCCATTGAAGCCCCATGCAAGCCATAGGATGTCATTTTGTCCTTTTAAGCTCCAAAAGGCCATGCATGGAGTGAAAGGTGGAAGCTTTACGTGTCCATGAAGTGTTTAGGGTCTAGATCTCTTATTGTAAGCTTTAGTTTGGAGTATGGATGGCTTGTGGACCAAGATCTAGGTCCTAAGGAGTTAGGGTTTGATCTAAACCCATTAACAAAAGGTATTAACGGGTAAAGTTGGAAACTTTACTCTTAAAAGGACATTTTCAGGGAATATGAGATGTATGAAGCTTAGATCTAAAGAGTAGGGTATTAATCCATTAAGATGGCCCAAATAGACTGAGGAACTCGGCAAGTCCAGTGAGGGACTCGACGAATTGAGTCGATTTGTCCCGATTCTGTACAAGGTAGAACTTGACGAGTCTGTGAAGGGACTCGATGAGTTGGCTCGTGTTATCACGACTATGAGTAGAAAGGGAACTCAACGAGTTGATGGGTCAACTCGGCGAGTTGAGTCAACTAAGAATGTTGACCTTGACCAGACTATTGACTTTTACTAGGGGTAAAATGGTTATTTTACCCTAAGAAGGATTATTGGATTTTAACTAAGAGTTAATATGTTAATCATAGTCGAGGAGTCGTTGGAGCAGCTGTTAGAGATTTCTCACCGCGAGATTTCACAATCAGCTTTGCGAGGTGAGTTTCCTTCGGTAGGAACGGGTCAAAGGCACCAATGTCGGCCCATGTAGAGTATGTATGATGATTAGTAGCTAAGTGTGGACAGGGCCTGTATCTTAGACTTGTTATGATTAACAGCTAAGTGTGGGTAGGGCCCGTATCTTGGACATGTTATCATTAGTAGCTAAGTGTGGGCAGGGCCCGTATCTTAGTATTATATGAGTATGATTATGAATTAGTAGATTATGGTATATTTGTTATCTGTGTGATACTTGTATGTATGTGTAGATAGTGGGGTGTGGGTGGGGCACGTATCCTCTAGATAGAGGAACCTGGGCTAGGCCCGTACCTCCTAGCCAACTGAGTGTAGGCAATGCCTGTATCTCCTAGATAGCTGCGTGTGGGCGAGGCCCGTATCTCATAGGTAGTTGAGTGTGGGCGAGGCCCGTACCTCATAGTTAGTCGAGTGTAGGTAGGGGTACGTATCTCCTTGAGTGTGGGCGAGGCCCGTATCTCCTAGCAGCATGTTATATGTTATGTGTATGGTATGTGGTAGTTTGGGGAGACTCGCTAAGTTGCATGCTTATAGTTTTCAGTTTTGGTTTCAGGTACTTCCGCTAGTAAGGGGAAGAGCTCGGGATGACTACATCGCACACACCACAACGTTTAGCCTGGGATGATTTACTATGATATTTGGATATATGATTTTGATACAATGTTTTGAAATATTTTCACTTATATTTTTATGAGATGATTTGGACTACTATGGTTTTATTTATAAATTAAAACAAAATTTATGGACCGTATTTTCGGGATGTTTCAAACACACTTGAGAGTGTGACTGTATCCCTCAAACCAAGGCTCTGATACCAACTTGTTGTTGGGTTTTGAGCAATCTAACACTTCCTAAGTGTGCATGCAACCCTAATAAACCTTGGATCTATGTTTGTCTAAATACATGCAAAATAATAATTTTCCAAGGTTCATAACCTATCTAACATGGCATGGGGTACTTTTAAACATAAAAGAATTAGATGAGATTACATACCTTTTGATGATGAGTTCAATTCCTAAGGAGTTTGAGGGCCAAGCACCAATAGTGTGAATGCCTCAAATGGAATCACAAAACACCACAAACTCTTGGAAAACTTTGAGAGAGTATACACACTTGTATTTTCGGCCACACACAAGCACACACACACACACACACACTAGTTCACTAGTTCCCATTTCATGCTCCATAAGCATGCTTATATAGTGTGCATGGTTAGGGTGAAACCCTAATAACCCATGACCTTTCCTTTCCAAGGATCCATGGGTTAAAAGCTCCATGGATCATCCATGGACTTCCATATAAGCCTAGCCCATTAACAAATGAGTGTTAGCCCACACCATATAAAACCAATAGCCCATAATCTAATTAGTCTTCCTTTTAATCTCTAAATTAATTCATAATTAATTTAAGACTAATAATAATTAAATAACATAACTTCATATTAATATATTATAACTTATAATATATTAATAAACATATGTGTATAACTCTCATAAAATTATCCATAAATAGTTCGGGTGAGATGCAACCCAAATGGACCATGCCGGGTCGGGTCAAGTATATACCAAATAAGTTATGGACTTAGACACCTTATCCAACAGACTCCCACTTGGATAAGTCTAATAACTATATTTGCGTATGTTACTTCAGGAACCAACCAGCAATCGTAGCTCTCGAAAACTCCGTTGAACTATGAAGCGCCATTTTAGATAAGTGATCATATAATCCTCTGTTATCATGATATCAGCCGGACAAATACATGGAACAACGTCGTACTTATTGTCCAACAGTTTGTTTCCCGATTTTCGATTTGTTTGACAAAGAACTTAATCGAACACATCAATTTTAGTTCTGACCGGCCGGTACATAGGTCACAACAAAATCATCGAGGGGCCCAGATATCGCTTCTATTTCTAGAAGGAACAGATAAACTTTGACTTATATGCTTGTTCTACTACTTTTTGAATTGTACACAAAGGCATGTTTTATAA
Organism: Lactuca serriola; assembly: GCF_051521515.1. Lineage (NCBI taxonomy): Eukaryota > Viridiplantae > Streptophyta > Magnoliopsida > Asterales > Asteraceae > Lactuca > Lactuca serriola. The sequence continues at coordinate 22,565,405 of NC_136414.1, forward strand.
CATCAAGTTACTGATGTGTTTACGTGCAATCAATGCACAACTAACTCATAGGTAACAACTCATATCTCTAGGTTTGAAGATTTATATGATATTACCGTCTCACGATCACTCGAGATAAATTCCATGAAGTGATACAAGTGAGCGTGGGTTTATTCCAATACTCATAACTTATGAGCACTCATGAATGTTGTAGCAACCATTGCTATGACTAAACCCATTTAGCCATCTACAAACTCGATTCATGACAGTCTTGATTCATACCTACTTCCAACATATGAACGACTGTGGAGTGTTTAAATAACTTAGTCATTCGGAAAGAATAACCTAGCTATTTTGGAAGTCAAAACATGCAAAGTGAAACACAATAATAATCGAATCCAATATGGTCTCAGAACCCTTTTGAATATAAATAGAACCACCTTTTATTTATCACCATATTGATTACACATTATTCATTGTATAATGTTTCAAACAATCAACTTAAGACTTGAATAAAAAAACAACAGTCGTCCCATGCTCCTAGCATGTACACTTTGTTTTTCTAAACAATAGTTATGTCATACTCCAAGTATGCACACTATGTTTGTCTATGATCCTTACATTGTGATGTAGATCAATTGAACATGATTCCAATGATACTCATTTCACAATCCCAAATCCTTATTGTAAATGTGAGAATCCCCGATTCCTATCATTTACCAAAAAACTGTTAGATTTTAAACTTTTATGCAATGTTCCTCTTGTAATGATTATGCACAAAGTCACCAAAACCTTGTCACCAGTCATTACAGAGTATTCCAAAGAAGGTCAAATTCTATGGAACGGAAGTCTCATATTCAAAGTACATTGCTTTGAACATCCTTCTTGCATTAAGGTTTTCTAATCTTACATAGATTGAATAACTTCCACCTATGGAGACATTTCCATAGTCCCATTTTGACTATCACTTCTGAACAAGAGTTACTTCTTTTCAGAACATGTCAACACGGTCCTTTCCGACAACTTACATCATACTTCCAACTTTCCCTGAGCAACCAATCTTTGGCGAACCTCAGATTGTCCTCGACAATTGCTTAATCACTTTAGTCATATCCAGTTCTAGACTTTTCCCTTCTCAATGCCTTAAGCATTTGGAAAATTTCGAAAAGATGAATATTATAGCACATGCAATCGATCCTATATCGAAAGCATATGGGACACGATTCATGATGTTTGACATAAAGACATGATACTAGACAAGTCTTTTGCTACAATATTTTTTATTTGCCATGTTTTCAAATTTTAACTATGAAGAGGGATGCTGTAATCATAATCGAATTTTGAAAACACAATATATATAGAATTTCTTCAAGTTGAACCATTCCAACATAAAATTCATATATATATATATATATATATATATATATATATATATATATATATATTCTTGACTAAAGATGGTTAAAATCTCAATCTAAGCTTCTAGAATTGAAATGAAGTATAATTTCCTCTCCCTTAATTATAGCAAAACAACTTTTCAACCCCTGCAACTTCACGAATTGAAACTTTGTTTTCTATAATTAACATTGCTAACTTGCAACACTAAACGTAATAATCATGCTCCCACTAACATGATGATTATCAACATAACACTTATGCTCCCACTAGCTCTGACATATTTCCAGAAATCTGATGGACTTCTGAAATTTAGATTCATACACCCTTTCTTAGATAGCTCACATGTGTGTCTAAACAATTTTCAACCGTTGCCATTTCTCACAAGTCCATGTTAGTATGCCGGTGAACCACACGCGCTCCACTAACGACTTTTGAAAATGCAAATAACACAATTGATATCTACGTAAAATCTACTTAGTGAAAGCGTTTCCTCACCATCATTTTCATGAATCGGAGAGAAACCTTATGACACTTAGATTTTATAGTGTATGAGTTCCTATCCATGTGAATTTGTCAAAACCATAATCACAAGATCAGGTTAGTGACAAATTCAGCCTTACATGGATTAAACTTGTTCAATCTTAGTTTCTTGTCACCTTGGTAGCACAAGGCCCACCAATGCTTCCAAGTTGAACTCTGATAACTCACATGCAAATTCAACTTATTTGAAGTAGGTACAAAAATAAGAATTATGTCAACACGATAGGTTGCAAACCTTAAGTCGTGTGCTAGTGATAAATTACAGGTTTTACTCTTGATTAAATCTCGAAACTCTTTCAGGATCTTTAAGGCTCCCACTGTCCCCTTGACATATAAGTTCCCCAGTCAAGAACCATTCCTTGACAAAACAAATATTCAAGGGACAATGTGGATTCTTATCAAGACTAACACTTCACACAATTGGTCTTATTTTGGTCTTTGTCTCATCCAAGACATCACAACTTACCAATCTCAAATGTACAAGAGTAGAAACATTCTACACTACATTTGATAAGTGTTTTAAACCTTACTTTATGTCACTCAATGTTACAATCTTGGAGTATGACTCTAAGAATTGTTTTGGAATGAAGTATGACTCATCTTCTCGATCTTAACCAATCCAACAATTCATGACCTCTCTTCTTAGCCATAACAATGCACTAAGACGTCCTTAGAGTATGAATTTGTGATATGGTTTCATAATCATTAAGATGATCATGAAATATGATACTAAAGTACTCTCCCATCCTTTCAGATTTGAGAAACTTTTATCTTTCTACCTAATTTGATTCTTCTCATTTGTTTTGTCATACATTGTAACCTTTCCAATGTTACAAAATTATACTTAACCTCATAAGTATAATCATATTTACTAATCTTTAGTAAATCATGACAAATCAATCTTTGTGGTGGACCTTGACCAGCGCACACCCAGTGTACCTAATTCCTTAGTCCTTCAATTGACTCACATATACATGTGATCAAAGAATTAGTCTTAATTTTCAAAGATGAAAATTCTCATTCATCATACAATACAACTTGTATGATTCCAAGTTTCTGTCCAATTGAAACTTGGGTGATGAAAAACTTTCTTCATTTGGTAAATTCAGACACTACCACAAATGAAAGAATCAAATCCACTTTCCAATATTGCTATTACTGGAAACATATAAGCAACAATTTTCCACAAATGCCATTGTAAGGATATTTTTAAAATAAATAAAATTAAAACTCTTTTTTTTCTTTTATTTTAAAACTTTGCGGAAAAACTTATCCTTACAATCCACATGAAAACCTTGTTGTTATCTATTCATAAGCAATATATTATAACTCTTAAGCAACATCTCAAAATTCTGATTGCCGAACCATGCGATCGAAACCCACCTTTGCAATCAGAATCAACATATACTTACTTTAAGCTTCCTATCTTTTCTTTGATTCTTAAAAACATCAACATGTGACCCATTCATATTATGTAATAAGAATCTCCAAATAGGAACTTAATAGAGTTAGATAGTGGACTTTACCCGAAGTAGAGTCAAACCTCTTGACTTGATCAACCTTATGACCTTTCAGGTGAATAGGGCAGCTTCGCAACCAATGCCCCTTCCTTTGGCAACAAAACACATGGACCCTTTGGTAATGGCACATGAGACCATCTCAGACTTAGTCTTTCTCTTTACCATTTGGTCAACCGAGTTGACTATGGCCGATCCCTTTCCATTGGGAAGAGAAATCCTTTTCTAGATATCCAATGCTACCATTGTGAATGTCCATTTAAGACTTGGGAAGTTGTTCTTTTAATCAAATTTGCTTTACTGGTGTTCCAAATCTTTGCTGATTCCACAACACCAAGCAAATAAATAACATCATTAAGGGTCATGTCATAGTCTGTCTCATAGTAGTCCCAAAGAGACTCACTATGTTACTAAGAAAGTGATTGAACATCCAACTTTCACAAGACTTTGACACCCAACTCTCCCGGCTTGTCAATATGTGACTTTATCTCCAAGATGTGAGCACACATAGACTATGCTCGCCAATAGGGATTGAGTGACTTTAAACTTTTCAAGAACTTGTGGGTGAGGGAGAATAATTGGAGGAGGTGGAGGAAGTGAAGCATGATGTTGAGGGACACCATCTTCAAGAGATTTGGGAAGGTCATAGTTGTCTGAACCAGACATCTATAATGGGAGAAAATCAAGTTAGTTGATTCAAAGTCCTTAATATAACACCCAATATGAAATATTAAGGCTAGGACCCAACACAATATTTTATAATTTGGAAGAGGGATGCCGTAATCCAAGCTATAAAATATTTGAAGGTAGGCGAATGACGATTCACCAATTTCCACCATGAAAAAGGAAATAATTTATTAGGTTTTAATTGGATTTGAAATTCCTAGATCTTTTGAGATTCATTGAACTTTTCAATGGCATGTTTCAATCTCGAGTGTGCCCTCTCAAATTTTGTGACTGGGATGCCGAGGATCACAAAACAAGGTGTAAATAACCATACCAATTCACTTGGTACCCTTAATATTATCACCTAATCAATGTGCCGGTTAACCACACATGCTCCATTGATCTATGACAAACATTAAGTCACCCTTCGTGATCCTTACTAGTCCAAGTTAGTGTGTCGGTTAACCACACACGCTCCACCAACGACTTGGTAAGGTACAAAGTGTGAATTCCATGGGCTAGCACCAAATTCACATTTTTCCTAAAGTAACTAAGATTGGGAATTAAATAAAAAATATTTAGTTACTTTATAATATTCATTATACTTTTAATGAGAATTTAAAGTCATTGTCCTACCCGTTCGGCTAACGACCCTCCACCGATCAAGCAAGCGGTGGGTGAGAGTGGACACCCATTAAGTCGCCATTTTATAGGCAACAACCTTATACCCACCCTATAGACCGGCTTCGTAAATGAGGCCTACTAACGGTAGAACGACTTATTCTTATACATATATATAATAATTAACCATTAATGTTATAAATAGTATAAGGGTTGAATTTTAACTATTAAAACTCTAAGGGTTGGAATTAAAGTTTATTAAAGTGTGTGAAACTTTACAAATTCAAAAAATTAAGGGCAAGTTTTGTAACTATCCAAAAACTTTTCATTTCATAACTTATGAATTAAAGGTTCATAAAAATGAAGACTCTTCATTTTCATGTAACTTATGTGTTTAAATGTGTGTTAAAGAAAAGTGACCTTTGGATATCCATAACTTGAGGACAAATTATGGACTCCATTAAAACACATAAATGATCAAGAATTAATTCCAAACAATTCAGCAAATAATTCCTATCATCTTCTAAATTCGTAAGAACATGAACATGATAATCAAAATTTCAAGAATTATATGAACACATAAAAATCATGGAATTTTGATATATGCTATTGTAAATGGATTAGAACAACCATTACACCAACTAAAACAAGTTTTAAAACACCAAAACAGTTTAGGGTAATGTTTCTAGTCCATTTCCAGCAGCAAAAGTCGAAATTCTGCATTCCGATCATTCTACCTCTTTTTTTTTATTTTGCATCAAGTATCAAACAAGCAAGCCTAGGCTCTGATATCACTGTTGGGTTTTGAGCAATCTAACACTTCCTTAGTGTGCATGCAACCCTAATAAACCTTGGATCTATGTTTGTCTAAATACATGCAAAATAATAATTTTCCAAGGTTCATAACCTATCTAACATGGCATGGGGTACTTTTAAACATAAAAGAATTAGATGAGATTACATACCTTTTGATGATGAGTTCAATTCCTAAGGAGTTTGAGGGCCAATCACCAATAGTGTGAATGCCTCAAATGGAATCACAAAACACCACAAACTCTTGGAAAACTTTGAGAGAGTATACACACTTGTATTTTCGGCCACACACAAGCGCGCACACACACACACACACACTAGTTCACTAGTTCCCATTTCATGCTCCATAAGCATGCTTATATAGTGTGCATGGTTAGGGTGAAACCCTAATAACCCATGACCTTTCCTTTGCGAGTATCCATGGGTTAAAAGCTCCATGGATCATCCATGGACTTCCATATAAGCCTAGCCCATTAACAAATGAGTGTTAGCCCACACCATATAAAACCAATAGCCCATAATCTAATTAGTCTTCCTTTTAATCTCTAAATTAATTCATAATTAATTTAAGACTAATACTAATTAAATAACATAACTTCATATTAATATATTATAACTTATAATATATTAATAAACATATGTGTATAACTCTCATAAAATTATCCATAAATAGTTCGGGTGAGATGCAACCCAAATGGACCATGCCGGGTCGGGTCAAGTATATACCAAATAAGTTATGGACTTAGACACCTTATCCAACACTTGTAACGTCCCAAAAATACTAGGTAATCTTTTTTAAGTCAACCAAAACCATCAATCATTCATTTCAAAACCAATCAAAATGTGGCAATGTAGAAAATAGTTATAAGTGTACAAATCATAACATAAAATGTGGAATGTTGGTAGATGTCGTACAATTATACTAGGCCTTTCACTTTCAAACCAGAAGTACCTAAAACCATAACCATAACGGTAAGCAGAAAGCTTAGTGAGTTTCCCAAAGTACCATATACCATACATACATATCAACACAAGGCTACGACGAGTCTATTTCACCCCTGAGTCCTTTCCGAATTAATCAATATTTTTCAATCAAAGAAGTCTATTTCATCCTCAGGTCTATTTCACCCCAGAGTCCCTTCCGATTAAATAGGTGTTTTTCAACAGAACGGGTCTATTTTAACCTCGGGTCTATTTCATCCCACATATATATAGCATTCAGGCATATATGCATACAACAAGAGTTACAAAGGACACCTAGTGTCCTATAATATAGTGAGATGACTCACCTCAATCGATAACAGATAACTCTCACACCCGAGCTAGTGATCCAAGAATCTCCACACACACACACACACACTATATATATATATATATATATATATATATATATATATATATATATATCAAAACCAACCCTAATTATGAATTAAGGTAGTAACAAAAATCAAAGGTCCATTGCATACTTTCTCTCTCTAGGGTAAAAGACATTTTTACCCTTCCAAGACTAGACCCCACCCAAACATGGACCAAGGCTCTAAAATGACCTATTTCCTCTTTTGGGAGTATGTTGTGCGTACTCCTTCACTACACCATGCGTACTAAGTTTCCACAGAAAACGGGACAGGGACACGCTACGCGCTGCGTACCCCAAGGTTACGCCCTACATAACCCTCTGCTTCATTAACTTCCTCATTAAGTCCTTAATTCTTAAAGACTAAATGTTCAACTCACATATCTTAATCTAAGGGAGGTCCTGATTGATAAAGTCATCGACTTTAAGCTTTTTCATGACTTAATAGAGCATAAAATCAAGCCCTAGATCCAAAATACACTCCAAGGTTTAAGATCTCATGCATGGAAGAATAGGAGTGTCCAAGTTCCCATTTTTATGACAACATACATCCATAATTGGCTAAAAATGATGCTTAAGAGTTATGGAGTCGCTAATACTAACAAGAATCAAACTATGAGACCAAAAACATGCAAATCTTTAAGCTATCCTAGATCTAAACCGAAGAATCATAAAGGTTCAAGCTTTATACGTTCTAAGGCTTGCAAATGGGATGAAAGTTTTGGATATTAAAGCTTCATGTTTACCAAGACTTCTCCAATGGATTCGTTCTTCACAAAACACAAAAAAACTCACTCATAATGCTCAAGATCCTCACAAAGTAGCTAGCGTTAATGATTTATTGTAGACGTGTAGGCTAAAGATAAGTGATGCCTCAAGAGCTTAAGGTCCTTTAAATAGAGTTTAAACCCTACAAATTAGGGTTTGAACACTACGACTCTACGTGCTGCATACTCCAGGTACGCCCAACATAGAGCGTTAAATGCCCGCATTCCATTTCTCATGCTACGCCATGCGTAACAATAAGTTATGCCCCGCGTAAGGGCCAATTTTGCGTTAATTTAAAATATGAAATGTTCAAATTGAAAATACCTGAAAGACAGGTGTTGCAAATACCCCATTCCAGAGAAGTTGGTTATTTAAAAAAAATAATAATAAATAAATAAAAATTGGGGTTCTTTTACAAAACTTACATACAAAAGTTGTTAAAAAAATGGAAAAAGTTAACGGCTAGAGTTATCTAAAACATATATATTCAAATAGCATAATTTCTTAAATAATTTTAGTATAATAAACTAAATTACTATTGTAACAATATACTTTTCTATAATCACGATTAAAAATTTGCTTACCTTATATAATTAAAAAAAAAATGAAAAAACGTTTAACGAGTCAACCTAATTCAATCATTGTGTCTTAACATGTATTAACATATGTGAATGTGTCGATATATAAACAATAAAAAATATATATATGTCTAGATATACTTTTCCAGATTAAAATAAAGAGACCTAAATTATTGCTTTATGGGTAGAGCATCTTTTTCATTGATGCCAAAAACAAAATAGGACAATCACATTTAACGAGATGGGTTTTTATATATATAAAAATACATATACAAACACTAGCACAAGGAACTCTCTCAAGCGGATGTTGCCATTAACAATGGAATTAGAGTTTTTTATAACGTCATGGTTATTGTTATTTGTCTTCTTATTTTCCACTTTCCTTCTTTTTCGAGGTAAGAAATATCCAGATCGATTCCCACCCGGTTCTTTGGGACTACCAGTAATTGGGCAAAGCCTCAGCCTTTTGAAGGCCTTGAAAGCCGATAAGGTCGATAAATGGTTTCAAGAAGGAATAACAAAACACGGGCCTATTTGGAAAACCAGTCTTTTTGGATACCCGACAGTTGTTTTACATGGTCCAGCTGCAAATAAGTTCATCTACACTTGTGATGGGAACATACTCAACAACTCACAACCACCATCACTCAGCAGAATCTTTGGTTCGAAAAATTTAAGCGAGTTGACTGGCAATGATCATAAACGAGTTAGAGCGGCTCTTGTTTCATTTCTGAAACTTGAAGTGTTGAAGCAGTATGTTACGAAAGTAGATGCAGAAATCCAGCACAACCTTCAAACACATTGGCATGGTAAACAAGATGTTCAGGTACATCATATTTTTTTCCTCTTAAAATAATATCCAAATCAGATCTGAATATGATTCAGTTATAATGTTTTAGCATATATATTAAAAAAATTGATTACTGTTAAACTCTATATTTCATAAATCTATATGGACGTACTTAATGGGATGTGTGTTACAATACTGATTATATATATGGGGTTAATTTAGGTGAAAATTTTATAGTACGTGAAATGAAAACAATGCATAATCAATAGAAAGTAACTTGTCGTATTTTTTATCCAAATTTTCAACTATCCATAAAAATATTTTTTTGATCATTAGATGATTATTTCTACAATGTTGTAGGCACAACCCGTGATTAAGACCTTGACCTTCAACGTAATTTGCTCGCTACTCTTTGGGATCGAAAGAGGGCCTAGAAGAGAGAAAATGATACCACTTTTCCAAGACATGATCGAAGGTGTGCTAGCAATTCCAGTCAATTTTCCATTCACTAAGTTCAATCGTGGGATTGTAGCAAGAAGGAAACTACTGCCAATGATTATAGATCTTATACATGAGAGAAGGGAAACACTTCAAGAACAAAAACAAGAAGCTATTAATCATCATAAAGATCTTATAAGTTCATTACTTAGCATTCATGATGATGATGGATCACCAACGATGTCTGATGAGGAGATCATTGACAACATCATTGTTGTGATGGTTGCAGGATATGATACAACCTCATCCCTCCTTACGTTTTTGGTTAGACTTTTGGCCAACAATGAATCCGTCTACTCAAGTGTAGTTCGTGGTAAAGCATCTTATCCCCATTTCTATCGTAATCATTATAAAAAGAGAAATCAAACATTTTCTTATTTTTTCTCATATTCCTACACATTTAACATTGTGACACTTCTCATTTAATAAAGTTAATAAAAATATATTACATTTGTCATCATCTAAAAGTGATAGAAAGATGGAAATGAAGAATAAGAAGGATGATACTATTAATTTCTCTTATAAAATATACTAAGATATGCATGTATTTTTGTTACAAAAACACTCATGCCTTAAGTACTTACTATTGGTCCAACATGTGTGCCTTAGCTTAAAAAACGTCAAAGAGGTGCCATGTTTAAACCTATGCATCACCGTTGTGATTCACCCCAATGTTGTTGTGGGGTATAGAGAAACTCATGATTGACATGTTACAAGCAAATTGTTTATCCAAATGGTTTGAGCACCAATAGCCACGGGCCCACGTCATGACCTGAATTGCATTTTTTTACCGATCGAGTTTACATCATTGAAATTGTAGAACAAGAAGAAATTGCCAAGAGTAAAGCAGTCGGGGAAGCTTTGACATGGGAAGACCTAACCAAGATGAAGTACTCATGGAGAGTAGCATCCGAGATGTTAAGGATAAACCCTCCCATTAATTTGAGCTTCCGACGAGCTACACAAGATATTGAGTATGGAGGATATACAATTCTTAAAGGATGGCAAGTAAGTCACATAAATGATTAGCCAATAAAGACTTAATTAGACACAAAATATGATTTTGCATGATTTGTTTTTCAGGTGTTGTTATCTCAATCCATGACACACATGAACAATGACATTTTCAAAGACCCGACCATGTTTGATCCAACACGGTTTGAGAAGCATGCACCACAACCACCACCTTTCAGTTTTGTAGCATTTGGTGCAGGACCTAGGATGTGTCCTGGTATCGAGCTTGCAAAAATGGAAACTTTAGCTATGATGCATCGCTTGGTGACACAGTTTACATGGGAGATTCTTAAGAAAGATGAATCCTTCAAGAGAAACCCAATGCCAAAATTCGATCAAGGATTGTTAGTTCGGATCAAACCCATAAAAGCAACATTTATGTCATCGCAAACTTCATTGTAGGCAAGATTCGAGACAATATTGTAGCACTCCAAAAAAAATCACAATAAATTTAAAATTTTCAAAACCAACCATTAATCAATATTGTTTACAAAAAGAGTTATTGTTTCAAAAGCATTATTTCAAATCAGAGTTTTCCCAAGACCCAGTGACATAAAACAGGAAACTGTGTACGATCAAGCCTTCGCCTTCCCATGATCCTCTGAAGTGCCTGAAACCCTAAACTAAAACTGTAAGCCAAAGCTTAGTGAGTTCCCTCAAAGTACCAACACACAAATGTGGGAATAGTGTCTAAGGCTGCAACTATATTAGGCAAGTATTTGACCCGGTTGTGCATGGTCCTTTTGGGTTGCCTTCACCATAGCAACTTGATAGGATGATTTATTAAGAGAGAGTAAATATTATTAGTATATTATGAGAATAATATAAAGAATAATATATTGTTATTTGATTAATATAAGTCATAGAATTAATTGGAATTAATTTGGTGACTTAAAGAGATTAATTAAATAAGAAGGTATAAACTGTCAATTGTTTGATAGTTAAACTTTAGACTGTAAATCCATATAGATATGGATTGGACGGATTCTAGAAGCTAAAGGATAGCTCAAATCGTCCAAGAGTTATCTAAGGAATGGATTTGGATAGCCTTAAGAGAAGATTATCCAATTAGGGTTTAGGTTGTAACCCTTAAGGAGTCTACAAGTATAAATAGACCCTATGGCATAAGGAAATAAAAACTTTGTCTAAAGTATAGAACCCCTGGCCGATTTCCTCCCCTCTCCTCTCTCCCAAATCATCCTCCTTGCTATTCGGTGTTTGTAAGCCATTAGAGGAGTGACAATTATGACTCTAGAAGCTCCAAGACAACAAGATCAACAAGGAATTCAAAGGTATGATTCTAGATCTGTTTTAACATTGTTCTTACACCTAAATAGTCATTAGAAGTCTTGGATTCAAAGCATGTTTAATTAGAAAGCCTAGATCCAAGCCTTAGGGTTTTGCATGCGCACATAGGAAAGTTCTTATGGCTAAAACCCATCAACAAATACATATAACAACATTTAATGGGTCGGTACCTGTCACACCCCCGAACCAGACAGCGGAAACGTCTGAGGGCTATTGTGACTTAATTGAATACCATCACAATGATTATACATGAATCATAACATCATTCATCACCATGCATTGAAATATTACAACTGATATTGTTTACATTCAGTACATTGTTTTAAAAACATTACATTTCCAAAACATAAACCGTTCGATAATATTTAAACAAAACATCATGACATCACTGGATACATTTTCTTCGATTTACCTGTTACCTGAGAATACAAGTATTTTGGAAAAACGTCAACATATGAAATGTTGGTGAGTTCATAAGTAATGTTTGAAAAGAAAGGATTTGTATAACTGTGAAAACCACCAGAAAATCCGATATTTTCTGAAAAGAGTATTGTATATAAGAAAAAGTGTGAAGATCCATAAGTATGCTTGTTGATTTTTGTAAACGTGAATAATTGTTAGACTTTGTATACGTCACATAGGTGAAAGTGTTGAATTTCCCCAGGAAAACCCGATGTTTTCCTAATACATCAAATTACGTGTCTTATTTATTGTTATACCGATACGACGTTTGTTTTTGATAATTCCAGGTGACATTGGATTAATTATGGGTTGTGAGTCGTTATAATCACGCATTAATGAAAATGACTAGTTTACAACTACCAAATACAGACGATCCCTTAGGCGTCGTCCGTACTACTCACTTAATCCAACCACCCTGACTTCTCATAGCCCCACAACCGAGGAGAAAGGAGGGTACGAAGCCCCCCGTTATTTCCATAAGTCGTTCAAAGCTATCGTGAATGCGAAAGGCACTTGGCCCGACTCGCATTTGACTTCTCGACTTTCCTAGTAGTACCAATGGACCCTTGGGGCCCAACAACACAATAAAACTATTGAAAGTCCTTTTACATGGAATTAGGTCATAGAAGGCCCAATAATATGTAAGCGCGTTCCCTTCGGGCCTAAAGATCATGTCATTGGGCTAGCTAGGCCCAACAAGCACGATTTGAAACTTTCAAGCCAAAAGATTGAATATTGACTTCTCGTAAATTTTCGCATGTGTATTGAAGTTCTATTGTTTATTGAATTTTGATTCGTTATTGATTCGAGACCGAATCAATTCGTTTGGTAACGATATTGGTGTTGAAAACGTATTTGCTATTACGTTTCGCCGGTAGCCATGGTACTCGTATTTTATCTTAAGGGATTTACTGTTTTAAACATTAGAGTTTTCCCTTTTATGCTCCTTCTTGGATAAAATTTACACTTTGAACCCTTTATATAAAAGAATTTCCATTTTAGTCCTGAAACCATTTTTCTTGACACTTTAGTATCAAAACTTGTTGAAAAGACATTTTCAGCCCAAATTTACTTGATAAACAGTTTAAGTCCTTCAAAAATGAAATTTTCTCGGTTGAAACCCTTATTTTCGCAACTTTACAGTTTTGGCCCAAAATGGAAAATTTTTGCATTTTTGGTCCCTTTTGACTTTGAAAACATTTTTGACCCCTGAATTAGTTTTATTACACTAGTAATCCCCTGTTTTACAGAAATTTGCAGTTTCAGCCCCTCTATTTCAGAATTTTCGCAATTTGGGGCTTATTGGGCCGAAAAGCCCATTTTTAGCCCATTATGTTCAAAATTTACATTTTATGCCCCTCAAAGTGTTGATTTTCAGGAAAATTTTATTAGAAACTGTTTGGACTCTTTCCAACCTCCAGAAATTATCATTTGTCGATTTGGGCCCTTAGCTTTTGTATTTTTAACAATTTGAGCCCAAAAATGGGTTTTATGTCCAAAAATGTTCATCCTAACCAAATAAATTATTTTTATTGACTTGATTAGTGTAAAATGGTATAAGCTATGTTTATTTCATTCCTCATATTGTAGATCTCGGTTTTTAGGTATTTTTAGCTAACATATTCATCACAAATCACATAAGATCATACATATAAGCATAAAAATCACACAAGGCATACATTTACTCATAGATCTACACATTTGATTGTATTCTCCCCCACAAAAACTTATAAAAAAAGAAAAATAGGGGGTATGAAGCTCACCTTGGGTGTGGTTTCGGTTTTGGAAGGAAAATGAGAAGAAAAATCGGCCTTAGCAACCCTCCTTGGAAGATCTCGAACTTAGATGCTTCTAAGGTGCTAAATCATAAGTTTGAATGGATTAAGAGGTGATTTTTAGATGAAATGAAGTAGCTAGCTTAAGGATCTAAGAAATTTCTTACCTTAGATGATGATTTTTATGGAAGAAGCCCTTGAACTCTTCTTAGATCTCGAAAATATGGAGGAGATATGAGAGAGTTTCTTGAGAGAATGGAGAGTGAAATGTGTGTGTGTGTGCTTCGACTCGGCCGAGAGCAAGAGAGAGAGGGAGAAGAAGAGAAGTGCTTGCATGGGAAGATGAGATTGCATGGATGTTTGGAGTGCAAAAGCTTAGATATCCTCCATATAAAAATGAGGTGGCAAGCAAAGTCAACCCTTCTTCTTGGGTTTGTAGTTTGGGCCGAGAGATAGAGAAGAGAGATGGAGATTTGGCCCTTTTATGTTTAAGTCCATAATATGGAGCCCAAGTTAATGGTTTTCGCCCCATTGGCCCTTTTAGAGTAATTCACGGCCCAAATAAATATAAATATGATTCTTATGGCCCATTAGCGCTAATTTGGTTAGTTATGGCCCAATGAGGTCCATTAAGGTGTTTTATTTCATTCTAGGCCCAATCTGGCCCAAAATGTTAAAATGAATGAAAGTGGATCCAATTAGAGCCCATTTATGAGTTCTAAGCCCAAGATGGTCAAATTGGAAGCTTATTGGTCCATTGGACCCAATAGGGAAGTCCTAGTCCAAAATGGACTTAAACAAGAACTTCTAGGGTTTCCAATTGCTTATTGACTACTTGAAATGCTTGTATGAGGTGTTTGATTGAAGTTTTGTTGTCATAGAGTATGCATCATACATGCTCTTATGTTTTTGATTCATAATTTGGTTTAAATGTTGGTTACAAGGCACAAAAATTTCTAGTTGTGACAGTACCAAAGTCTGGCATGCTAATCGGGCCCTCAACTCATATCTATATTGCTATCGGGTTTGTTGACTACCACACAAAGCAGTACAACCTCAACCCAACACAATACGTCGACATACGTAACATATAAACATAACACATAACCAACAATTTCAGATAATCATACAAATCTACTAATCAGCTACCAACTAGCATAATACTATCCTAACCTGGATAAATAATCTAGTGGGTTGGCATTGGTGCCTTCGACCCACGGGTACAGTGAGGAAGACTCGCCTGAATCGAAGAACTCGAAAACACTACGATACAATCCCTTTCTCAGCACTACTTGCTCCCAAGAATCCACTAACACCAAAATCAGATAGAATCTCAATTAATAGCCCCAAATCCTCAAGGTTGACCCGAGTCAAACTTTGTCAAAAAGTCAATGGCCAACGGTCAACGAATGTCAACAGGCAGACCCTCACAACATGACCATCTATGGCTCACGTCGTGAGCCACTACATGACAAAGTAGTCTTGTCTCTCACTCCTCACGACGTGACATGCATAATCCTTACGTCGTGAGATCCGTCTAAGAGCCAATTCGATCCAAAAACCTCTTAACCCATTAAGCCACTACTCCATCTTTTTCTAGGAGGCTTCCTAACACTCCTAGGATCATAAAAATCGATGCTTTAAGGTCTTGCATGTCCAATACAACACTTAAGCTCAAACTAGGTCATTCATGAAGAAAAAGGAAGTAATTTCTCAAGCATGGACTTAAACCTCCTCCAAACTTTAGATCCATGACATATAAGCACAAAGGGACCCTAATTAAGGACCCATAAAATTGCCAACTTTATGGAGTCCTAACACTCTAACTCTTAAGATCTTGGATAAATATGCATAAAACCTTAGATCTAGCAACAATGAAACATAATTCTTGGATCTTGATTACTCATATTGGTCCAAAAGTGTATAGCTAAGGGTTGCAAATGAAACATCCAACCAGAAACTATGCTTCCATGGTGATCTCTTCCTCTTCAAACCACCAAAACTCCACCAAAAGCGTCAAGAATCATAAAGAGAGACTAAGGTTAGGGTTTTACTGAGTTTAGGGATGAAGGAGGTTGTTTAGAAACCCTAAAATGAGGTTTATGGGGTTTAAATAGGAAGGAAACCCTAAAAGACTATGGGCTTAGGCGGCAACATATCTCATGTCGTGAGCTTCTAATGATCACGTTGTGAGCTCAATTTAAATCAAAATATTGGCGGATCACTGGTCACGTCATGAGCTCTTTATGGCTCACCTCGCGAGCCTTGGTTTTACCCCAAAACCAAGCCTTGACTCCTTAAAACCCTAAATCGATCCGAGCTGGAAAACTAGGTGTTACAAATATTTTCTTAAAGGTATCCACAATGTATTGAACTCTATAAAGATTAATGAATTATCATATTAATATCTTACTTTTCATACAACTTTACCATTTAATTCATACGGTGCATTGAACTCTAAAAAAATTCAAATAGACCATATTTAAAACTTTTTAAAACAATTTGTTTTTTCCCATTGACATTAAATTACTATTGAACTCCAAATCAATATGGGAATGCCAACTTGGCATTCCACTATGATTAAGTTTAGTTCAATGAATGTCAAGTAGACATTCTACCCCATTCAAGCATTCTACTCTGCCATGCATTGTTAGGGTTGTATACTATTTAGATCAAACAAGACTATCCGACAATTTAGATTGAACTAAATGGTTCATATGCTTTGATAGTTGGATTGGTTTAATCAAAACCGAATAAACATTGAAGAATATGTAAAATGTGAAAGTTTGTCCCTAAGAAACTAATGTGCAAAGAATGTAAACAAGTATAAAGACCTGACTATAACTTACTTTGAAATATAGGATAAATTGCAATAAAGTCATTAAGTTTATTGAAAATTTTGATTTTGACACAGTTTTTTTTTGTTAATTATACCGTTATATTTATAATTTTGTTGCAATATCAACTAAATGATCGGTTCTTCTTGTTCTTTCGCTAACCAATTTTCCCAAATTAAAATAAAGTCACTAAGTTTACCGAAAACTGCAACTTTGATACCATAGTTTTTTTTTTCTCAATTATGCCACCACATTTATAATTTTGTTGAAATGACAACCAATTGACCAATTACTAACCTAACAACTTAACAATTGTACAACACCTAAATGAAGACACACACAAGGATAATCAAAAGTAGAAACAAGGAAATCATAACCTCATGAGAAAATGAAAGGGTGAGTACGCCTTTTACGCTTACTTGTAAGTGAGTTTGTACCCCTAGATCAACCTTCAATATTTTCATATCATTTATTTTGTAACATACTAAATCGATTGTAACCGATGGTTTGGTTGACATTGCAACAAAATTGTAAATGTAAAAATAAAAAAAAAACATAGTGGTAAAATCGTAATTTTTGGTAAATTTAGTTACTTTATTGCAATTTAGGCAAATTGGTTACCGGGAGAGCAAGGAAAATCAATCATTTGGTTGATATTGTAACAAAACTACAAATGTAATGACATAATTGAGAAATAAAAGGTGGTGTCAAAATCGAATTTTTCGATAAACTTAATGACTTTATTACATTTTGCCTTAAAATATATTGCAAATTACGTTAAAAATATGTAAAATGTGAAAATGTGTCCCTAAGAAATCAGTATGCAAAGCATGAACCAAGTATAAAGACCCAACTATATTTTACTTTAGAACATATTGCAAACTGATTATGTTATTTTTGATAAAAAAAAAAGGTAAATGTGTGCCTTTCATAAAAAAACAAATTCATCAAATTCAATTAAAACTTTATCATCTTTTTTTCATATTATTGGACAAAAATTATATTTTTGAAAATATCTAACGTAACAAGGACATTGTTAAGATGTAAGTGATGATGGGTGGTTTCAAAAAGGTTTGTCTAAAATGGGTGTAAAGGATCGGTGAACCATTACCATTAAGAACGAGTGCAAGTTTCTTATATTTCTAAAAGATGAGAGAACACTTGTATGCATCTGAGGCTAGATGAGATGTCGCCCCGGTGTCTATATAACAGTCGGCACAAGAATGGTTGTCGATAATGTGTTAAAAACTTGAGAAATGTTAATCACTTGATTGTTGCTAGGTGGGAAGCTCCTAAGGAGATGAGAGAGAGTCCAAGTTGTTGCACAAGCTTGGAAGGCAACCAATTGAGTGGTGGTTGTTGGATGGCTCAGGGCAGCATCGAGGATGCCTCACTGGTTGTAAGATGACATTGTAGGGCGATAAGCCACAGGGTTGCTGAAACAGGCATATAGTCGATGTTAGCCATTTATAAGCTACCAAAGAAAGCCATATTAGGTCCATGAAAAGGGCTATTTGGTCTCGATCAACATGGTTTGTTTGATGAGTTTAAAATTCCCATAAATGCCCATTCCATGGTTGTTTACTTAATTATATTGTCAATTCTCATGATTTATTTTGATTCTAGTGTTCTATGTAAATTGATTGTGTTTGTCTCTAGACTCTAATCCACATTGCTTTACTTATTATTATCGATTATTGTCATAAATTCACGATTACCTTTTATTGGAGGTGTTATAACTTGATTTTTAAGTCATTTGAAAATTTTAAATCGATTGAGATAATTTCACTTTGACCTAGTTTTACAATTATTTTGTAAAAAAAAGTATTAGCAAAGTGTTATTGTTATTTGCTTATTATTTTTATCAACATCGCCTCGAATTGGCGGTCTCATTTGATGTATACAAGATGGAAATTGTCCCCACGGTGAATGTTTAGTAGTTGAGGTACATAATTCTACAAGGTAGGTTCAAGCTTCAAACCTTGTCACATCCAATAATATTACGAGTTAGACATGAACCATCCATATAGTATACTATATGGTTACCATTTTTTTTACTAGATAGAAATCTGAATTCCTCTTTCACTTTATACAAAATTTATATTTTACTAAAAATATGTTTATTCATAAAATATTCAAGAATAAATTACACAGATGGTCCTTTAGCTTTATAGTTTTTCCCATATATGGTCCCTACGAAACTTTTTCCTTGAGATGGTCCATACAAAGCAAACATTGCACACAAAAGACCCTTATGACTAACTTTGTTAATAGATTCTGTTAAGTAATTATAAATGACGAAAATACCCTTTGTTCTTTGTACATAAATGGTCCTTCTCTCTCTCTCTCTCTCTCTCTCTCTCTCTCTCTCTCTCTCTCTTCGGTCTTCTTCATCCTTTAGCTCAGGCATCGATGGTAGATCTACTAGAGATCCAACAACACAAACGATGGGGAAATGTTCCCTATTTATTGTTTGATCGAGAAGCAGAAAAAGAAACAAGAATGGAAAGTGGCGATCGAGAGGCTCCGACGGTCAAGCAGATCGCGAGAATGAGAAGCCGACCTCCGACGACACTTTGTGGTTCTTTTCTCGTCATCGACGACCACCATTCGAGGGGAAAAGGAAGCAGCTAGATCGAAGGGTCAAGGAGCCGCCGAGAAAATGGATGGAATGGTCACTCGTGGTTCTGTCGATCAGAGTAGGAAGAGGGATAGGTGGCAGCTGGTGGTCTTTGAATTGACGACGGTGTTGGTGAGGGGCTGCTCCGACAGCTCCCTCATCGGTTCTTCTTTCTTTGATCGACAATAGAACACAAGGAAAAGGGGAGGCAGGGATCGATTAGAACAGAAACATTGGGTGTTTGGGGGTGATGCTACTCGACTGGAGAAGGAGGTTGAGGGGGGCAGTTCAGAGGCAACAACCTCCTTTTTCTTCTGGTTCGTTTTTCCGGCGACCAAGCCTTTCGGCAGGGCTACGGAGATCGAGGGGGACAACAGCAGTTGTATGGGGTGTTTGTGGAGCAGGAATGCGACAAAAAGAGGAAGGAAGGGGCACTTCCGGTGGCTGACAGCCTCTTCCTTGGCCAGTGGTGAAGAAAAACGGGAAGGGGAGAGAGATGAGGGTAGAGAGAAGGAGTGATATAACGAGAGAGAGAGAGAGAGAGAGGCCCATTTTTTTATTTCAAATTAATCATATTATAAGAAATATAAAAGAATAAAAATAAAGTGCATTTTCGTCTTTTCACTTACTTAACAGGATATTTTAACAAAGTTAGTCATAAGGACCTTTTGTGTGCAAGGTTTGATCCGTAGGGACTATCTCAGGGAAAAAAAATTTATAGGGACTATATTAAGGAAAAACTGTAAAGCTAAAGGATCATCCATGTAATTTACTCAATATTCAAAGTTTACCAAAAACATGTTTTTCAACAATTCACTGGAAATCTGCTATCCAGCCTATCAAGAAGCTAGAGAAACACACCCGAACGATTACACAGTTTGAACAATGCTTTGGATAATAAACTAAACATCCGTTTTGTCTTGTCGAGAACCAGTCTTGTAATCGGCTTTCACATATACAAAGATAATAAACTAAACATCTGTTTTGGAAGTTACAATCATACTCATATATAAATTAACCACTAGTTTTCAATTTAATGATTACTTATCCTAATTTTAAATTGCTATTAACTTATGCTCATAATGATTATTCACGACACACCTGTATATGGTATCAATGAAACCAAAGACGACGGACAAGCAAATAAAACAATGTCCAAACCTTGGAAGACGACATGGGTTTGGATTGTAGTAGCTTCACTTTGTCTATGACATCAATATTTTTATTGTGTATTTTCATTGTAGTAAATTAACCTTGCCTATGCCATTAAATATTTTATGTTGTGGTAAAAATAACTTATCTTGAGAACATCATATTAATGCCATTATTAACTGTAAACAAATATATTATTATTATCGCAATAATATTACTATGTTAATACATTAAGGTGTTTATACATATTTATACACATGCAATTAATGAATCAAACAATGGTTTTAGATGTTTGAAAATCAACTTATCAATAAGCTATCTTTAAGCTATCTCAATCAAACTTATCAAAAAGCTAATTTATAAACTATTATATAAATTACGTAAGATACATTATTTTTTTGTAATCCGACCAAATGCTAAGTTCCAATAAACTAACTTATTTCTGTCAATCAGACACTTAAACAAAAACATAAAAAGTCGGCGAATTAGAGTCATCCACAATGTATTTAGATGTTCACAATTTTTTAAATAATTATGTTAGAAGAATTAAATTATCATTTTAACAATAAACATTTTATAATCAGGAGTAATACATTGATTAACTAGATAATAAAAAAATGAAAAAACAATAACAAGTCAACCTAATTCATGCATCATCGTCTTAACATGTAAACATTTCTTAGGTGTTAATAAATTAACAATAAAACATATATGGCTCAAAAATAAAATTAACTCAATTTTTTATGGTCCAAAGAATCTCTTTCATTGATGCCAAACACAGAAAAGGACAATCACATCTAAACTTATATATAATACATACACAAAAAGGACTCTCTCAAACCAACCTAAGTTTCTACTATCTAGCAATGGAACTAAAGATTTTCATAACGTTCTTATTATTGTTGCTCTTATTTCTATTTTCTATTTTTCTTCTTTTTCGAGGTAAGAAATATCCAGATCGACTTCCACCCGGTTCTTTGGGATTACCGGTAATAGGGCAAAGCCTCGACCTTTTGAAGGCCTTGAAAGCCGATAAGGTCGATAAATGGTTTCAAGAAGGAATAACCAAACACGGGCCTATTTGGAAAGCCAGTCTTTTTGGATACCCGACAGTTGTTTTACATGGTCCAGCTGCAAATAAATTCATCTACACTTGTGATGGAAACATACTCACCAACTCACAACCACCATCAATTAGTAGAATCATGGGTTCAAAAAATTTATTCGAGTTGGCTGGCCATGATCATAAACGAGTCAGGGCAGCCGTTGCGTTGTTTCTAAAGCTAGAAGTGTTGAAACAATATGTTATGAAAGTAGATGAAGAAATCCAACATCACCTTCAAATGCATTGGCATGGTAACCATGAGATTCAGGTAGATAATATAATCCTCTCTAGTCCAGATTTCGATACATATTAGTTCCAAATAATATTCATAAACGTCTCTTAAATAATATTCATTTTTCACTTTGGATTTCAATCTAACAAAAGGTAGATGATTAACATTATTTGTTTCTAAAACGTTGTAGGTGCAACCGCTGATAAAGACCTTAACCTTCAATGTAATTTGCTCACTTCTATTTGGGATCGAAAGAGGGCCTAGAAGAGATAAACTCCTACCACATTTCCAAGACATGATCGAAGGTATACTAGCAATCCCAATCAATTTGCCATTCACTCAATTCAATCGTGGGATTTTAGCAAGAAAGAACCTAGTACCTATGTTGATAGATCTTATACGTGAGAAAAGGGAAGCACTTGAAGAACAACAACAAGAAGCTAATCCTCATAAAGATCTCATCACTTCGTTGCTTAGTATTCGTAATGATGGTGGCTCAACAACGATGTCTGATGAGGAGATCATTGACAACATCATCCTCGTGATGATTGCAGGATATGATACAACCTCAATCCTCCTTACATTTTTGGTTAGACTTTTGGCTAACAACGAATCCATCTACTCAACTATAGTTCGTGGTAAAACATCTAATTATCTCCGTTTATATAGTAGTCTTTTCAAAAATATTTTAAGATGCATGCATTTTTGCGTAAATTCATTCATGCATTAATTAACTACATATAAGCAATGCTAGTTGGACACTCGTGACATTTACCCTAACTTATAAGCATATTGTGTATGCATCAATGTCCTGACGACCAATAGACAAAACATCCCCATTACATACATTGTAATTTGTTTAATAAATGGAGTTTACATAATTGAAATTATAGAGCAAGAAGAAATTGCCAAGAGTAAAGCACCAGGGGAAGCTTTGACATGGGAAGACCTAACCAAGATGAAGTACACATGGAGAGTTGCATCCGAGATGTTGAGGATAAACTCTCCAGTGATTTTAAGCTTCCGGCGAGCTACACAAGATATTGAGTATGGAGGATTTATAATTCCTAAAGGATGGCAAGTATGTCACATAGATGATTAACCAATAACGACTTATATACAAAATATCATAGTATAGCATAAATGCTTATTTAATTTTGTGTGTTTTTTCAGGTGGTGTTGTCTTCGTCAATGACACACATGAACAATGACATTTTTGAAAACCCGACCATGTTTGATCCAACACGTTTTGAGAAGCATACACCACAACCACCACCTTTCAGTTTTGTGCCTTTTGGTGGAGGGCCAAGAATGTGTCCTGGTATTGAGCTTGCAAAAATGGAAACTTTAGTCATGATGCATCGATTGGTGACACAGTTTACTTGGGAGCTTATTAAGAAAGATGAATCGTTCAAGAGAAATCCAATGCCAGAATTCGATCAAGGATTGTTCGTTAGGATCACACCCATAAAAAGCAACATTTATGTCATCTAAAGGATCATTGTAGGGAAGATTTGGTGTAATATGTTACTAAGATTAAATGGATATGTCAAAAACCACATATAGTCTTACATGGCCTCAAAATGTTCTTATTCCATCAAATCTTGCGATATTTGCGCGTCCATGAACTCATTTGATAATCTTTTAATGTAGAAAATGGCATTAAAAGCTTATTGATAAAGATTAAAAAAAACCTCCTCCCCAATGCTCTAATACCAAATGCTAGATCAAGACCGACCATTTTTCGTTCTTGATGAAAACAACCATTGCTTTAACAAGAGCTTATTGATAAAGATTTGTTCATATACAATGACTCGATCATTTGCCAAAAACAAAAAAACTAATGCACTCTCCTCATTGGCAATATCACATAAAACCTCGTCCGAAAGCGATAACAAAATCGCAGAGTGTGCCTTTTCTTCTTGTTGTTTAAACTTCGCCTCATCTACACTTGCATGCCTCTCTCTAACAATTGGAAGCCATACACCTTGTTGTTTTAAAAATGTCTACATCTTGATTCGTCATAGACTAGAACTATTCTTCCGGGTAAACTTCTCAATAATCATTTGAGAAACAATTTTTTATGCGATAAAAACCAATCAAGATTGATGCTGCCTTTCACCAAACAACTTCCATTACACACCCACTTCAGAAAACGCATCAACGCCTATGTTCTTGAACCTTAAGATTTATGAACAATGTAACCTCAATGAAGACTTTTATGGAACACCTTGTGAGCGTTATTTCAAGACTCTGCCTCAAAGAATATTTCTTTGTAGAGCTAGGGACCCCATTTTCATTTCAAATCACCCGAACAAAGACAATTGAACAAAAGAAAACTAATTTGAGCCATTGATACCTAAATTTGAATATGAAGATTTCCCAGAACAACAAAAAGACAGCACCCTCAATACTGATTCGATTGGATTATAAAATGTATTCCTCTCCTTGATCTTGATTGAGAATACACCTTGAAAAAAGACTTTGAATCGTCACCCAACTATTGCTTTCTCCCCTTCAAGCAAATCTTGAAAAAAATCCCAGCCGGGAACCCCATGAGATTTCTCTGTTCCATAGAAAGCATATACACCACCATTTTGGTCTTTGTCGAGGCCCAATACGGATATCCGTTGACTCCGACACCTTAGAAAGCATATACACCTCCTCTCCTTTATTTGACTATTTGGTAAGCCCAAAAAAAAAAAAAAAAAAAAAAAAAAAAAAACCCAAAAAGTCAATCTATTTCGATCGTCATTCTAATTAACATGCATTTAAAATTGTAATGTCTTAAATATGCCTTTATATATTAAAAAAAATTAACTCATTCCTAAGAATCTTTTTTCATTGATGCCAAACACAGGAAAGGACAATCACATTTGAATAACATGAGTTCATCTATATACATATACACACACAAACACAGAGAAATTTCTCAAACGAGCTTCTGCTGTAACAATGGAATTAGAGATTTTTATAATACCATTGTTATTATTTTTATTTTCCATTTTTGTTCTTTTTCGAGGTAAGGAAAATCCAGACCGACTCCCGCCCGGTTCTTTGGGACTACCCGTGATAGGGCAAAGCCTCGACCTTTTGAAGTCAATGAAAGCTGATAAGGTCGATAAATGGTTTCAAGAAGGAATAACCAAACACGGGCCTATTTGGAAAGCCAGTCTGTTTGGATACCCGACAGTTGTTTTACATGGTCCAGCTGCAAATAAGTTCGTCTACACTTTTGATGGGAACATACTCACCAACACACAACCACCATCAATGAGTCGAATCATCGGTTCGAAAAATTTAAGCGAGTTAACCGGGAATGATCATAAACGAGTAAGAGTGGCTCTTACTTCGTTTTTGAAGCTTGAAGTGTTGAAGCAATATGTTGCAAAAGTAGATGAAGAAATCCAGCACCACCTTCAAACACATTGGCATGGTAAACATGAGGTTCAGGTACATTATATTTACTTCTTCCTAAATGCCAGATTCAAAATATGATTTTATTCTAGTGTTAATTTACTTAAACCCCATATTAAAAAATATTGGTTTTTATTAAAGGGAAAATGACTTAAAAGCCCAACGAAGTTTTCAAACCGTTCAAAAAATCCCAATCATGTTTTGTCTGTTCAAAAAAACCCAACAAACTTAACATTTTGTGTAAAAAGCCCAACTAAGTTACACTTTCATGAAAGTCAAATAAAAGAAACAGATGACGTGGCTTATTACCATATCGGAAAAATGACTTGTTAGGCCAACGAAGTTTCCAAAACGTTTAAAAAACTTCAATCATGTTTTGACTGTTCAAAAAAAACCTAACGAACTTAAACAAAAAAAATTATGATTTTTTGAACGGTTTGGAACTTTGTTGGACTTTTTAGACAAAATGTTAAGTTCGTTGGTTTTTTTTGAACAGACAAAACATGATTGAGGTTTTTTGAATGGTTTGAAAACTTCGTTGGGCTTTTAAGTCATTTTCCCTTTATTAAATTATGATTTATGAATCCCATGAAACTAGCTTTTTACATTTTTCAATTGATAACGTTTCTGAAATACTAGTAACATATTGATTGTTAGTTGTGTTAATTAGGATTTCGTGGTGATTATAAATATTGCAAAAGATTCAAAATTTGAATGACAATTTTGATTAGAGGACATTGATAAGAATTGTCTTTAGAAAACGAGTTTAGGAGCATACAACTCCCTAAGTTTTGATTTCACTTCACATTTCAATGTTACGAGTGTACAAGATTAAGATTAATGTTTGTCTGTACAACGTTATAGGTGCAACCCCTGATAAAGACCTTAACCTTCAATGTAATTTGCTCACTTCTCTTTGGGATCGAAAGAGGGCTTAAAAGAGATAAGATCCTACCACATTTCAAACACATGATCGAAGGTGTGCTAGCAATTCCAATCAATTTGCCTTTCACTCAATTCAATCGTGGGATTTTAGCAAGAAGGAAACTAGTACCAATAATTCTAGATCTTATACGTGAGAAAAGGGAAGCACTTGAAGAACAAAAACAACAATCTAATCACCATAAAGATCTCATCACTGAGTTGCTTTGCATGCGTAATGAGGATGGCTCAACAACGACATCTGATGAGGAGATCACTGACAACATCATCCTCGTGATGGCTGCAGGATACGATACAACCTCAGCCCTCCTTACGTTTTTAGTTAGACTTTTGGCTAACAACGAATCTATTTACTCAACTTTAGTTCATGGTAACGCATCTTATCTTCCTTTCTATTGTTATCATTGCAAAAGTATGTTATAATGCATGTATTTTTGTCATAGAACCATGCATGCATTAACTACTTAATTACAATCATATATGTTATGGATCGAAGATCTAATTAAACACCAATAGACACAAAGAAGAGATTGTAATTTATTCATATGATTGAATTTGTAGAACAAGAAGAGATTGCCAAGAATAAAGCACATGGGGAAGCTTTGACATGGGAAGATCTTACAAAGATGAAGTACACGTGGAGAGTTGCATCCGAGATGTTGAGGATAAACCCTCCCGTGAATTTGAACTTCCGACGAACTATGCAAGATATTGAGTACGGAGGATTTATAATTCCTAAAGGATGGCAAGTATGTCACATCAATGAGTAACCAATTAATAAGGACTTAGATACAAAATATCATAGTAACATAAACCCTTATCTGATCTTGGATGAGTTCTTTTTCAGGTGTTGATATCTCAATCCATGACACACATGAACAATGGCATTTTCCAAGACCCGACCATGTTTGATCCAAAGCGTTTTGAGAAGCATGCACCACAACCACCACCTTTCAGTTTTGTGCCGTTTGGAGCAGGGCCAAGGATGTGTCCTGGTATTGAACTTGCAAAAATGGAAATTTTAGCTATGACGCATCGCTTGGTGACAAGGTTCAGTTGGGAACTTGTCAAGAAAGACGAATCATTTAAGAGAAACCCAATGCCAGAATTCGATCAAGGATTGTTCGTGCGGATCAAACCCACAAAAGCATAATTTATGTCATCCAAAGCATCATCGTAGGCAAGATTTGGGCTAATAGCTTCCCAAGACAAAATGCATTTGTCCAAAACCATATATAGTCATATATACCTCAAAATGTTCTTCCATCAAAACTTGCGATATTTGCGAGTCCATGAACTCATTTGTTGATATTTCAATGTAGAAAATATAGCATTACAATTATTAAAAATCACAAATATAAAAAATGTTGAAGATGTAAAATGACAAAATGTGTCCCTAAGACACTAATATGAAAAGCATGTAAACAAGTAATCAAGTATTAAGACCATGTCATATTTTGCTTTAAAAATATATTGCGAATTTATTAAGTTATTTTATATTCTAAATAAAAACTGTAACATAAAAAAATAAATGACTCATATAATTATAGATTTTTATAAAAATATTAAGGTTTAAGAAATATTATATCAATACATTATAACAGAAAAAAATTGAACGGCTCCATACCAATTCAAAAAAACAAAAAAAAAACTTTGAAAAAAACTTGTGTCATTGCACACCTAGACAAGCCATAGCATGCATCACACCTAAAAATGACATCAAGGGTGTTTTTGTGGCGGCCGAGTCACTTCTGCACCTTGGCGCCGTCATGACATGCTTTTTAGAACATTGTTTAGGATTATGATGAGATATATGAGTACTTGAGGTTTGATTCATGGAATGAATAATTATTTGGTGTTTTTTATATTGGGATGGATTTTGAAGAATCTAATGCTTATGATTTTGAGTTTCTTGAAATTGAATATTTACACAAATCCTTCTTACCCGATAGTGGCAGGATGTTGCAAATGAGCTCTCTTTTGGGTATTCTTGATGAACTTGTACAGTGATTGTGAACAGGCATGACATTTCTTGAACATTTAGTTTTTTTAAAATAATATTCATTGTGATGGGTGGAAGAATTGAAGGGAGGGTGTGTCCAAGGGCGTCCTTTGGATTTTGAGATCCCACTACGAAAAATAAAAATAAGTTCCTAAATATATATTGTTTTATATCAAAATTGCAAAAATGGTCCCTGTGGTTGTCAAAATTATATGGGTTTGGTCTAAAAATGTTTGATGATATATTAGTGGTCCAATTTTGGATATTTTTAGTGATTTGGTCCCTATACACTTGAAATTACTTTTATACCCTTATAATTAATTTTTTCAATTTTTTTTAATTCTTACAATACTTAAATATTTTAAAGATAATTTTAAAATTTAACCCCATCCCACCATCCTCTCTCCTCTACAACACCTATCTCAACCTCTCTTCTTCAAGGTTAATGGAATCAAAACCCCAACCCCCATCTAAAAATGTATGTCTGTCCGCCACCCTGCACGCCAGAGTTATCGACTTCTTTCCCAAACGCCACCGGACAACCGTCGTCGTATATCTAAATCAGATGAACATAAACCCTAGCCGTTCTCCATCGTTGTCTTTACTTCTATCTGCAGCTTCAACAATCTCCACTGGAAGAATAACGTCGCTAGGGTTTTAGCAATCTCTGATGATATCATCATCAGGAACCATCACCATCCCTATGGAAAACCCTAACCAGAGCTTGAACCAAAACCCTCATTCATATGAGAAACGTGGTCGCGTTAGGGTTTTAGAAAATCAAAAGGGTGGCAATGCTAGGAAATCTAAAAAACGATGAAAAGGTGGTGGTGGCAGTCAAAAATCCTCATCGCTGAAAGATGATGGGCAAACGCCGATGAAGGAGGTTTGGGTAGGTGATGATGCTGGTGGGGTTTCTACCGTGACAAATCCTGTTTTTTCAGCTTTCTATGGTAGATCCCATTTTTCTGATGGTCGCGCTAAGCTTTTCTTCCATGATAAGTGGTGGTGTCTGACATGTGCTAATATCCGGCAAGTGGTTGTGTTCGGCAGCGACAATGGTAGTCCTATGATGGTGGTGGTCCGGGAGAGAGAAAGAGAGGGGGAGGGGGGAGAGAGGGAGAGAGATGGGATAGATTTCTCTAAGAGTAAGTCGTAAGGGGTGGTGGTTAGAAGGCTGAGGGGTGGGGTGGGTATGATTATTTTTGGATTTTTAATTAAAATAAATAAAAAGAAATTAAAAAAGATTTATCTAAGGGCAAATTCATTATTTTAAGTTGAGAATGGGCCAAACCCACAAAAAATGTCAACCATAGAGACAAAAATCACACAAGGTATTCAAAATTGGACCAACAATGCACCAACAAACTTTTTTGGACCAAAACCACATAATTTTGACAACCATATGGACCATTTTTGCAATTTTGTCTTATTTTTTATATAAGCAAAATTTATTAATACTACAATAATTGAATAAATGTTATAAAAACAATAAAAATAAATGAATAATAATACAATATATAATATAGAGTTACATGAATATCCAGGATATCCTAACATTATTGAAAATAAAGTTGCTCACAAACTCTTTATAATCAATACTTTCCGATATATCGTTCTCAACAAATATCATTAATAATCCATTAATTTTTTTGTGACATTGTGAACTCTAAGTAAGACTTTAAGATTATGGTAGCTACATAGAGTATAAAGTCGTATCACCTATGAATCCGGGTTAGACATTTTGAACTTTAAATATGTTATAAGAAACTTATTATTAGAGTAAACTACACGAATGGTCCCTATGGTTTAGGTAATTTGCGTATTTGGTCTCTAACTTATTTTTTTAACTCAAAAGGTCTCTACTGTTTGTTTTTGTTACACGCTTGGTCCCTATCTTACCTAAAAAGACTATTTTCCCTTGATTTTTTAATTTATTTAAATAAACACACCCCAACCTTACTCACCTTACCTTACCTACCTCACCATTTTTCCCTATTTAAATAATAGTCTTTTTAGGTAAGACAGGGTGTAACACCCAAAAAAAAACCAAGCCAATTTTTAACTTTTAAAATACTTTCCAAATTCAATAGTTATTACAAAACATGTTTCCTATATCAGAGTATCCCAGAAACAAAATCATCAAAACGATGAGCGGTACGATCACGTGTTTGCCTTGCCACGATCCCATGATGTACCTGAAACAATAAACTGAAACTGTAAGCTCGAAAGCTCAGTGAGTCTCCCCCAAAATACCAATACACATACAATCCACGTAACCATGTCAGCAACATACTAACTGAACAGCCTGTAATGGGTCCACAACTTTACAGACTGGATTACCCCCTGGGCCCACAGTATGAGACTGGATTGCTTCCGGACCACAGCTCACATCTGGCTTGCTATCGAGCCCACAGTACGAGTCTCTCTTAGCCCGTAACTGGAATGCTTCCGGGTTTGTTGGATTACCGCACAAAGCAGTCTCACCTCAACCCACCCCACATAACATATCAACATATAATGACATAACTACTGAGCATGCGGATAACATATAACAACACAGGTAGTCCTACCGTCCTACCTAACTGGCATAACCACTAGCATGTAATGCTAACTCATACTCAACATCTAACACTGCTAGGATAACATATCCAAAAGGGCCGGCCTTGGTGCCGTAGACCCCTTAGTATAGTGAGGATAACTCACCTTACAAATGTCGACTTGGTAGATGAACTTAAAATCTCGGATCACTGCCACAAACTCCGCCACCTATTATCATAATATAACCACACCCGTAAGTTCCCAACCTTTCAAGGTACCCCATAAGTCAACTAGTCAACCCCTGGTCAAAGTCAAAGTCAACAGTCAAGGTCAACAGTCCGTGTTGACCTTGACTCGCCGAGTATCCTCGACTACTCGTCGAGTTCCTTGAGATACTCGTCCACTTGCCGAGTCACCGGAGTGACTCGTCGAGTTCCTAAGGGTCATGATTGCAGCTCTAAGGCCACTCGTCGGGTTTTCCTCCTTGTGTAACAACCCATTATTTCAGGTCAATGTAATGACTAAAAGTTGAGTCTTGTAACCTCTTTGTAAAGTAATAAGAATATTATCAAAAATGAAATGTTCAAAAAGCGCTGTTTGGGTACACTATGTGGTAGATATCGTGATAAGGTTTCCAAAAATATAAAGAACGCTAAAATCCGAGTTATAACGAACGAGTTATGACCAATCAAAGATTCGTAACGCTACCGGTAAAGCGTTGTTAAGCATAAAACGAGAAATTCCAATATGATACTTTTCAACCTTAGGTGTCTAAATGAAAGTCATAGATATCCCAAAACCATGAACATACACAAAAAGAACGCTCCAATCTGACTTCGTATGAGGAAGTTATGATTTTTCGAAGTTTCTGACCTAACAGTAGACAGCTAAAAACTCGAAATAGAGATCGAGCGGTCTTTAGCCGACACAACCTAAACAAAAGTTGAAGACCCCGACAATAGGAGTACAACAGTAAAAAGTATGACGAAAATGGACAGCAGATGAAAGAGTTATGGGATTTAAACGGACTTTTCCAGGCCCGGCCTGTTAAAAATAATATAATAAAAATAAAGTCAAAATTAGCCGACGGAGTCTAAACGAGAGTTGTAGAGCCTTTTCACACCTACGCGTGCATATAAAGAACGTCGAAATCGGAGCTCGTACGCAAAAGTTACGGATTTTACAAGTTCGGGACACAAAATCCGAGGCTGACTCAGCCTCACGACGTGAGCTCGTGATTGATGGGTTCCAGTGTGTCAGCCACGTCAATTCATCGAAGAGGATCATGCTGACTAAGCCTCACGACGTGAGACCCCAAATTAGCCCCTATAAATAGAAGCTTAAAGGTGTCGGGTTTGGTGCTCATTTCCTTCCTTCTAAGTGATGTTACTTTGCGTGATTACCTCGTTAAGCCTTCCCGAAGCCCCGATTTTGCATACTCGAGTTCCGAAGGAAGTTCCATACTCCCGAGATCCCCGAGGATCCCGATATTTCAACTTTCTCTAGTCGAAGTTCTACTCGATTCTTCTCTCGACTACTTCAAAACAACCACTTTAATCAAGTGGGTTCATACCCCTTTTATACACCTTCAAAAACTTTATAATGTACTTTTAATACATTTTGGGGGAGAATACAAGTAAACACCCGGTTAATCCTGAGTGAAAACGTGAAAGCTCTTGTTATACTTTGCATGCACTAGATTTATACAAAATGCATAGTATTCAGGATAGCCATCCTTGTTAAACCATTTTATGCATTCAAAGAACTTATGATTTATGCTTTGTCAAACATTGTGAAAGAGGATAAACATTGTATACAAAACTATTACTTTAATACAGACTTAGTTGAGAATCCGTGAGACGATTGCATCTTCAATGCTACCTTTTTGTTAAAATGTACTACCTAAAGTCCTATCTATTATAACCAGAGTCTCCCGTTAGGAGAGCGTGTCAAATGTGTATAGATCTATACGGGAAGTCATGATCTCGCGCCCTGACTGTTAGCTATAGTCCTTTGGGTGACAGTTTGTCATAAACGTTTCGACACCTGAAGACCGTCGCCACAGACATATTATGTTTAGTATGGTTAAAAAACTCACCAGATAGACAATTATTATGGTATTATGATTTTATGAATGAGTAGCTATTAAAACTATCCTTCATCTAACAAGTGCGATCTTCTTATAGCTTTATTATATAAAACTATGCCTCAACCTTTAAACATGTTAGTTGCTTGCGATTTTCGGTCTTGGACATTAGAGACTACCTGTTACTTTAGGAAAATAAGGGATTTTCCTGTATCTAAAACAATCAACTAATAGGAAAATAAGAGATTTTCCTGGTGCAACTATTTACAATTCACACCACGAACATTCATATGCATTTCATACTTTTATAAGAAAATAAGAGATTTTCTTGGAAAACGCACGAACTTTGGAATGACATACATTTTCTCAAAACCGCTTATGAACTCACCAACTTAATTGTTGACACTTTTTCTTTGAAATAACTTGTATTCTCAGGGAACCGCTAAGCAGGTTTGGAAACCAACTTTTGGGGATTAACGCTCCGATGTTAATTACTTCTTTTGAAAGATGTTTATGTATTTATCTTTTGAACATGTAACTAATACAATTATGTAAACATTTTGAAACCTTTATATATATATATATATATATATATATATATATATATATATATATATATATATATATGGTGGTGTGTACTTTCCTTACTATGAATTGTTATGATACTGAATATGACGTCCTCCGCCCCCGAACGTTTCTGCCGTGAAGAATGAACTTTGTAATGTAGAATAAGTCCATGTGAAGAATTATATGTATAGGAATGGTGCATAAGTTTAAAAAATTACATAAATTCCCCTATATAATAAAGAAAAGTGAGGTTTGGTCTCTACATAGAAATATAGTGCAAAGTCAGTCCTTGTAATTTACAGAAAAGGTCCATGTGTATTTTTTTTACAAAAAAGGTCCATGTGTTAAAGATTTTCATATGTTGGTATTTTTGGTCCCTATGTAGAAAATACTTTATAAAAATTTTACATATAGTTTACAAGAAAGTTATATGTGTATATTTTTTACACAAGACCGGTCTATATATTTTAAAAAATTATAAAAATGGTCATTGCCTAATTCAAAATTTACAGATTACGCCCCTCACCAGAGCCGATCCAGAGGATTCAAATGCCCAGGACGAGCTGGAAAAAAACGCCCTTATGCATGGCCCACAAACAGTATTTTGAATAAAGAAATAATAATACATTGCTATTTTGAGTAATAAAAATGAAATTACATTGCTATGTATAACATATAAATCGAAGGTATAATGTTGAAATGAAAAGAAATGAAAAATATGATGCCATAATACCAAAAAGACAACAATATGTTGTTATTTCTTATTTTTAGTCTATCTTTATACTTACTCTTTCATTCCAAGTCCATCCTGATTAAGCTTGAGTTTTATCTCCTTGGTTTACGTAAAACGAATTTATGTGCATACCAAACACCAGAATAGAATCATATTGAATTTCAATTCCAGGTCAGACCTAAGCAAATTTCCAATCCAGTATTGTCTAATGTAAAGATTGGCGGGTCCCATCCATGCAAATTTTGAACAAAAAGCAAAAAGATGTTAAAATTCGTCAAGGTGGAATCTTAAAGCATAAATAGAAGCCATTTGCAATAAAAATGAGTTTCGAGAATCAATCTTAATATACTAATGTATGATTTTGTCATTAATGGATCTTGAAAATTGTATAAATATTAAAATCAAGTTTACAATAACAACTAGAGATGATAAAATTCTGTAAACCAGTTTTCCTTTTATGAAAAGATAACAGTTTCCAAACAAAGTTAACCTTTCTAGATTACAATTATAGTATGACACATTTAAAAATCATATATAAAATTCCTAAACAAAAGCACAGCCAAACGATATCTTACTTGCCTAAGCACATGTCACTGTAAAGATATACACAAAAATGATAAGATTTCAAATAATAGATGTCTTTAGTTTTATAATTGATTTTTTTCTCTAGATGATTGTATGTTCCTAATTTCCCAATAATACCACGAAAATAAATAAATTAATATATATATATATATATATATATATATATATATATATATATAGAGAGAGAGAGAGAGAGAGAGGTAGGTAGGTAGGTTCAAATGTTTCTCACATCTAATATGTGCTAGAATGCACCAATAAGAATTTTGTAAAAATTATATGTATATTAAATGATATCCATATTTATAATTATTTTTTATGGAAACTAATTAAATTCGTCATTAATGTCAATTCTTTCACAATGAATTCGTATCTACAAGAATGAAAGTGTATTCTAGCAGAATAAGAGCATATATTTGGTATTGTGTGCATGTATTATGTGCATGTATGCACCAATGAGAATTCAAGAAAAAAAATAAACCATTAATGTAAAAAAAAAAGGGTAGATGAGTCATTTTGTTTTTATAAACTAAAAATAAATTCTTATATATTTGGTATATCCCTTAAATCACGTCTACTATTGTTTGACTTATTTAAAATCATCATATCCACAACTCTAAATGCACAAATAGGGGACACGTCTTCTTCAACAAATTAGGAATAATGAATGATCGAATGGGAGCAGTCAAAAATCAAGGGCACAGTATCTCCGACTTCGGTCCTTTCCTCCCCCTTCATCAGCGACACACGGACACAATATCTCCGACTCTGCATGCACTCCCTTTGTCACCTCACTCAGGTACAACATCTTGATCTTTCTTAATTTTACAAATAAAAATCAATCCATCTGTTCTTTATAACATCGATTCATATATTCTTTATAACATGGATTCATTTGTTCTGTATAACATCCTTATTCATCTGTTCTTTAATTAAGCAATGGCAGGTTTATTTTTTATATTAAACAGTGTCTACTTTTTGTAAAACAAGAACATATGAATAATTCATTCCATTACCTTGCTGATTCCTGCGGTGTTCATCCCATTTCATGATACCATAACCGAACACAGACCTTTAGTTGTCATGTTTGTTTTCCAAATATTTATTTATTGAATTTCCAGATGTTTTGGGTGATTCAAAAGCAAGACTGGTATGATCCTGATGTATATCTATACAAAGAGTTGATTATCGCATTATCTAAATCTTAAAAAATGGATGAGGTAATGAAGCTATGGGAAAGCATGAAAAAGGAAATTAATTTATATCCTGATTCTTAAACATGCATAGAAGTGATTCGTGGTGCATTTAGTTGTTCATTTCATTAGTAATATTCTACAAAGCGTGATGATTTGTGTGTGCCCTGAAGTTGTTTGACGAAATGTCTAGTACAAATCTGTTATAATTTATCAATGCCCACCATGTGTTTGATGTAATTACTGAACTAGGAGTACAACAAATTATCTCTATTAATGTTATTATTTGTGTACTATAATGTTATTACTTAGTGATCAACTAACTGAAATATTAGAATAGCTATCTTACATCATCATCAGGTGTTATTCTCATCTTAATTATCTGTTTCATTCTTTAAGAATATTTTGCATCTAATGTATTTTTCTATTTGAATAATGTGTAAAGAGTATTATATTCTTGTAGAATCACATAGGAATGATTCTGCCAGAATTATAGTTCTAGTATAATCACATAAAAATGATTATGGTAAAATCACACAATAATGATTTTTCTAGGGTTTTATTGCAACTGGATTAATCTTTTACCATGATTTCTGCCATAATTTATAGTTTTATTCTTTTAGAATGCACAAAATTTAGAATGCTCATGGTGAATGTACAAAATGTTACTCTTACATATTCGATTTCATGGCAGTTATTCTCATCGAAGACTCGATTTGAAGGAAGTTATTCTCAAAGAATGTGTGAAAGGAACCTTATGATCAAGTGTTGGAAGGTTGGATGATGGCATGTGGGATGAAGATGAACAATGGTTAATGATCTTCACAAAAGAAAGCAGTGGCATAATAATTTACAATATAATGATACGACTATATATTATAGTATATATTCTGGTAGAATATTTGGTTACAATAATCTACCAATTGTGTTTGTTTTGTTATTAATGAGTGTTTCATTATGATAGAATACTATATTAAGATTTTTATTTTTTAAGAATATGATGACAAAAATTTAACTTGTATAAAAAAAATGTTATTCTTAGAAAGTTCATTCGATCAAAAAATGTTGTTATTTCGTTTGAAGAATGATATAATCTAATATTCATTCTATAAGAATATGTACTCTATCATTCAATCAAAACATGTATTCTATAAGAATATGTATTCTGACATTCTCATAGAATATAACATTCTAAAAAACTGTCATTCTGGCAGAATAAATTCGGTCATTATAAAAACAGTAAATTGTCCAGAATACCCTTTTGGTGAATGTAACGACCCAAAATTCAAAACTAAAAATTTCTTTTAATAAAACATTACTTAAAGTAAAATCATCAATCCAGTACATAATCAGAGTGAGAATTTCCAAAATATATGTTCGTTATCAGAGTAAAACATTCCCAGGCTGTCTAGTCTATGGTGTGTGACATGCGATCACCCTGAGCTCTTCCCTCCGCTACCGGAAGTACCTGAAACCAAAACTGAAAACCGTAAGCACGAAGCTTAATGAGTTCCCCACCCTACCACATACCATGCATAACCACATACTGGGCCACGCCCGCTATCCTGGGCCTCGCCCGCCACAACGACCCCGCCGCTCCAGGCCCCGCCTGGCTTCGAGCCCCGCTCGGATACAGATCTGTTTCACTTAGGCCTCGCCTGTCACAGGGCATCGCCCGCTAACATATAATAGCATATAAACATATCACAACACATAAGGTAAACACATACTAACTGATCCTGTCCTAAGGCCTCGCCTGTCCTGGGCCTCGCCCTTGTCCTGCTACTGATGAGCCATGGAACCCCGTCCATGCTCCTACTAATAGTGAGATACGGGCCCAGCCCACACTCACTCTTTCCCTAACTTGGGCCTCGCCCCTGATCTGTTGCTAATGAGATGTGGAACACCATCCACACTCTGCTATCAGTGAGATACGGGACCTCGCCCACACTCACCTCCCTACCAGGCACATACAAGTATCACATAGACAACAAGTATAAACTATCACATAAACCATTCCTTGGGCACCCGCCCGCTATCATTGGACCTTGTCTTGAATATCATACTAGCATATTGTGCCTAGGGCTAACCCCCGGGTCTTCTTACTCATAACTACATGGGCCGACATTGTGGCCGTAGACCCATTCACACAAAAGGGAAACTCACCTGCACTGGCTGAACTTGCTAATGATCCCACTAGCTGCTGCCTAGCAACTTTCTGAACTCCTGCTCCACTAGCTCCCCGAGCTACCAATATCAATGCAACACTTAGTCTAACTAACCCCCGAAAGACAACCAAGTCAACTCTGGTCAAGGTCAAAGTCCTGGTCAAGGTCAACCTTCCAGGTCAACCCTACTCGCCGAGTCACCCTACTGACTCGCCGAGTTCATATGTTCAGAGTCCTTCCATTCTCGACTCGACTCGCCGAGTCAATCCATGACTCGCCGAGTCTACCGATTCCCGAGTCCTGACCTTTCCAACTCACCGAGTATCCACTCGACTCACCGATTCGAGTCTCAACTTGAAGGGTTTGGGGTTTCGCGACTTGACTCGCCGAGTCAAAGACAACCTTCAACAGAATCGCCGAGTTGTTCTTCCAACTCGCCGAGTTCCTGCCCAACTTTATCCGACTCGACGAGTTGCTCATCCCACTCGTCGAGTTCCTCCTAATCTTCATGCTACTCGCCGAGTCCACTCAAAGGACTCGTCGAGTCCATTCAGATCTTCATACATGCAGAGGACTTTTGAGTCATGCATGGACTCCAAACTGTAGATCTACCCTTCCCAAGCCTATTCCTCACGTAAAGTTGCAAACTTTGCGTGTAGAGAAGGAGATCTAGGATAAATACACCATAAACTAGGGTTTAAGGCAAAGAGGCTCCATAATCAACTCAAGGACAGATACTTTATGCTTCATAAGGCCAAAATATGCTTAGATCCAAAGTAGCAACTTCAGATCTGGCTTCTAACTCAAATGGATAACTAATCATGGCTAAAAAGCCCCAAAACTCACAACCATAATAGATCTAAAGGAAGGAAACGACTTAATACCTTCAATAACTCAGAAAGTTTCCCCAAAATTCAGATCTAAGGCCAATCCTTGAAGCTTCAATGATTCCCCTCTTCCTTCTTCCTTCAAATCACCCAAAAAATGGCTTGGAAGCTTGAATGAACAACAATGGGGCTTAGGGTTCGATGTTCTGGGTGAGAGAGGTAGTAAAGGAACCCTAGGGAAGAGAATAAGGCGCTTAAATAAGCTCCAAGTCCTGGATTTAGGGTTTTCCTCGCTCAGACCAGACTCGCCGAGTCTCCTTAGCTGACTCGCCGAGTCGGTCACTTATCCCTTGACCTGGATCCCGCTCGGACTCGCCGAGTTCCTCCTTGGACTCGACGAGTCGTCCCTTAACATTAGGGTTTTCTTTCCTTTCTTGGCCTTCCTGAATTTGGGTGTTACAACTCTCCCCCACTTAAACTAAACTTCGTCCTCGAAGTTTGCTAGGGCCCACCGCCTGCGATCTGCTTCCAGTACTCTACTAATTACTCCAACACCAGCTGCCTACCGTCGCTGGTCTTCCGCCTGGTCATTCCGACTAACATAATCCTTCCGAATAAAAATCTCGGGTCAACCCTGACCCTGAACATTCTGAAAGTACAACTTATTCAACCGACAATCCTTCTGGTACTCACCGAGTACTGCACTGAACCCATAGGGGTTCACCCCTTCTTTCCTTGCGCGATTTCCTTGCCTTCCCAAGGCAATGCTCCATAACCAACTATTTCCTCTGACACTGTGAAGATCCTATCTTCACCCAATCCATTACTCCTGCTACCTTCTATACGGGTCATTATTGCCAGTATCCACTGGGCATTTCTTCCTACTATAATTTGGTGTCGAGCACCCCACGATCAACTAACTGAATTCCACCATAGATTGCTTACCCGCACTGCTACTGATTGAAAATTTATGCTATTCCTTATCTGCCTTCCAGATGAACTGAGACCACCCTGGTCCCTACCAACTTATCAATGTCTGGATTACCGGCTCCCACCGGTCATTAGACCCAACACAACTCCTAGTCGCTCCCAGCGACTTTCGAAGAAACTTCGACCACCTATAACTTCTCAATCTATCATGCCATTCAGGCACTACAATCCTGGGATCCTCGATCCCCTATCTTGACACTAAGGTCCCTACCAGGTCCCACCTGTGCTGCTAAAACTCACGGGCCTCGCCCACGGGTCCTACCCGCCTCTAACCTTCTAGTCCTACTTGTCTAACCACTCTCTCTCGGGCCTCGCCCACGGGTCTCACCCAACCATACTACTGAGCAACCTTGTTCTCAGGTCTCACCTATACTACTACTTTCATATGGGCCTCGCCCACGGGTCTCACCCAACTATATCCTGGAGCGGCCTCTCCCAAGGTCTCACCTCTCTAGGGCTGAACAAGCAAACTCCCTACTATTCTCGTCCATTACCCATTCCTGATCTCTATCTGATCACTAGGAGATGAGGGCCTCGCCCCAACTCCGCTAACGAAGCTACTATGGAATGCTACGGCTTACCCGCAGTCTTACATCACCTTCCATCACTGACTGCTAGTGTATGCTACGACTGCCCCGTAGTCTTACAACACTTTCTACCACTAACCACTAGTGTATGCTACGGCTGCCCTGTAGTCTTACAACACTTTCCACCACTGACTGCTAGTGAATGCTACGGCTGCCCCGTAGTCCTACAACACTTTCTACCTACTGACTGCTAATATGAAAGCACCCCATGCTATCAGTTCTCAAGATCCACCTTCT
The DNA here is from genome assembly GCF_051521515.1 of Lactuca serriola. Classification (NCBI taxonomy): domain Eukaryota; kingdom Viridiplantae; phylum Streptophyta; class Magnoliopsida; order Asterales; family Asteraceae; genus Lactuca; species Lactuca serriola. The sequence continues at coordinate 22,606,304 of NC_136414.1, forward strand.
GACTCACTCGCATCCTGCAGGCGATCCTCCAACCTGAATTCCCAACCACATACTAACCATCACCAATACATGCACTAGTTGAGGGGGAGTTTCTCAAACTCCCAACCCTGAACTCCTCAATCCATCAAACGTTGAACTACTTCTTTTTCCTTCTCGGAGGTCGCACACTCATTATGGGTCTGCGTGCTCCTACCTTTGCACACTCGGACGATTCTCCCCCACTTCGATCCTGCTTACCCCTTGCTGCTCAATACTCAAAAAGAAATCCCAATCCTTGCAACCATTCCATAATCAATCTGTTGAGGAACCCAAGCTTACCATAGCTAGGGATCTAACCAATCCATCTCTAAAACTATACAACTCCGATCTAGTGAGACGCACCAAGTCCCTCCCAAGCATGCTACAGTTACTGCATCCTATGCAACCTTCTCTAATAGGGCACATCCCCCCAACTACCATTCAAATATACAAGGTATGTAGATGGCATATAGAATAATCACAAGCAAACCACACCATAATACTATACTCATACCAAAATTGATGCAGAACCATAACAATATAATCATGCACAAATAAAAGAACTGAAAACGGAAGTCGCATACCTGCAACGTCCGATACTACTCGCGTCTCCAAGGTAGCCATCTGAAAAGCCCTGCCTCCTACCGCAGGCGCCTCTGTACGGCCCTGGCGGCCGTCTGTGATCCTCAAAGTTGCAGGGGCAGGTGCCATCACCCGTCCTGCTGGAAACAAACTGGGGCACTGGGCCTTCTTGTGTTCCCGCTGATTGCAGTGAAAACATATCAAGTCTGATCCCTGTGTGGTGGTAACAGTACAATCCCTACTGAAATGACCAGTCTGACCGCAATTGAAGCAGCCAGGCTCACCACCGCTACCACTCCTGCACACGCCCCTGTGCGCCTTTCCACACTTCTCACACCGGCTACGGTCCTGATAATCCCTCGATCTTGGATCCGATCCCTTGGGCATTTTGCCCGAACCCGTGGCTACCTGAACCTCATCCGGCTTCCTCTTCCGGATCTGCTCCAAATCAATTTCCCTCTCTCTGGCCCGAGAAATTATATCTTCCAGCGTCTTATAGCCGGACCTGCTCACGAACTCCCTCATGTCAGCCCTCAACATCTCGTGATATCGGGCCTTCTTCATCTCCTCATCTGTGACATACTGCAGTACAAGAAGATCCCTCTCCCTAAACTTGGCGATGATCTCCGCCACAGTCTCAGTGGTCTGCGTCAAATCCTGAAACTCCCGTGCCAACTGCTGCACCTCAATAATTGGCGAAAACTCCGCCCTGAACCTGGCCGAGAAATCGCTCCAAGTCATCGCGTCCAATGCGGCATCATCCCCCAAAGCATGACCAATCTCCTCCCACCAATCCCTCGCTCTGTCCTTCAGAAGACAGGAGGCGAGTCTGACCTTGTCCCCCTCGGGACATCGGCTTGTACTGAATGCGTTGGCAACATCAGCCAACCATCTGCTACTAGCGATGGGGTCCCTATCCCCATGATAATTTGGTGCCCCGCAAGCCCTAAACTCTAGAAATGTCAAGGTACGCGCTCCCATCAAAGCCATCATCTCCGTACGGAAGGCTCCCAGCCTCTCATCCAAGATCGCCAGTATGCCCTCCTTGACCGTGCCAAAGATCACAGGAGTCTGGTCTAGAATACTGCGCGTAACCTCAGCTGATATCAACTCCCTCATTCGCTCCTCGAGCTGCTCATCTCCTGAACCCGAGCCTGATCCCTCTCCGGCGCCTGATCCGCCCGTTGGTCTCTCTCTCAACGTTACCATGCTGAAAATATAATACATCCTCTATCAGAATACTTATCACTGCTGCGAGACCAAACACACACCCTACCAGGTTCCCGGTCTTGTCTCGGCCTTTCCCGAATCGAGTACGGATCCTCTGCTTTCAGTAGTACGGGCCCATACTACCTTCCACATCTATCCGTACTTTCCTCAGGAATTGCTTCGACTCCACCAGGTTCTTATTCACTACTACTGCTCCCAGCACTACCTCATCCTAGCCTTACCCTAGGGAAACCTCTGACGCAACTCAAACCAGTCCTCAGCTGCTGAAGGTCTTCTTGTGATGCCAATTAGCCATTACCTGGATACCATCACATGTGACGAGGCTCAGATAATCCTTTGAGTAAAAGACTCGTCCCTACAACGGTTGGACTCAAACGAGAGCTGCGAAATAGGGCCAAATCCAGCACTCTGAGATTATTCAACCCTGATCACATGTGACGTGACGTATCCACCTAATGGCTAACTCCCATCACTCAGAATCCCATATTTCACAAAACAAGAAGCATTCAGACAAGGGGAAAATCTAACCACAACATACTCAAGCAATCATATCCACATAGCAAGAATCTGAACTAGCATGCAACACAAACTCATAAACTCAGGCATAACCTAAACATGCTATCCTACTACTATCTAATCAACACTATCATGCAACTCAAAGCACATATAATAGGCACATAAGGCATCCTCCCTAGATCCTTAGTCCTAATCTAGCATGTTGTTCTACTAACTGATAATCAAATCATAAACTTGTATGGGTATTTTGGGGTACTTACTTGAGCTCGGCTGATTGCATGCACCACACCCTTTTTCTCTTTTCAAAGTTCTTTTCTTTCTGAATTCTTTTTGCTTTTCTAAAATTGTTTTCTTTCTCAAAACTCTCTTCTACAAAACTGTCTTTTCATTTTGAAAACTTCTATACCAATTCCTTTGTTTGAGTTCAGACACACCCGAGGGTGTGCCCGAATCCCTCAAACCAAGGCTCTGATACTAACTTGTAACGATCCACAACTCAAGACTAAAAATTTCTTTTAATAAAACATTACTTAAAGTAAAATCATCAATCCAGTACATAATCAGAGTGTGAATTTCCAAAACACATGTTTGTTATCAGAGTAAAACATTCCCAGACTGTCTAGTCTATGGTGTGTGCCATGCGATCACCCCGAGCTCTTCCCTCCGCTACTGGAAGTACCTGAAACCAAAACTTAAAACTGTAAGCACGAAGCTTAGTTTAGTGAGTTCCCCACCCTACCACATACCATGCATAACCACCTACTGCACATATTGGGCCACGCTCGCTATCCCGGGCCTCGCCCCCTACCTTGGGCCTCGCACGCCACAACGACCCCGCCGCTCCAGGCCCCGCCTGGCTTCGAGCCCCGCTCGAATACATATCTATTTCACTTAGGCCTCGCCTGTCACAGGGCCTCGCCCACTAACATATAATAGCACATAAACATATCACAACACATAAGCTAAACACATACTAACGGATCCTGTCCTAAGGCCTCGCCTATCCTGGGCCTCGCCCTTGTCCTACTACTGATGAGTCATGGAACCCCGTCCATGCTCCTACTGATAGTGAGATACGAGCCCAGCCCACACTCACTCTTTCCCTAACTTGGGCCTCGCCCCTGATCTGTTGCTAATGAGATGTGGAACACCATCCACACTCTGCTATCAGTGAGATACGGGACCTCGCCCACACTCACCTCCCTACCAGGCACATACAAGTATCACATAGACAACAAGTATAAACTATCACATAAACCATTCCTTGGGCACCCGCCCGCTATCATTGGACCTTGTCCTGAATATCATACTAGCATATTGTGCCTAGGGCTAACCCCCGGGTCTTCTTACTCATAACTACATGGGCCGACATTGTTGTCGTAGACCCATTCACACAAAAGGGAAACTCACATGCACTGGCTGAACTTGCTGATGATCCCACTAGCTGCTGCCCGGCAACTTTCTGAACTCCTGCTCCACTAGCTCCCCGAGCTACCAATATCAATGCAACACTTAGTCTAACTGACCCCCGAAAGACAACCAAGTCAACTCTGGTCAAGGTCAAAGTCCTGGTCAAGGTCAACCTTCCAGGTCAACCCTACTCGCCGAGTCACCCTACTGACTCGCCGAGTTCATATGTTCAGAGTCCTTCCATTCGCGACTCGACTCGCCGAGTCAGTCCATGACTCGCCGAGTCTACCGATTCACGAGTCCTGACCTGTCTAACTCACCGAGATTCGAGTCTCAACTCGAAGGTTTTGGGGTTTCGCGACTTGACTCGCCGAGTCCAAGACAACCTTCAACAGACTCGCCGAGTTGTTCTTCCAACTCGCCGAGTTCCTGCCCAACTTCATCCGACTCGACGAGTTGCTCATCCCACTCGTCGAGTTCCTCCTAATCTTCATGCTACTCGCCGAGTCCACTCAAAGGACTCGCCGAGTCCATTCAGATCTTCATACATGTAGAGGACTTTTGAGTCATGCATGGACTCCAAACTGTAGATCTACCCTTCCCAAGCCTATTCCTCACGTAAAGTTGCAAACTTTGCGTGTAGAGAAGGAGATCTAGGCTAAATACACCATAAACTAGGTTTTAAGGCAAAGAGGCTCCATAATTAACTCAAGGACAGATACTTTATGCTTCATAAGGCCAAAATATGCTTAGATCCAAAGTAGCAACTTCAGATCTGGCTTCTAACTCAAATGGATAACTAATCATGGCTAAAAAGCCCCAAAACTCACAACCATAATAGATCTAAAGGAAGGAAACGACTTAATACCTTCAATAACTCAGAAAGTTTCCCCAAACTTCAGATCTAAGGCCAATCCTTGAAGCTTCAATGATTCCCCTCTTCCTTCTTCCTTCAAATCACCCAAAAAATGGCTTGGAAGCTTGAATGAACAACAATGGGGCTTAGGGTTCGATGTTCTAGGTGAGAGAGGCAGTAAAGGAACCCTAGGGAAGAGAATGAGGCGCTTAAATAGGCTCCAAGTCCCGAATTTAGGGCTTTCCTCGCTCAGATCAGACTCGCCAAGTCTCCTTAGCCGACTCGCCGAGTCGGTCACTTATCCCTTGACCCGGATCCCGCTCGGACTCGTCGAGTTCCTCCTTGGACTCGACGAGTCGTCCCTTAAAATTAGGATTTTCTTTCCTTTCTTGGCCTTCCTGACTTTGGGTGTTACAGTGAAATTTGTGTGATTAAATTGATTATTTTTAATTAGTTAATAAATATAGAACCCTTACTTAAATTATCCCAAATGATTGGCTCAGAATCAATTTCATAGGCACACAATACTTAGTAAAAACAAAATAACCTAACCCTATATATATATATATATATATATATATATATATATATATACACACACACACATACAAGAATGTAGCAGTAAAAAATGATGTTTTTGTGGTTATTGATTATTCACTCAGTTATCCAACCAAACACATCATATACACACATTTTGCACCACAACAATTTCTTTTTGATAGGGATGAGCAAAGGAACCGACCCGAATCGGACCTGGCCCGGGAACCGAAGTCGGCCAAAATTAAGAACCGAACTGGACCGCCGGTTCTACCGGTTTCGGTTCTCCCGGTTCCCGGTTCCTATCAATTATTGTCGTGTCTTCAATGTTGGAACCGGTCCTCGAGAAATAGCAAAATACGGTTCCGGTTTTTTCCTGTTCTACTAGTTTTTGCCTATTCCACCGGTTCCAGTTCTACCGGTTCCCGATTCCAAAAATTCACATGAATATCGTCCCGGTACCGGCCCGATCGGTTCTAGCCGGTTCCGGTATCGGTTCCGGATGGGTCCCCGGTCCAAGTGTTCATCCATACTTTTTGACATTATACCAAACACTTGGAAGGTCTCTTTAAGATCGCTAAAATAAGGAATCAAACCAACAGAAAAATATCTTCCTATTGTGTGATCATCAGTATCAATTCTTTCTAAAGGAACCAATACAATCCTTTACTTATGATCGATGCTTACCTATTTACCTGATTAGCAATAACAATACTTAGCAATAACATTATTTCAGGAGCCAGAAGTGATTTTATGTAATTGATTAATCACCCTCTAGCCCTCGCTTGAACTTGAATGATCGTTGATATTCGCTTCTGCTTTGCGTTTGTGTGTCAACTCATACGACCAATTGAATCAGGGGATTGTGGACGACTGGACTTCTTTCATTCCTTTGCATTGGGCCCGATTATTGATTGCTGAATATAGTATAAAAAAAACAAAAAAATGCCCTCCTAAAAAAGTAGGCCTTGTGACATGCTCTACTTGCCCCTCTTTAAAATCGGGCCTGCCCCTCACAAAACCCAGGGGAGTTAATATCACCCTAGTTTATATTTAAATCAAGTACTAATGTTTAATTAAGATTTAAGAAACATGTTTATAGTTAAATGAAACAAATCGGTGTTAAATAAAACTGTGAATGAACTTGATTTAAATGATCCAAACGTGTATGTGGAGACTTGATAGGGTAAGTTTGTAAACTCAGACTACAACCGAAAACAAAATAAGAGATGGGGAATCATAGTTTGCCAAAACAAGATTGTAGGGACCATTAATCTAATTTAAATTTGAAAAGCAAATCATGAATGTATCATCTGTGTCACAAGGCAGCAAGCATATACCATCTTAAAAACTGGTTTGTAACTCGAGATATAATCGAATGGAAATTGATTCTGGTCATACCATTTGGCTATATACATACATATATACATATTAGGGTTTGATCTCTCACCAATAATCTTTTATAAAAAAAATAGATATTGAGAGAGAAAAAGAGAGACATGTATTTTGGAGTTAGGGTTGCATTGTTCTTGTGTGCATCGTATCATGTAATACTATGTTCATTGTGTCATGTAGCAAACAAAGCAGAGATCGAACCATACATAGAGAGAATTGGCGTTAATAAAAAAACGGGAGGCCTGAGTGAAAGAAAAAAAGACTAACTGGAGTTTAGAAAAAGGGTAAATGACAAAAATGACCTATGAACTTTCTATGGTTTACCTGTTGAGACCCTAAAGTTTTTGTCGAGCTTTATGGGTCCCTAAACTAGGATATGACCTGCTCTTTTAGTCCATGTCAACCTGTAATAGTCGGTTCAATGACCTTTTAGACAAAAAAAAACTCACATGGTGCCCTTATAAAGCCAAAAAAATAAGTTCAGCGATCAATTCGAACCAAAAAACTCTCCTTTTCTTCTAAAGCCTCAATTTGAAGAAAAAAAGAGATTAACCTCGTTTTCTCTGTGAACCTCATCAAACCCACGCATCCTTCTCAATGTCACATCCATCAAACCTGCAACACGGAGGGAGAAGGAGAGGTAGCTTGTGCGATTTTGAACAGAGAAGAAGGAAGGAGGGTGTCAATTCCTTAAAGAGCCGAAATCGAATCAAAGAAAATAGTGGAAGGGGGTTGTGATCGAGAATCGATTAGAAGGGGAAGAGGGTTGTGATCTTCGATGAGGGTGTGTGACGATCGAGGGTGAAGACGGAAAGAAGAGCAGCGATTGATTTCTTGGGAGGGTACGAATTGAGTTTTTTTGTCTAAAAGGTCACCGAACTTATTTTTTTGGCTTTTTAGGGGCACAATGTGAGTTTTTTGGTCAAAAAGGTCACTGAACCGGCTATTATAGGTTGACAGGGACTAAAAGAGCATGTCATATCCTAGTTTATGGACCCATAAAGCCCGGCAAAAACTTTAGGGACTAAACGGGTAAACCCTAGAAAGTTCGTAAGACATTTTTGTCATTTTCCCTTCAAAAAATGTAAAAAAGAAAAAGATAATGGTATAAGATTCGAACTTGAATTAGTCGGAAAGAGAAGGATCGAGGGCAAATCTCATAGCCATCTAAACTAGTAAATGTTTTTATTATTATGTACATAAAACAATATATATTGTATATTAACTAGATAACTTCTTAAAAATCAAAGTCTTTTTCTTTTAAGGCATGTGTGGTCGCATCTCCTGCACCCCCTTATAGATTGTCTTGGGTGTGTTGTTGGTGTGAGTGGTGGTTCAACTAAAGTGATGAGAGATCTGAGTGGGGTCCACCTAACTTTAGTTACAAATAAAAATAATTTTATAGAAAATATGAAATTTTGCATGAAATGCTAAGTGAACAATGCTTTAAAAAAACAAAATAAATGGTGCTAAATTTGAGAATTAAATCCAAAATACTACATACACAATTTTAAAAGATCAATAGACCATGTAAACCAAATTGTAATTTTTTTCTAAAAGTTATTACTATACTAATTACAAAATCACCAAAAACAAGTTAAAAGAATATAATACATTAATATATAGTAAACAACTTTTAAAACGTTTTGCTCATTTTAAAGTTTAATCTTATAAATTATTTATTTCATTGTTCGTAGAAAATATTATATAAATAGCACATTTTCGATCCAAATTACCTATTTTGTAAGATATAAACAAAATTGAATATTTATTAGGGAAAATGGCCTTAGGTACCATAGTTTTCATAGTTTTCGTTGTGGACATGTTTAGTCTTTTGCTTATTTGTTTATTTATTTAATTTTTGTGTAAAATAAGTCTTTAATGTGACATCCTTTATTTTTGGGAACCAATTTTTTTCTTTATCTTTAAAAATTTTAAAAGTTCTTTATTTGCGGAAAATCTCAGTATATTACAACATTTGGAGTACAATTGATTGTTTCAAAATGTTAAAACTCTAAGGATGTCATAGTCGATAAACAACACATGTTACAATGTAAAGACCTAACGGGCCTGAACACTATTGCAGGTCTTATGTTCAATCACTTATCATCTTATTCAAGTCTTCAACAGTCTTAACGCCGCTACCTGTGATGTATATAAATTAAGTGGGTTAGGTTGGGAAACCTAGTGAGACACATAGAGTTTTCAATCTCATAATGTTATTATGATATTAATTTATAATCAATAACCTGTAAAACCTATTGTTACCAAACAATATAGATATATCTTATAACTTAGATATCTATAAATCATTACACCCATAGATACCCATCCCAACCGATTCTCACAAATCCTAGTCCACGATGATCAGGAAAATCAACTCTCATAGTTAATCGTTTAGAACAATGGTTTGACTACACAGCTAGGGGCTACCTTGGTTGGTGTAAGTCATAAAGGCACTTAATCCATTAGAGTATTTGATTAATATGGTATCCTATTTCATCTACATCTGTGGGTTATAAGTCCACACTAACAGCGTAATTCACAAGACCATCTAGAATGATCAAGTGTTGTCATCTTACTCTGGGAGATTACCATACATACCATTTCAATTGCTTGATCTGGACTCACTAATTCTGGTTATCTAAAGGAATATTATATCGTACTCTGATACATAATCTGTACATCGACACATGATAGTGTCACAAAACAAATTTCTACTCTCCGTTCCTATCACGCACACCGTCAATATGATGCTACCCAATTGATGGTTTTACATGAAACAAAATTGTATAATGTGGAAAACAATTAATAATTAATAGGGTACATGCATTATATAAAAAATCTATGTCATACACCTTGATAGCAACATACAACGAACAACTAAACCTAGCATAACCCTAGTGTAATTTAAAATTACCATGTATAGAGTTACATACCTTTTGATTTGTTTTAGTAAACAAATCACTTTAATCTCCTTGTAGTGTAGGCCTTGGAAAGCTTAGCAGTAAAATGATTATGTCTCTAATGGCTCACACCTAAACCCTAGAACTAGAAGACAAGAGGAGAGAGGGAGAGGATATTTTCGGCCAGAGTATTCTTTAGGGAATCTTATGACCGAAAATCATAGGCCTTGGGATCCTATTTATAGTTTAGGTAACTTAGGGGCAAAGCAAGATTTAAATGTGTAAATAATAGATTTAATCCAAATTCAAATCATTTCCTTATTTACCACCAGGAAGCTTCTGGAAACCTTAGAATCCCTCCTAATTTTGTTCACCCCTATATGAGTTCTATAATATCATTCTTTGCTCAATTATGAACAATTACAATTCAACCCTTACACTTTTAATTAATTCCAATTAATGTAGAATTAATTCCAGATTAATCATGATTAATAATTAATTAATTTTTATTGATTTCACATTAACTTATTAATCATATAAATTAATGAATCAATCATTTATTTCCAATTAATATATTGATCATAATATATTAACAAATCATTTCCTCACAACTTCTAACTAGTTTATTAATCATATAATAATCTAGTAACTCATATTCTCTCTATAAATGTCATTCTAATCAAGTTCTAGTTATGAGGGAAACCTAAAAAAAACTTTGCTTCCAATTACAAGAAAATACCAATTTAGTTACTAGCTTAGACACCTTATTTAACAGTCACCCACTTGGACAAGTCTGTAACTACAATGGAAAGTATAGACCTTAAACTAAACAGCAAAGCGTGCTTTCCAAAGCCACTGTCGAACTCTAATTCAAATCAAATTTGGCCCTAAGATAAGTGATCAACTATTCCTTCATTCTACAAGATATCATATGGACGTGAGACACGGATTAGAATCAATATCATAGACCAAGATTCTGTTTCTCTGTTTCCTTATTTATGACGAATGAATTCAGACTACTAATTAAAAACATAAATTTAGTCCAGGCTCGGCCAAACAATTTAGATGTCGACAACAAATCATCGAGGGGCCCAAAGATCTCGTTTTTCCTATTAAGGAAAGAGGAACGAATGAAATTGACTATATAGTCATATATTTTACTAATCAAATCATGCATGGAATTACTCTTTATAACACCTAACTACGAGATGCATTTGGGTAAACCAATGCACAACTGATTCGTAACCCACGAACTATATATCTCCGCTAAAGAATAGTAGATATTATCATCTTAGAATTACTCGTGATACAATCCATGAAGTAATCTCTACTTGTGGGTTTATCAAATACTTCAAATCTCTATTTTCAAAGTACTCATGAAAATTGTAGCAATTTCAATTGCAATGTCTTAACCTCAATCGACAATCTACAATCAACTCATGACAATCTTAAATCACTACTTACTTCCAAAAGTATGAGCGAATGTAGAATTTTGAATAATATCAAAATTACTCAGGGAAGTAAACATGCAAAGTGAAACACAGTAATAAATTAATTAACTATGGTTTCAAACTTACTGAATATAAATAATTACTATTATTTAATCACCATAGTAATAACGAATTTATTCATTGTATAATGTTTTGAATTATATAACATCAGTCATGCCTATATTATGAACACACATACTATACCTCTCTATGGTTCTTCCTTTGTGAATAGATCCATTGTACACTATTCCAATGGTGCACATTTCACAATTCCAATTTTTTAACCTTTACCTAAGATGTAGTGGGATTTCATCTTTACATGCATTGTCTTTCTGTGACGTCGAGATTCTAAAGTCACAGACACTGAACCTACGATATTATAGAATGTTCCACTATAACTTGTTATTCAAAACAATTCCATGGTAGTGAAGTCTCAAATTCAAGATACACTTCTTGAATACCTTTCTTGCATTAAAGGTTCCAACTCACATGTAGATTCTATAAGATTATCCCATTATGGAAACATTTCCATACTCCATATGACCAACATTCTGACAAAAAATCATCTCAACCCAGAATGTGTCACTATGATCCGTTGTAACAATAGCATGCTCCTACTGTCCACAAGCAACCAATTATTCGATAAAACTATAGAATGTTCTTAACAATTGTTTGACAACTTTAGTCACATGCAATTCTAACCCTTTTCATGCAATGCTAAAAGCATTTGAAAAATAAAATAATCGAATATTATAGCATATGTAATCGATCCTATATCTGAATCATATGGGACTTGATCATTATTACAAGCATCGAATATTTGTTTAATTCCTTGCTATAATATTTATGTATATGGAATCTCCTATGTTTAAACATTTCAACATGATATTCATATATTGTTGGATTAGGTGTCTAAACTTATAACTATAATTGGTATATACTTGAATTGATAATAGCACATTCCTTTTGGGTTGCCCTCAAAACTAACAACTAGACAAGATGACTTTTGGAGTAAGAGGTTGAATTTATTATTTGATTAATAAATTGAAATAAATGAGTTGTTAATATATTATGAGAATAATATATTAATTAGAAATAGTAATATTTAATTAATATTTAATCAGAAATTAATTGAAATTAATTTTGGGATTAAAGGAATTAATTAAAAGTGTAGGGGCTAAAGTGCAGTTGTTCAATAGTTGAGCAAGAGGTTCTAGAACCTTCCTAGGGAAGGAGGTGGAGGAAATTTATATGGATAATCTATGGTTTCTATATTATCCCATGTGGATAAATAAGGAGCTAGTTATTTACCAATTTGAATTAGTTTTGTCATCCAGAAAGGGCTAGCGGCACAGCTTGTTGCTCGTTTGCCTTCCACCGATATTTATTGAACTATATTTGTTTTCAATAAATATCTATAAAAATATACATTTTAGTTAAAAAAAAACCCTAAAGGAATAGTTGAAATTCCTAACACTCATATCCTCTCTCCTCTCTCATCCTTCCACTTGTATTAGGTGTGAACCACTAGAGGCAGGACACTTGTGATGCTTGCTCTCGAGGTTTCAAGAAGAATAGGTTTCATTTTTATCGCTATATAACAATTAAGGTATGTTTTCTAACCCTAGATGCTAATTTTGAAAATAGTATAGGATTCCTATGGTTTCCCAATAGATGTTCAAATGTTGTATGCTCAATTAGAGAAAACATAGATCTTAAATTAGGGTTGCATACACACATAGGTTTTTGTTTGTTATGCTCAAAACCCATCATATATGTCTTTAGATTCGTATCGAAGTATGAGTGTCCTCTCCCTTATGTCCACTTACAGCAAAACAGTTCCCAACTTTTGCAACTTGCAAATTAGAGACATTGTTTCCTATAGATAGTATTGTTAACATGTAATACCATTATAACATTTATGCTCCCACTAGGTTTGACATGTACTCGGAAATCAACTAGACTTTTAGATAGTGTATGTGTTCAAAATTATGCACACTCGGAAATCAAACTCTTTTAAGGTGTGTTAAACATATCTCCTAAAAGTTTAAACAATTCATTCTTATTCCTCACAATTCGAAATATGAAGAGGTATCCGTAACCATATTATGAATTTGAGAATGCAGTTATCCAATTTGATCTTTATCAGATCCTTAAAATTTATCGGCGAAAGTGTTTCCTCATAATCATTTTCATGAATTAGAGTGAAACTGTAACACCCCGGAATCTAAGGTATTGTTAAAATTATGTTTTTGGGGTATTTTAAGAGGGGACTCGGCGAGTTGGAGCCTAGACTCGCCGAGTAGGACCACAGACCTGGTCGCGGGTTCGCGACTGGACTCGACGAGTCCAGATATGGACTCGGCGAGTCGGCGCTGTTTAGCGAAAACCCTAACCGTTCAGGTTTGGGACGTATAAAAGGGACTTATTGGCAGTCATTGTTCATTTTAGCCTTCTGAGAAGAACCCTAGATCGATTGTGTGCATCTGGAGCAAGGATTATAGGCCATTGTTGATTATAGAAGAATTGTTGTGCAAGGAAGAGAAGGGATTGGCTAAAGGAACAGCAAGGGAGTCACATTCTGAGGATTGGGGACTCAGAGAATACATCATTCAGGTAAGAATTCGAGTATACTCTGCTATTTTGATGTGATTATGGAATTAGGGTTTATGGAACCCTTTTTGTGAATAGATTGAATGTTACCCTAGTCCCCTAAACGATTGTAACCCTGTATTGGGACCTTTGGAGGTTCAGAATGTCCCATGTCTGTGCATTTCGGGGATTGATGAAGGTTTTGGATTGGAATCCTTATGCCTTAGGTCAAAATGTAAATTATGAATCATAAGGTGTATCATGAGCACTGAAATGAGGACTTTACGTGATGGATCAGCCTAGGAAGGCCAGACCTAGGAATGGTCGGAGCAGTTCTGACATTAGGATGCAGTTTGAGCGGTTGCATGGCATGGACTCGCCGAGTCCGATGAACAGACTCGGCGAGTAGCTTGAAGAATAACTGGGACTCGTCGAGTTGTTCTTCAGACTCGGCGAGTTGAGTCGGGGTGGCCCCGCGATTCTTCCAGGAGTAACTCGTCGGTTCAAGGAGGATACTCGACGAGTAGAAGGGGAATCTCAGGGAATTGGAGGACGTCTAGACTCGCCGAGTCGCCATGGCACTCGCCGAGTCCGGTCGAGTTGACCGTTGACCGTTGACGTTGACCAGAGTTGACCTAAGTCTGACTTCTTAGGGATAGTCAAACTTAGAAGGTAAAAGTATTAATAAGAGATATATGATGTTATAGGGAGATTGTAGCTCGGCGGATTGTGCACGAGCGATTTCAGGATTTGCTAGCTTTCAGCATTCACGAGGTGAGTCTTCTCACTATACTGTACCCGGAAGGGTTTGACTGTGTGACCGGAAGGTCAGATATGATATGTGATATGTATGCTATATGTGGTAAGTTATTTGTTATATGTGCTATGTATGTTATGTGGGCCGGAAGGCAATATGTGATGGGCCGGAAGGCGATTATGTTATGGGCCGAAAGGCGTTGTGTTGAGGACCGGAAGGTCAGGACCTGGAAAGGCGTATGTGCGTAAGTTGTGTATTGGGGAACTCACTAAGCATTTATGCTTACAGTTGTTATGTATGTGTTCCAGGTACTAGCGAGGACCGTGGGAAGGCGCCGGTGTGATCGATACACACTGAAGGATGTTTTTATGATCTTGGGATTTAGACAATTTGTATTTGACATAACACTTGAATTATTTATGCCTTGTTTTGTATGAAAATACTTTATTTTTAAAATGAAAAATTGGTTTGAAAATTTGCGTTGTTACAATTGGTATCAGAGCCTTGGTTTGAGGGATTCGGGTGCACCTTCGGGAGTAACTGAACTCAAACCGAGGATTTGAGGAAAACTTTTTAAATAAAGGCATAAACTTTTGTAAATGGTTTTGTGGTAAGCAAGAAAGAAGCAGTGTGTACGATCAGTCAGCGCCCGAACGGTGAAGATCCCCAAAATACCTTACAATATTATATGATATGAATTGTTATGCATGCTAGAAGACTAGGTATTCATGATAGGACTAGAGTGGCCTGATTTGTGATGCCTTAGTCTAGGGAAGTTGCCGATATGAGATGCTTTGCTAGTGTGCGGGTAGATAGTGCATAACAGAAGTAGAGTACTCACTATCCGGGGTTTGGGGAGGAAGATTTGGGATGAATGCTGATGCGGTGTGGTCGGTAGTATTGGGCCCGTACTACCGAAGACACCGGGTCAGTGGGAGACCCAAGTAAGAATCCCTGGATGTCGGAGACTGAGTAGGGTTGCGTTATCGAGTGCGATTATACTCGATGGAGTCTCTGATAGTTTTATGTTGTATTTCAGAGACATCATGGTTAGACCACGCCACGGAGCGAGTTCGAGCGGTGTGAGTGACGAGGAGATTCGTCGGATGATTCATGAGGAGGTAGCTGCGGCGATCCGGGCCGAGATCCCGGAGATGTTTGGGTCTATTAAGACCACCTTGATGGAGACGTTTGAGGAGCGGTACGCCGCATTGACCGAAGCTGCAGCCGCTGCAGCTACCGCAGCTGTGGCCGCTGCCAGGCCACAGGGGGGTGACTCGTTGCTGTTCCGAGAGTTCAGCAACACGAAGCCACCTGAGTTCGATGGGACGCAGGATCCGATTGCTGCGATGAGGTGGATCGCGGATATAGAGGGGTGCTTCTACACTTGTTCATGCCCGGAGCACCTGAGGGTACGGTTCGCTTTGAACCAGCTCCGTCTGGGAGCGAAGGATTGGTGGAAGTTCGTGACGGCGAACTTCACTCTGGCAGAGATTACAGCAGTGACATTGGAGAAGTTTACTGCTATGTTCAGGGACGAGTACGTTCCCCCGGTGGAGAGGGAACGATTGGTTTAGGAGTTCTTAACCCTCAAGCAGGGTACTGATTCGGTTGCGGCGATCACGCGGAAGTTTCATGAGAGGGCGATGTTCTGCCCCGAGCTGGTGTCCACAGAGCAGGCTCGGATGAGCCGGTACTTGGGTGTTTTAAGGAGGGATATCCGGGAGTTTGTGTCGAACTCCACCTATCATACTTTTACTGAGCTTCAGGCGAATGCCAGGAAGCGGGAGATCGAGTTGGAGACCCAGGCCAGGGAGGAGGCCGAGTCTCAGCAGGTGGACCGGCGGCCGACTCAGTCTCAGCCGGCAGCCAAGCGGACCAAGTCCGCCGATTCGAGGATGGGAGGTCCGAAGGGGCATGTCGAGCTGGTCACGACGGGGCGTGTCGAGCTGGTGCTTGCTACAAGTGCGGCAAGGAGGGGCACATTGCTAGGGAGTGCCCCAAGGGGTTTATGGTTTGCTTTCATTGCAACCAGACCGGCCATCGGAAGGCTGAGTGCCCTCAGCTTCGTCAGGGATCTGCACCTACTGCCAGGACTACTGAGACTCGACCGGTGAAGGTCGAGGCCCCGAGGGCTCGTGAGAGAGCCTTTCAGCTGACTGCGGAGGAGGTCCGCACTATGCCCGATGTTGTGGCAGGTATGCTGTAATTCATGTATTTATTTTTAATGTCGAGATGTTATGCTTATGTTATTATATGCGTAGGTACTTTCCTTGTGAACTCTGTGCCTGCCTTAGTGTTATTTGACTCGGGTGCGAGTAGGTCCTTTGTATCTTTAGCTTTTAGTCAGCATATCAGCGTTAGTCGTGAGTCGTTGAGTCGGCCTCTGAGAGTTTCTATAGCTGACGAGAGAGTGATTTGTGTCATGGAGGTTCTCCAAGGATGTGTGTTAGAGATTTTCGGGGTCGAGTTTCCGATTGACCTGATTCCTATTGCGATGGGTGATGTATGTGTCATCGTGGGCATGGACTGGTTGAGCCGATTCGGCGCTGTCATCAACTGTGAGCGTCAGCTGGTGACTATACGAGACCATAGTGGGGGAGTCCTTTCGGTGTACGGCAAGGGTACCCGTTCGGGATCAGCTTTTTGTTCGGCCGCTAGGGCGAGGCAGTGTCTACAGCAGGGCTGTAAGGGTTTTGTGGCGTATGTGATGGATACGCGGGAGGTTTCCGAGAGACTGAGGTCAGTTAAGGAGGTCCCAGTGGTGCGTGAGTTTCCAGATGTTTTCCCCGAGGAGCTGCCGGGAGTGCCTCCTGCGAGGCAAGTAGAGTTTGGTATCGATCTGGTTCCGGGGGCCGCGCCTATTGCTAAGGTGCGTTACCGTCTTGCACCTCCAGAGATGCAAGAGTTGTCCTCGCAACTCCAGGAGTTGCTGGGGAAGGGATTCATTCGGCCGAGCAGCTCGCCGTGGGGAGCACCTATTCTGTTCGTTAAGAAGAAGGATGGTTCACAGCGGATGTGCATTGATTACCGGGAGTTGAACAAGTTGACAGTCAAGAACCGTTACCCGTTACCGAGGATCGATGACTTATTCGATCAGTTGCAGGGAGCATCTTGGTTTTCCAAGATCGATCTGAGGTCAGGGTACCATCAGGTGAGAGTGCGGGATGAGGACGTCCAGAAGACAGCGTTTAGGACGCGATATGGGCATTATGAGTTTGTGGTGATGCCTTTCGGGCTCACCAATGCCCCGGCTGTGTTCATGGATCTCATGAACAGGGTATGCAGGCCGATGTTGGATCGGTCAGTGATTGTATTTATCGACGACATTCTAGTGTATTCGAGATCTAGAGAGCAGCACGAAGAGCATTTGAGGGAGGTCCTTGAGGTATTGAGGTCGGAGAAGCTTTATGCAAAGTTCTCCAAATGTGATTTCTGGTTGCGGGAGGTCCAATTCCTAGGACATGTTGTTAATCAGGAAGGGATATTGGTCGATCCGGCCAAGGTTGAGGCGGTGATGAGTTGGGAGGTGCCGAAGTCACCCTCTGAGATCAGGAGCTTCCTTGGGTTGGCAGGGTACTATCGGAGATTTATTAAGGATTTCTCCAAGATCGCAGTGCCGCTCACCAGATTGACCCGGAAGGGTGTTGCATTCTCATGGGGACCCGAGCAACAGACTTCCTTTGAGACACTTCGCCAGAGGTTGTGCGAAGCCCCGGTATTAGCTCTCCCGGAAGGGATGGAAGATTTTGTAGTATATTGCGATGCATCGATTTCGGGACTGGGTGCAGTATTGATGCAGAGGGGTCATGTGATAGCTTATGCGTCGAGGCAGCTGAAGCCTCATGAGGCGAGATATCCCACGCATGATTTAGAGTTGGGGGCAGTAGTGTTCGCTCTCAAGATTTGGCGGCACTACCTGTATGGGGTTCGATGTACGATATACACGGACCATAAGAGCTTGAAGTATTTGATGGATCAGCCCAACCTAAATATGCGTCAGAGGAGGTGGTTGGATGTGGTCAAGGATTATGATTGTGAGATCCTGTACCACCCAGGAAAGGCTAATGTGGTAGCCGATGCATTGAGCCGCAGGGCGGAGAGCACTCCATTGCGAGATGTATGTTTGAGATTGACTGTGATGACTCCAGTATTGGATGCTATTCGTGGGGCACAGGCCGAGGCTATGCGACCAGAGATGCAGAAGAAAGAGCGGGTTGTTGGGTTAATTTCAGAGTTCGTTAAGGATGGACGAGGGCTTATGACGTTCCAGGGTCGGATTTGGGTACCATTCGTGGGCGGTACACGTATTACTTTGATGGAAGAGACTCATAGATCGAAATTCTCGATCCATCCCGGTGCTACGAAGATGTATTTGGATTTGAGGAAGGAGTATTGGTGGCCCTGCATGAAGAGAGACGTCGCATGGTTCGTTGAGAGGTGCTTGACCTGCCGTAGGGTTAAGGCCGAGCACCAGAGGCCGCATGGCAAGTTACAGCCATTGGAGATTCCTGAGTGGAAGTGGGAACAGATCACTATGGATTTCATCACCAAATTGCCGAGGACTGCCAGGGGAGTTGATGCAATTTGGGTGATTGTGGATAGGTTGACGAAGAGTGCACACTTCCTTGCCATCAGCGAGAGTTCTTCAGCGGAGAAGTTGGTGGAGATATATGTGAGAGAAGTGGTATCTCGGCGTGGGGTGCCGATCTCGATTGTTTCAGACCGTGATGTACGCTTCACTTCCAGGTTCTGGAAGAAACTCCATGAGGAGCTGGGTACTAAATTGCATTTTAGTACCGCATACCATCCTCAGACAGACAGTCAGAGCGAGCGGACGATTCAGACGCTGGAGAACATGCTTCGAGCGTGTGTGTTAGACTTCGGGGGTAGCTGGAGCGTATTTACCCTTGGCAGAGTTTTCCTACAATAACAGCCATCATTCGAGCATTGGTATGCCACCTTTTGAGCTGTTGTATGGTAGGAGGTGTCGGACCCCCATTTGCTGGGGAGAGGTGGGACAAAGAGTGATAGGCAGCACAGAGATCGTGCTTCAGAAGACAGAGCAGATTCAGCAAGTTAGACATAGATTATTGACCGCCCAGAGCCGACAGAAGAGTTATGCAGACAGGCGTCGATCCGAGCTTGAGTTTCAAGTCGGCGACTTCGTTCTCCTGAAGGTCTCTCCTTGGAAAGGAGTGATTTGATTCAGGAAGAGAGGCAAGTTGGGGCCCCGGTATATTGGGCCATTTCGGGTGATTGCAAGGATAGGCCGGGTAGCCTATCGGTTGGAGTTGCCAGCGGAGTTGGGACAGATCCACGACACGTTTCATGTGTCGCAATTGAGGAAGTGCATAGCCGACGAGTCGGCAGTGGTTCCATTAGAGGATATTCAGGTGGATGCGAGCCTGAATTATGCTGAGAGACCAGTGGTCATCAGGGATCGGAAGATCAAGGTTCTGAGGAACAAGGAGGTACCTCTGGTGTTGGTTCAGTGGCAACACCGTAAGGGATCGGAAATGACTTGGGAGCCGGAACGTGAGATGCGGGAGCAGCATCCGGAACTATTTTCAGAGTGAGACTTCGAGGGTGAAGTCTAATCCTAGTGGGGGAGAATTGTAACAGCCCGGAATCTAAGGTATTGTTAAAATTATGTTTTTGGGGTATTTTAAGAGGGGACTCGGCGAGTTGGAGCCTAGACTCGCCGAGTAGGACCGCAGACCTGGTCGCGGGTTCGCGACTGGACTCGACGAGTCCAGATATGGACTCGGCGAGTCGGCGCTGTTTAGCGAAAACCCTAACCGTTCAGGTTTGGGACGTATAAAAGGGACTTATTGGCCGTCATTGTTCATTTTAGCCTTCTGAGAAGAACCCTAGATCGATTGTGTGCATCTGGAGCAAGGATTATAGGCCATTGTTGATTATAGAAGAATTGTTGTGCAAGGAAGAGAAGGGATTGGCTAAAGGAACAGCAAGGGAGTCACATTCTGAGGATTGGGGACTCAGAGAATACATCATCCAGGTAAGAATTCGAGTATACTCTGCTATTTTGATGTGATTATGGAATTAGGGTTTATGGAACCCTTTTTGTGAATAGATTGAATGTTACCCTAGTCCCCTAAACGATTGTAACCCTGTATTGGGACCTTTGGAGGTCCAGAATGTCCCATGTCTGTGCATTTCGGGGATTGATGAAGGTTTTGGATTGGAATCCTTATGCCTTAGGTCAAAATGTAAATTATGAATCATAAGGTGTATCATGAGCACTGAAATGAGGACTTTACGTGATGGATCAGCCTAGGAAGGCCAGACCTAGGAATGGTCGGAGCAGTTCTGACATTAGGATGCAGTTTGAGCGGTTGCATGGCATGGACTCGCCGAGTCCGATGAACAGACTCGGCGAGTAGCTTGAAGAATAACTGGGACTCGTCGAGTTGTTCTTCAGACTCGGCGAGTTGAGTCGGGGTGGCCCCGCGATTCTTCCAGGAGTAACTCGTCGGGTCAAGGAGGATACTCGACGAGTAGAAGGGGAATCTCAGGGAATTGGAGGATGTCTAGACTCGCCGAGTCGCCATGGCACTCGCCGAGTCCGGTCGAGTTGACCGTTGACCGTTGACGTTGACCAGAGTTGACCTAATTCTGACTTCTTAGGGATAGTCAAACTTAGAAAGTAAAAGTATTAATAAGAGATATATGATGTTATAGGGAGATTGTAGCTCGGCGGATTGTGCACGAGCGATTTCAGGATTTGCTAGCTTTCAGCATTCACGAGGTGAGTCTTCTCACTATACTGTACCCGGAAGGGTTTGACTGTGTGACCGGAAGGTCAGATATGATATGTGATATGTATGCTATATGTGGTAAGTTATTTGTTATATGTGTTATGTATGTTATGTGGGCCGGAAGGCAATATGTGATGGGCCGGAAGGCGATTATGTTATGGGCCGGAAGGCGATTATGTTATGGGCCGGAAGGCGTTGTGTTGAGGACCGGAAGGTCAGGGCCTGGAAAGGCGTATGTGCGTAAGTTGTGTATTGGGGAACTCACTAAGCATTTATGCTTACAGTTGTTATGTATGTGTTCCAGGTACTAGCGAGGACCGTGGGAAGGCGCCGGCGTGATCGATACACACTGAAGGATGTTTTTATGATCTTGGGATTTAGACAATTTGTATTTGACATAACACTTGAATTATTTATGCCTTGTTTTGTATGAAAATACTTTATTTTTAAAATGAAAAATTGGTTTGAAAATTTGCGTTGTTACAGAAACCTTTTTGTCACCTGGATTTGAAGGTGCATATGTTCCCATCCATGTAAAAATTTTGTTTTCAAACTAAGTCATAAGACAAGGTTTAGGACTAACCAAGATCACATTTAGGTCTCCTTCATGAACTGAACTTCGCTAATCTAATTTTTTTTGCCTTCTGGCAGCTTAAGGGCCTATCAGTGCTTCCATGTTGTTAGTAGCTTGCCCGTATTGACCAATGCACTTTCACTAACCAACATGCTTTTGATTTTGTAGTTAATATAGAGCATAAAACTCACAAGCATTGTCAACTCAACTAGAAGTGCACATATATATGAATATGTCAATTTGAAAAACACAATAGGTTATTAACCTCAGGTTGTATGCTAGTGATAACTAAAAGGTTTATTGTCGATAGACTCTTGTAACTATCAATACGAATCTCATTGAGTTCTTTACATAAGAGTTTTCTCTCAAGGAGCATTCATTAACGAACCAAAAGAAATATTCAAAAGTTCATGTGGATTCTCGACAAAAAAAACACTTCACAGAATAGGTCTCAATTTATCCTCTATTTCTCAATTAACGAAAACATCACAACTCCAATTCTATATGTGCTAGAGTAAGAAAACATATGTACTCCACATATTTCAAGATGTTATCAACCTTCTTAGTATGAGTTGAGTTTCAAGATACAATTTGTAATTACTGGAGTACGACTCTAAAACTTGATCGGAACAAAGTATGACTCATCTATGATCGAACCATTTCCAACAATGTTCGATTCCTCTTCTTAGTCATACAATTGCACTAAGATGTTCTTGGAGGAGTCAATTGTGATACAATTTCACAATTACTAAGATGATCATAAAACATGATACTAAAGTATTCTCCTTTATTTTCAGATTGAAGAACCTTTTATCTTTCTACCTGATAGATTCTTCTATTCGTTCTATTACTCTTCAAATCCTTTCAAAAGTATCAGAATTATGCTTAATCTTATAAACATAATCATATTTATTGAAACATCAATAAATCATGGAAAATAGTGTTATTATCCCTTTTGGTGGATTTGAATATTCCATATTACATGTACTAGATCCATTAGTCATTCACTTACCTCCCATAAGCGTGTGAACAATGAATTAAGTCATAATTTTTCAATGAGCAAGATTCTTATATATTATACAATTCGACTTGTACAACACCAAGTATCTATCCAGTTGGTGATGAAATTTCTTTTCACTTGGTTAATTATGATAGTACCACAAGCATGTTCTTGAAGAATCAATATCCACTATTAATATTATTATTATTAGAAACATAACCAACACTTTCCATTAATGTCATTGCAAGGAAATATAAGATAAGACAACTGCATAAACCAAAAATTCAATTTTATTGCTAAAAAGAAAATTAGAACTTGTCCTTATAATGCACAAAAACAAAAAACCGTATTTTAGATGTCTCCAAAGAGTAATATCAATCTATTAAATTATCCTGACTCCCTACAAGTAGCTCCAAATTCGGACCATTGAACCATGCGACAAATGTTCATCTGTCATGATCATATTTAGCTCATGTAACACCCGGATTCCCAGGTATTATTTTTATTCTTTTATTTTTGGGTGATGTGAGGAGACTCGGCGAGTTGGAGTCTAAACTCGCCGAGTAGGATTGCGGTTTTGCACGCGGGTTCGCGTCTGGACTCGGCAAGTCCACGTTGTTTAATGAAACCCTAATTTCCAGGGTTTGAGACCTATTTAAAGGGGCTTATGGCCGTCATTTGCGGCCACCAACCCCAGAGAGAAGCCCTAAAGAGATCTTGAGCGTTTTGGGAGAGAGAGGAGGCCATTGTTAACCTTTGAAGCATTGTTTGGCAAGGAAAATGAGATTCTAGCTAAGAGGAGGCAAGGGAGGGGACATCCTTCGAATTCGGAGCTCAGAACATCACTTTGGAGGTAATATTTTGGCTCCCTTTTCTGTTGTTATGATGAACATGGGGGTTTAGGGTTTCTTGACCCCTTTGTTGGTTAGATTTGATGTCCATTTCGTCCCTATTTGTGATGAGGCTTGAAATGGGATCCATAGAGGTCCAGAGAAGCTTTATTCCTTAAGCTTTATGAGGATTCATGGAATTTTTGACCAAGGGTCATGAGATATGGGGCTAAAACATCATATAGGAGCAAATATATGTTGTTTGAGCATCCAGGTTTGGACTTTACATGATTATCATGCTTGGGGAGGCCAGATCTATGATTGTATGGAACAGATCTGACCTTAGAAGTGAGTTTGAGTTTATGTATGGCATGAACTCGCCGAGTCTGAAGAACAGACTCGGCGAGTAGTATGTAAGTTTTCCCGTAATCACTCAGTGAGTGGTCTTGCCGAGTTGAGGGAGTGACTCTGTGAGTCAGGGTGAGTCGGGGGGACTGAGTCAAGCCGGAACTCGCCGAGTTGTTCTTGAGACTCGGCGAGTTGAGTCGTGGTGGTCCCACGATTCATGCCAGGTGGAACTCGTCGAGTCAGAGGAGTACTCGGCGTGTCAAGAGAGGATCCAAGAGAGTCAGTGGACACATATAGACTCGCCGAGTCGCCCTAGTGCACTCGCTGAGTCCGGTCAAAGTTGACCGTTGACCTTGTTGACCTTTAGGGTTGAGTGCAGTTGTATTTATGAGTGTATTACTTTGTGTGATTAGGAGGAGGCTAGATCACGTTTATTCTGAGACAGACAATTACCGAGGCATCGAGGTGAGTCTTCTCACTATACTTACCTAGAGTGGTATACTGTGCAGACCAGAGGGTCTTATGTGTTATGTATGAGATTATGTGCTATGTGTTATGTGTATGTTGTTATAGACCGGACCGAAGGGTCCAACGATACAGACCGGGCCGGAGGGCCCAACAAGCTATGACCGGACCAAAGGGTGCAACGAGCTACGGGACTGGAGGGTCCCGCTGAGACATATCGACCGGAGGGTCGTATTATAGCCTTGAGTGGCGTATGTGTTGTATGCGATATATTTGGGGAACTCACTAAGCATTCATGCTTACAGTTGTTGTGTGATGTGTTTCAGGTACCAGTGATGAGCGCGGGAAGGCGCCGGCATGATCCGTACACACTTGAGAAGTTTATGTTTTGGATTCTGGGGAGATGTCTTTGTGATAAATACATTTGAAACAATATGTTGATGTTATTTTGTGAAAAATGATGGTTTTGAAAATGAAAAATTTGTTTTGAAAATTTACGTTGTTACAAGTTAAGTGGGTTAGATCTGATCCCACATCGGCTGGGAAGGAGAACTAAGCATTCCTTATAAGGGGTGTGGATACCTTCCCTATCATAACGCATTTTAAAGCCATGAGGGCAGCAGATCCCATAAGAACTCTGCAGTTAAGCGTGCTCGGGCGGGAGTAGTACCAGGATGGGTGACCTCCTGGGAAGTCCTCGTTCCGAGTGGCCCAAAGCGGACAATATTGTGATACGTACCAGAGAGGGATGTTACAAATGGTATCAGAGCCAGGGCACGGGTCGATGTGTTCGACGAGGACGTCGAACCCTATAATGGGGGGTGAAAGTGGGTTAGATCTGATCCCACATCGGCTGGGAAGGAGAACTAAGCATTCCTTATAAGGGGTGTGGATAACTTCCCTATCATAACGCGTTTTAAAGCCATGAGGGCAGCAGATCCCATAAGAACTCTGCAGTTAAGCGTGCTCGGGCGGGAGTAGTACCAGGATGGGTGACCCCCTAGGAAGTCCTCGTGCCGAGTGGCCCAAAGCGGACAATATTGTGATACTTGCCAGAGGGGGATGTTACAGCTCACTTTGCTCAAGCTTCCTTCTTTCTTTTAGATCCTACAATACCATCAAAATTTGATCGCCACATTACGTATCAAGAGTCTATAAATATGAACTTAAAATTAGAGTTAGATAGTGGATCTACCTGAAGTAAAGCCACATCAATTGACTTTTCCATCTTCGAGATCCTTCAGATACTTAGGGCAACTTCATTTCCAATGTACCTTCAATGGGCAGTAGATACAAATGGACTGATTAGGATCAACATTTGGAACGATCTGAGAATGAGCATTTCTCTTTACCTTACGATCAAATGATTTGACATTGGCAGAACCCTTTCCATTGGGAAGAGAAACCATTTCTTGATCATAAATGTCACCATTGCCAATGTCCATGGAAACTTTGGGATTAGACCCTATAAGCGTTTCTGCTTCAGTTGTGTTCTTAAGCATTTCTACTCCAACAACTATCAACATATCGATCAAATCATTTAGGGTCACATCGAGATTCCTCGTATGAAAGTTCTTAACGAATTGACCATATAACTCATGAAGAGAAAGACAAACTAAATCAATGGCTTGCTCCGTTGGGAATACAATACCCATTCTTTCGAATTTATCAATGTACGACTTCATTTTCAGAACGTGCGCACACACATAATATTCATATTCATGTTTACATGTCAATAAGGCAGAAGTAGTCTTCTATCTTTCAACTTGAGGAAAACGTGACGTTGGAAGAGTCACAGGAGGAGGAGGAGGAAGAGTTGAATAAAGATGATGTCCAGTTCCACCATTTCCTAAGGAAAGGAAAACGTTTTTCACCTTGACTTAAATATGGAAGACCATCTCTAGAAGAATGAGAAAAACATTTCCAGAAGAACGAGGAATATCATTATTATTTAAAATTTGGGAGAAGAGATAATTCAAGTTAGTTGATTTTAATCCTTAATTTTTAACCCATAACTTAAATCAAGGCTAGGATCCATATTTTCAATTCAACCTTTTGAAGATGGATGTCATAATCAAATTCGAATCTATTTTAGGTATGTAGAGTCATCTCACCAATTTCAATCACATTAAACTCCTAGATCTTTTGAGATTCATTAAATCTTATCATTGGCATGTTTAATCTCGATTATGCTCTTACCAATTGCGAATGGGATATCGAGGATCACAATTAAGGTGTGAATAACTATACAAACCCACTTGACAACCTCGAGGTCATTTATCATCTCGAATTGATGTGTAGGTTAACCACACACGCTCCATCAATAATGATAATTTTCTATTTTTCCATCACCTCAACTTTATAGTATCGGATCAGTGTGTCAGTTAACCATACACGCTCCACTAACAACATATAAAAAGTGATGTGCGTTTTCATGAGTTAGCATACAATTTCACATTTTTCCTAAAGTAACTAGAGTGAGATTTATAAAAGGTTTAGTTACTTTATAGTATCATACTTTTAGATGTTATGTCTTATCAAATCCGTTCAGATAACGACCCCCCACCATACAAAGGGGCGGTGTGTAAGAGTGGGCACCCAATAACGGTCATTTTATAGGTCTTTTCCTTATATTACTTAGAGTATGGCTTCATGAATGACGCCTACTATTGATTTGACTGACTTATCTTATACATATAATATATTAAACTTTTAATAATATATAGTATAATATGTATTTTAAATCTTTTCAAAATACAAGGTTCAAATATTAATTATCTAGATTATCATATAATTTGTTAATTAATTTAAACATATAAAGAATTTACAATTATCTTTTAATTACATTACAATTAGATTAATTATTAAATTCATAAGGATAATTCAAATTTAAACATATAATGAATTTACAATTATCTTTTAATTACATTACAATTAGATTAATTATTAAATTCATAAGGATAATTCAATTTAATATAACTAATTAAAAATTATCAAATAAGGACATCTCCTAATATTTAGGGCTTTATGGATTATCATACAAGGCATTCAAAATTTAGAATAAAACAAAATTAATACAAGATAATTACAAAAAATAATACCATAAATCAGATTAAGCAGATAATTGCCGAAAAACAAGAAAATTGTTTGCTACGTCATGCCGGGAGCACTGCCACGTTGTGTAAAAAGGTTTTTGAGAAAAAAAGATTTTTCCAATTCATCTCATATGCAATCAATATGTGACAAACCTAAGAACTGATACTACTGATGAGTTTTATAGGAAACAAAATTGTACGATGCGGAAAACAATTAGCAATTAATAGGATACATGCATCCTATAAAAGGATATATGCCATACACCTTGATAACAACATACAATGAACAACTAAACTTAGCATAACTCTAGTGTAATTTGAAATTACCAAGCACATAGTTACATACCTTTTTGATTTGTTGTAGTAAACAAATCACTTGAATTTCCTTGTAGTGTAGGTCTTGGAAAGTTTAGCACCAAAATGATAATGTCTCTAATGACTCACACTCAAACATAGAACTAGAAGACAAGAAGAGAGGGGGAGAGGATATTTTCGGCTAGAGTATTCTCCAAGAATAAGATGTCTTCGGTTTCAGTTTTATCTGTCTTCATAGCAGACAATGTGATTATTTATGATTGCTTTTTCCCAACTCGAATTTGCACTTCCAAGACAAAAATAACACCATGAAGAAAAAAAAAGGTTTAGTGTCTTCCCTAACTCCTTGTTATGTCGATTTTGACCTTTTTCGGTAGATATGTTTTTTATTTATTTTGGACTGACCCTAAATTTTGAAGATGAGTTTGCGGCTGTTAAAGAGAAGATTCCATGTCTCAACCACCTTGCATCACAAAATACTAATAAAACCCTAGATCGTTTGGGGTTTTGTCGTGAGGATTAAGGAGATGCGTCACAGACTTGCATTAATTTATTAATCACTAATAAATTAACAAATTGGATCTTCGATAAACTTTCATGTCAATAATTGCTTAAATTTCTCATTGCGTGTAATTTAAAAGGACTCTAATATTAATAGTAATATTACCAATTGTTATGAACATGAACATTATTTCAAATTGTTGAAATAATTATGATAATGTATTTTCTTCACCTGATGTAATGTAGTTGATATTGATATTGAATGAAGTTTGTATTGAGATTAAATACATTTGATATTATAGTATAATAGTTACTAATATCAAAAGTATCATTACGACCCACATATGAAAACATCTCATTAATGATTATCCTATATTAGATGTTCCATGAGCAAAACCTAAAGAAACTTATCTGACCGAATATATACAAAAATAATATTGATTTATTTTGCAAAAAAAGAAAATTAGAAACAAAATATATACAAACTAAAAAGTTAACTTGAAATAATCGGTAATACATTTTTATATATAAAAATGTATGTATACAAAAAACTAGACACATAAATAACGAAAACTATGTTACTATTTTCTCGATTTATTATTATAAATTATAAATAATATACAAGTCAATATGAGATCATTATCCTAAACTTAAATCCTGTGATTGGTTGCGACAGGTCACAGCGATCTCTGATTGGTACGTATCTTTCACGCGCTCTGTCTTTGGTGAGAGATACTAAATTAGGAATAACTAGTTAACGATTGGAATAGACACTTTCTTTGAAAGCTTTTAATTTTGCAGTACGTTGTGCATCTCTACTTGTACGTCCCTCTCTCTAAAATTTCCCAGATCCGTCTGTTTCTCTCTCTAGATTCTTCGAGTTCTTATATACACCAGATCGCTGATTGTCGAGATTAGAAGTTGTTGAAGCTTGGTTTAGTGTTTGATTGAAGAAATCAGGGTTAAAAATGGCGCAAGCTGTGGAGGATTGGTACAAACAGATGCCTATTATCACTCGTTCGTATCTCACAGCTGCAATTGTTACCACAATCGGTTGTTCTCTTGAGGTATTTTTTTTCTTTCGATTTCTAGCTTATCGAAATGGTTAAATGATGATGTTGATGAGTTTAAAAGGGTTTGATTGTTTATTTATTTTTGTCTGTATTATAAGATAGAACATGTGAATTTTCCCCAATTGGATTATTTGATTATGTAAATGGATCAAAGACGAAGAATCCAGGCCTATTTGGTTACAATAATTTGAATCTTTCGCATTTTGTTGAAAGGGATCGGTTGCGTGAAATTGAAGGGTTCGATCGTATGCTTGATTTCCCAATTGGATTGTTTAAGATAAATTCGTTTTGTGGTTGCTATTGTGCATTGGATTAAAGATGTAAATAACATTAAAAACTAAAAGGGCTCCTTTGAAGGATTGATTCCCATTCATGCTGTTTGTTTTTCCAAAATTAAACAATTTTGTTATCTCCCACTGCTTTCTGGGCGTCTGTATAGGGTAAAGAATCTCATGTACTGTTTCTTTATAGGTTTATTCAGCTAGCACTATAAAGTGGTCATTGTGACTCAAAAAAGCATAATCATATTCAGTTGAGGGTAGTAAACTAGTGATTAAACCTGATTATTTATTATATTTTGCAGATCATTTCCCCTTATAACTTGTACTTGAATCCCAGACTTGTTGTTAAGCAGTATCAAATCTGGCGATTGATCACCAATTTCCTCTATTTTCGCAAGATGGGTAAGGATTCTTACACCCAATTTTGACATTTCAAGCCAAAATCATCATATAGAAGCTTATATATTCACTTTACAAAATGTTTATCTTTCATTTTCTTGGAATAAAGTAATGATTAACATCTTTGGTCTACAGATTTGGACTTTCTGTTTCACATGTTCTTTCTTGCTCGATACTGCAAACTTCTAGAAGAAAATTCTTTCAGGGGAAAGACTGCTGATTTCTTTTATATGCTTCTATTTGGTGCGACTGTTTTGACCACTATTGTACTTGTTGGAGGGATGATACCTTACGTGTCAGAATCTTTTGCCAAAATAATCTTCTTGAGCAATTCACTGACTTTTATGATGGTAATTACTTAATTTCTTTTTATATACAAATGGTTTAAAACACTCCAAGGCTAATTGAAACAAAATAGAAACATAGCATCCTATTTTCATTTTATTGAGTTAGCAATAAACCCATTTTTTATTCTATTTCTACATTTAAAATATCTTGATTTTCTTCCCTTTCTTTTTGTTTGTAGGTTTATGTTTGGAGCAAGCAAAACCCATTCATTCATATGAGCTTCTTGGGTCTCTTTACCTTCACAGCAGCTTACTTACCATGGGTGAGTTCTACATATCTATAATATCTCTAAAATTCATCATTGCATGCTAATTTATTAAATATAAAATAGAGAAAATTTATAAATATATGACATCTTTCTTGTATTATCAGGTCTTACTGGGCTTCTCTGTTCTTGTTGGAGCTAGTGCTTGGGTCGATCTACTTGTAAGTTTTTTTACTTTTTACTATTTATTGTAAATCTTTCATATAGTTAGGTGGTATTTCTCTAAAAAAAATATTACTTCATAAGTTATTTTTGTAGTTTATGGGATTATGGGGTTTTATTTATTTATTTATTTATTAAAGTGCTAAAGCGTTGTACGATAAAGTAAAAGATGTATGTTTAAAGTAAAGTGTTGTACGTACAAGTTACAACACATTAAGATTGTTTCTTTTTTTGGACTGAATAAACTGTTTGTCTGTTGTCTGTCTGTCTGAATCAGGGAATGATTGCTGGCCACGCCTACTATTTTCTAGAAGACGTGTATCCAAAAATGACGGGACGCCGACCTTTAAAAACGCCTTCATTCATCAAGACACTATTTGCTGACGAGGCGGTTGTTGTAGCACGACCTCAAGAAGTGAGATTTGCAGCACCACCCGTTGAAGAAATGAGAAGATGATCAAGCAAGATATTAAATGTTCTTTTTTCTAGAGGTGCTATGCTAATATGTTAGCTTTATACTTCTCAAATTGCACATAACTTGATGTTTTGTAAGCTGTTTGTGTAAAGAAGAAATATTGAGATTTAGTAGTAGTATATTCCTATTATTCTTTTTGAATTTTCTTTATTTTGTGGATTTAGCGTGAAGAGAAAAAAAAAAAATTAAAATTGTTTGCTTTTGACTAAATAGATTTAATATATGGTAAGATAAACTATGTATCAGAGTTAATAGAGAAGGTTAGGTAAACGAGGCCTTTTCAGTCACAGATTTATCCTTATTCAATTTCGTTTTGTATTTCTTTTAGCAGGTTGGTTTTATAATGGATAAAAACAGGTTTATGTCTGAATGTTTAAGACATCAAAACGTGTTATGTTAACACATCAAAACATTATTCGGTCAATTTTTTTGATTTTGTATTAAATATAAAAACACAAACTATCATTAATACAATAATCTATTTGTAATACCATTCATCGGGGTTACTTCTCAAACAAAATTTCGGAGTTAGCAATTTGAACATTTTGTTGATGGGACAAATTACGTAGGGTAACATCATATTTGGTCTTTTTTACTAATATAAATAATATATTTTGTTTCTAATCATAATAACATATTGTATTCTTTTAAACTAATAATAACAAATAACTTGTAAAGTGTAATTTTTTTTTTTTACCCATAATAACGACCTCATATTTTTTACCCATAACAATATACAACAAATAAAATAAATTACTGGTGGTACTATATTTTTGTATTATTTTGGCAACATATAAGAAAGACATTGTATTTTGGCCCTTTGTGCAGTTTAAACATTGCTTTATTTTGGTTAATGGAAACCATCCTTTTTTAAAAAAATTTACATTTCAACCGTTGTGACCCCCTATTTCCAGTTTAATAAACGTGGTTTGTTTTTCATTGCCACGGTTTTCATGTTTTTTTTTCATTTTGCATAGGGGACTAAAAGTGACATTAGAAAGTTGGATATCATTTTGGTGCAAAAGATTGACATAACACCAAATTTAGTGTTATAATATTCCTTTACACCAAAATGGTGTAAAAAAATAGAGTGAGATTGGAAATGAATTTACACCATTTTACTGTTTTAGTGTGAAAAATGAGATGTGGAGTAGGCTTGGAGATGCCCTTAAAAGGGTAAATGAGAAGTTACTCCAAAAAAAAAAAAATGCTATTTCATAAAGAAATACGATGCGATGTAGGTGTTAAATTGTTATTCATCACATGACCCTCTATGCTAATTCATTGAGGGTTACAACTGTAATTTATTTGAAACAGGTGTGGGTTTTATTGTTCAAAATAAATTATAGTGGTTAAAGCAAAAAAAAAAAAAAAAAAAAAAAAAAGTCAAAAATATAGTTACTGGCTTATTGCCTAGTATTCACACACTCATAACTGAACTATTATACTCATTATAACGTAAAAATAAAAGTGAAAGTATAACAAAACAAACGTCAAGCGATTAAGATTATCATAGTTATAGTCAAATTTGTCTAACATTACTCATTCTGACATTTATCAAAACAAGCCAGAAACCAAATGGAATGACACCATTTTTTGTTCCAAATATTCAATCCACAAATCCTCCATGAAGAAATCGATCAAAACATTTCCCCAATCAACTGTTAATTCTACATCAAGAAGCAAGATAGCATCATATAAATCTGCAAATCTTGAATCCAATACTTCATCAAACACTAAATCGATCATAAACTTTTATGTCAAAAGTGTAATGGTTAACGAATCGGGTGGTATTGTGCAGATACTCTCTTGGGAGGCAACTTTCTGAGAATGTAAAGCACAAGACCAGAGGGGAGAATCTCAACTAGCTGTTCACATCCACAAAAATATATATATAAATAAATAAGTCACAAGTATGTAAAAATAATAAAAAAAATGTACAAAAAGTGAAGTACCATGTAGAAAATCAAGTTTAGAACCGGATGATCGAGTACATCTAATGAAGCTTGTGAATCAAAAGCAGATAAAACATCCTGCAATTCACCAAAATCAAGTTCAAATACATAAGGGTGTTTTAGACATTTGATTGATAGTCAAACACTTGCATATAAAGTCAAAGATTGCAAGTAAATAAATTTATACTCTAAAAAGATAGATTAAATCTTTACCACAAAGCATCTTATAAGAAAACATGTAAAGCATATTCCTGTCACAGATCCAACCTGCAACATTTAGCACAAATTAGATAATCGGTTGATTAAAGCTAGGGGTAGTTAGGTAATTTCACATTTATCTCAATAATCACTGACCTCATGAAGCTTCTTTTGTCTACCTTTAGATTCAATAGGAAACTTTCGTAGCATGACAAATAACCTAAAAAACATTTAATACAACAATTTAAGAAAGTGGGAAGAAAAAAAAATCCAAAATTAAAGTTTCAGCCAAAAGGTTCTAGAAAGTCTTACTTTCCTCCATATGTCAGAAAGCCTATGGATGCCATAAGGGATACAACTGCACAACAAATGTAAAATAAGATTCCATTATTTTGTCAAGGGTATTTTAGACATTTGAAAAAAATAATCAAACGTTACAATTTTCATGGCATGGAGGGAAACAGGGAGTGCTTTCCCTTTTTTTTATAAAAAAGATTGTCTTTTCTTAACTTTTTATTTAATCATATGTTGAAAAAACCAAAAATGTTTTATTTTTTAACTTTTTTTTTTTGTCAAGGGTATCTTAACTTTTTTTTTTACCTGCAACAAATATCTTTCCAAGGAATCGCACCAAGCTGCTATCATCCAACCAAAGGTATATCCAAAGACAACCCTGAAGAAAAAAACTTGTCTCAAATCAATATTCAATAACTGATATTTAAAAAATATATTTTCAAAAAAGATGGCAAATTTGTAATAAGTGAGGACTTATTGGGCAAGAGTATAAGTAGCTTACTTGTATCAAGTAAACTCCTGCATTCACCGATACATAAACAATCCTGAGTTTATCCGTTGGCAAACTTTTAGCCTATTCATCATACAAGAAAAACCATAAGATATGAAGATGGATAATAATAATAATAATAATAATAATAATAATAATAATAATAATAATAATAATAAAAAATAAATAAATAAATATGATCAAAGATGGATAGGAGAATTTTACTTACCTGGTGATATATCTCAGCCCAAAATAAGACAAGAAGAGTATATGTTGAGAAAAATAGTAGTCCAGGAATTTCCAATAGCATCCAAATGCACACCTAATAAGATTTATTTTTATTTTTTAAACTATATGTTTGTAACAGAAATGACATGAGGCCCCTTGAGGCATGTTTACAAAACATGACATGAGATGACATGTTATACTGTGTTTGGCATACATTGGACTGGCATCTTGTCTATGTAAAAGACATAAATGCCCTCATTGTCCTTGTATAGATTCTCCATTTTGTCTTGAATTTTTTATATGTTCTTTGAAAAAGTAATGTGAACGTGTATACGCACCTTGGGATGCAAAGCGAACACCTGTAAATGAAACCCAAAGACAATGGAACGAACTGCAAAAATCCAAGAGATATATATTTGTATTTGTTACTACAAACTTTTTAAGACAAAATTATTTAGTTAATGATTATTGTAATACCTCCATTAACGATGAAATTCATGAGGTGGAAAACTTTTTGTGTTGTCCAACCATACTCAGGTACTCTTAGTTCAATCCTAATTAACTGAATCTGCAATTATGTAGAGCCATGGTTGAAGTTGCAACAAATGTTATATCAAATTATCAATAAATCAATCCATATTTTGATTGATAAATGATAACCCATTAAGGATATGCATGTCAATTTGGCATGTTTCTCAGTAATCAACTTTATCTAATTGTTTTGACCTAAATAATAAAAAGACCACAGTCGTAATCACTTTTACCCAAACACTCAAAATTGATTATTGCGACTATCAGATAATATCATAAGAGCACCTCATTTCAACAATTTCTATTACGATAAACTCTTCAAATGAAAACCCCTAAGCTTTAGGTAAACCTAATTTAGGGGAGTTACAATAGCCAAATCGAGATTCAAGTACAAGTTACATTGAAAATTGATAATTTGTTTAATCAACCACGTGTTAATGAGCTTAAATAAGTGTGCGTTTGTGTGTATGATATGAAGAAATAGCTTACAAGAGCAATGACGGAAACGAGGCCATACGAAGCAGAAAGAGCGAAAAAGATTCCATCTTGCCACTTTCTTGATTCGTTTATCGACTCCCACCAATCTGCGGATGACCACAGATCAATCATCTTCATCGATGACGACGACGCGATGCCCACTGGCATTCTCGTCATTTCTCACCCAAATTAACCCACAATCACGCCCCTTTTGATTGATCGATTGCTCCACGCAATCTTGATTGCAATTTGAAACTGAAACTGAAATTACTGGTTTTTCTGGCTCATCAAATGAAGAAATAAGCTGATGGAAATTGGGGAGAGAGGGAGAATCTTGGACTTGTTTTTTGTTTATGTTCGTGCAATGCCCCCCATTGATTGATTGACCTCGGGATGCACAAAAAGCAAATAAAGAAAGTAAAAAAGTGCAAGAAAAATCAAACATGAAGTTAATCGTAGTGAAAGAAGATTGTAGAGGGGAAAGAGAAATCTACAAGTTACTCCCACTTTTTTTTTTATCAAAAGATGATTTTAATTTTTTTTATTTTACAGGAGTAAATGAGAAGTTTATTTTGTATATGAAATTTGAAATAAATGAAAATTTTTAGAAAAAATTAAATAAAAACATGCAAGAAATAAATAAATTAAAATTGTGTATTTAGTTGTCAGACCCATTATAAACCAGTAAGTTATAACAAAATGTTAAATACGAAAGTTTAAATTGTATTTATTAGAATTTGAAATTAAAATTTAAAATTTGAAATACATATAGTTATTATGGTATATTTAATTTATAGAAACTAAATTAATGATATAATGGAAAATAAAAAATGAAAGTAATGACAAGTGAAAAACAAATATCTCTAAATTACCACAAATTGACATTTGACAAATTGAATGAGAGAATCATATGTGTCAATAGTATTATTATTTATTAGGGAAGATTCATTTTCTTTTAATTTATTTTTTTTGGAAATGGTGGAAGTATTATAAAACCACTGCCAAACGAAAAAAAAAGGCAAGAAGACAACAAAAACCGACTTACACAATGTTGAAAGGATTACAAATCCAAGCAGCCAAATTACAGTTATCAAATTTGCCATTATACATAATCCAACTAAAAACCAAAGTAATAATATTATTCACCACTTTAATTGGAGAAGATCGAATCTTCTTGAAGAGTAAGTCGTTCCTAGCCTTCTATACCTCCCACAACACACCATATGCAATAACAGTAAGAATTTTGCGCTTTTCGGTTGGCGACAAAATTTATGAATTCGCTAACAGAGACGAACTGATGAGCCGAAATGTCACACCATTTGAAAATCCACGCCAACACAACATTAACAAAATCACAGCCAACAAGAATGTGGTTCGCATCCTCGGACCCACAGGGGCAGAATTGGCAGTTCACGGTAATATTTTTGAAACCTCAACGAGAAAGGGCAGTCGTTGAGGGGATACAACCCCAACAAGCCCTCCACACGAAACAAATAATTTTAAGGAGAACGAGACGCGTCACTGGTCTTTGCTTTCGGGAAGTTAGGAAAGATTCAAATAGACGTCTAAGGTCCTGCATATGAAACTTGCCATCGCTAGACAGAGGGGAGATCCAGCCGTCCGCCTAAGATGAAAGAGAAAGTTGATTAATGATCTTAGTAATGCAATTAAGTTCTAAGAGCTCCTTGTGGCTGTTGGGACGTTTAGACCAAGAACACTTGGATCCCCCATCATCCACCCGCTCGTTAATGAAGGACGATTTTTTTCGGTCCAAGGAGAAAAGGTTAGGAAATCTGTCACATAAGGCTCATTCACCTTGCCAATTGTCAAGCCAAAACAAAGTATTAGATCCAATCCCTACTTTGAAAGAGAAAACATATGATAAATCTATCCCTAAACCATACAACTCAGCCATCAAATTCACAATATTTAGCCAGACACCCGAAATCGTTTTCTTAGCTAGGGAGTTAATCGGTTTCCTATGAAGACTATAGATACCACATATGACTTTCCTCCACAATGCGTTTTGATCATTTTGTACCTCCATATCCATTTTAGGAGTAAGGCCTAGTTACTAGCTTTAAGGGATCTGATGCCAAGCCCTCCGTCTTCCTTAGAACCGAGGGCAACATCCCACACAACCTAATGGATTTTATTCCTCTCTTCCCTGCCTCCCCATAGGAAGTTTCTCCGCATTTTCTCAAAATTTTCGATAACCAGAACTGGGGCTTTAAAAAGAAAGAATGAGAAAAGTGGGAGATTGCCTAGAACAAATCTGATCAAAGTTAAACGACCCCCGAAAGATAAAGTTCTAGCTTTCCAAGACAATAATTTTGTAACATCCATAAAATTCGAGCCAATTTAAAACTTTTTAAATCTTTTAAACCATTTAGTTATTACAATTTGTTTTCAAAATAGTTTAAACATCAGAGTTCCCAGAAATCATAATCATCAATCGAGGAAGTGTACGGTCACGCCTTCGTCTTCCCGCGGTCATCCGCTAAACCTGAAACAATAAACTGAAACTGTAAGCTCGAAGGCTTAGTGGGTTACTCCCAAAATACCAACGTCATCCCGATATAACCATAACATATAGCATCTAAGTGAACAACATGCATAATGAGCCTTCAGCCTGGCTGGACCGCCTCGCAGGCCTACAGCCTATTTGGACCGCTCTCGAGCCTTCAACATGACTGGACCGCCTTGTAGGGCCTACAGCCTATCCGGACCGCTCGCCGGGTATGTTGGCCTACAACACAAAGCAGGACTGCCTCAACCCAACCCCCAACCAAACAACCATGTGCACATATAACAAATAATCACATAACAGTCTATAGACAACAAACCGATCTAACAGATCAATAACATAACAACATCCTATAACCAGGATATCGACCTAACCGGTCACTAACATAGCATCATCCTATATACCAGGATACCGATATGCACATAAATATCATACACTAGCTCATATCATATAACAGTCAAACCGATCTAACAGATCACTAATCATAGCAACATCCTAATAACCGGGATACAGACCTAGTCGGTCACTAAGCATAAGCATATCACCATCCTAACTACCAGGATGTAATCAATAAACATATCATGCCATAATCCGGATACAAATCCATAAAGGTTCGGCCTTGGTGCCTTAGACCCTATTGATATAGTGAGGATAACTCACCTTGCACTGTTGAAGCCCTGTTGATACTCCTCTGGCTGATAACTGGCAATTCCCTGAACTGCTACTCCTTCGGCTCCCCGAGCTATCAATACCAAGACATCACTTAGTCCAAACTCAGAAATCCTTCTTAGGGTAAAATTACCATTTCACCCCTGAATTGGTCCATGCCTAAAGCCCGAAACTATAAAGTCCAATAAAGTCCATCAATGGCCCAGTTTGTCCAAATTGGGCCCAACCCCTACATGGGCCTTTTCCTAAATCCCATTTACTTTTATGAACCAATGACTTTCCGATGGCCCAAAGGTCCAAGTCCATTGGGCCCAATCAATACTTATCTACATTGGGCCCACTAAGGCCCAATTCATCATCCAAGGGCCATTAGGAAAGCCTAGCAAGGCAAGCCCAACCAGAAGTCCATTACTCTCAAATCCTTAACCCATTAAGAGCCCAAACCAAAAGACAAGTCCAAAACCAAGCTAGCCCATCTTCAAAGAGTCCAAGATTTGCACAGGGACTGCTCACGTTGTGAGCCCTTTATTCCCACATCGTGAGGTGGTGGTTTCTGTCCAGGAACTCCCTCGAATCCGTGCTCACGTTGTGAGGCTTCATTCCTCACGTCGTGAGTCCAGTTCTGTCCTAAAATGAGGATTAAGCTCCTAATCCATTAAGCCATAACATGGGACAGCCTAGAGGGTCTTCTTTGACCCCAATGACCATAAAAATTGAAGCTTTTTAGTCACATATGTCCAATACATGACTTAAATACTAGTTAGGACAAAATATAGGTATAAACATCAAGATTCAAACTTGAAGCTCATAACTTGCACCAAAATCCAAATCAATGGTTTTAGCATAGCAAATGACTAAATAGTCCATAAAGTTGCTAACTTTATGGACCCCATGCATAATACTTTAAGATCCCATGCAAAGAAGGTCACCATAACTTAGATCTAGCAACCTCAAATGAAAAACGTAGGATCTTAATACCTTACTGGAGTTCACAAGTTTAACCAGTCCACAAAGATGAGCTTATCTTGCCAAAGTGAATCACCACAAGAGCTCCTTCTTCTTCTTCAAGGGAAACAAAACACCATTAGCACCAACAATGGCTCAAGGGCTTTAATGGAGGCTTAGATTAGGGTTTCTAGAGGTCTTGGAGGTAAAAGAGGCGGAGTAGAAGCAACCCTAATCATCCCAAACCTTTAAATACCCAAAAATAAGGGTTTTGGTGCATCAGGTGCGTCTCACGTCATGAGCCCTTAATTCTCACGTCGTGAGCCTTAAATGAACTTGGTCAACAAGTCAACGATCACTCACGTGAACCACTCCAACTTCAAACGACCATAACTTCTTCGTTTCAACTCCGTTTTTGACGTTCTTTATATCTACGGAAAGGTGGCAAAAAGCTCTACACGTTTATCAACTTATCCTCACCTCAAAACCTTCCGAACGAAAATCCAAAATTCATAAAGAGCTCGAACTGCCACTTTACCGATATGCCCATTGGCTCCAATGCACCACTCAACTCTCGAATTACCTCCAATACACCGTCCGTACCTAAATAGGTCTAGATCTCTCTCTTCCACAGGCCCTAAGCCTTATGATAGCCCATCTTCAAGCCACAGTCCTGAATTAGGAACACGATTCGGAACAGGGCGTTACAACTCTCCCCCACTTAACTTAGATTTCGTCCTTAAAATCACTCTTTACTAATACCCATATCCAAAACTATTGATCAGCGGAATGCAATCGACTTGTAACGTCCCAATAGAAATCATTCCTAACCATCCCCGGTAACCTGACATCCTGAGGGCACCTCATGATGGGTTTGAGCCAAAAGAACATCCTATGTGCTCATGCAAACCCAAAAGCTTGGATCTAGGTTTCTCTATTGTACATGCAATTCATCCAAGACTTATGAACCCTAGATCTAGCATACATATTTCGAAAATATCATATAAAAATAGATCTAGATGATTACCTCTTCAACAATGGCTTGAATTTTTTTGTCTTGGAGCTTAGAGTCACAAATGTCGCTCCTCTAATGGCTTACAAACACTACACAAGCAAGATGATGATATTGGAGAGAGGGGAGAGGCACAATTTCGGCTATGAACTCTTCTAGGGTTTCAAGTGGCAGAAAACTGATTCCCTAGGGGTTCTATTTATACTTGTGCTGCTAGGGTTTCAGTCAAAACCCTAATGGACAACTTAGGCCTTAAGCAATCCAAGGAAGCCTCTGGAATAGGGCCCTTATGGCCGAAAATAGGATGGAAACATCCCTAATTTCGTCCATGCCTAGTCCATAAGGCTTCTCAGCCCAATATCCAACTATCACACATTTGATAGTTTAAGTCCCCTTTATTTAATTAATATCTTTTAGCCACATAATTAATTCATAATTAATTCTTGTCTATTCGGGCTCCTTATTCCGAGGCTGTTCTTTATCACGGCTCTTCTGAGGCTTCCTAGTTGGCTAGTAGAAGGATAGAGACTAAAGTTAGTTTACCCGGTAATGGAGTCTTTCAAGATAAGACTGAGGCTTATTTCTATGTTTTTAGTAGAAGGATAGAGACTAAAGTTAGCAGGATTAATTTTGACCATGTTGACTAACGGTGATCAGGTTCTACGGTTC